>NC_142487.1:27063571-27379285 GCF_049115385.1 Moschus berezovskii | reverse complement strand
CCCGCAGCAGAGAAGAGATCAACGCAGCAGCAAAGACCCAGCACAGCCAGAAACAAGCAACTCACCTCTTCAGAAAAGCTCGCTTACAAAATAAAACAAGACGAAAGCCTGGTCTAAGGAACTCGGAAATCCAGAAGAGCATCTGGCTCCAGAGACGAGTGAATCCAGCTTCTGAAATAACACTGGCAGGGCTCAGAGTCTGCTATCCATCTCCAAGTGAACTCCCTTAAATGGAGTTCTCATAGAAACAAGTCTAGGGTCCTTTCCTACCTCTAAGTCCAAATCTACGCCTTAAGGGCTGAGGTAAACTTTAGGAAGAGTCTCCTGCACATAACCAACTCTGTTAACAAATTTTGAGGGAGGGACACCATGATACACAGCCCAGGGGGTCAGCAAGGAGCGGGGAAGGGGGGTCTGAACAGAAGCGGTGGGGTGGCCTTAGCAGTCACAGGAGGAAAGGAGTCTCCGATCCGCTGCGCCACGAAGCAGATGCTCAGGGAATGTATACTGAGTCAAAGAAGGAATGTGTCTCTCACGAGTGGCCCCCAAGTCCCTGTCGGGATCCACGTCTTATTTCCCTTTCAGCGTTGAACTCGGGGACGGTTTTAACCAGGTACAGCCAGAAAAGCCAAGTGAAAGTGCCAGTCACTCAGCCACGTCTGACTCTTTGTGACCCCATGGACTGTAGCCCACCAGGCTCCTCTGACCATGGAATTCTCCAGGCAAGAACATGGGTGTACCTATGGCTGATTCTTGTTGATATATGACAGAAAACCATAAAATTCTGGAAAGCAATTATCCTTCAGTTAAAAAAAAAATTTTTTTTTTAAAGAATGCTGGAGTGGGTTGCCATCTCCTTCTCCAGGGGATCTTCCTGACCCAGGGATAAAACCCAGGTCTCCCGCACTGTAGGTGGATGCCTTACCATCTGAGCTACTAGGAAAGCCCAGGGTACAGCTGAGGGCAAGTCAAATGGGGTACTTTGTCCTGGATCCTTCCTTCTTATTTTGGGGGGAAGGCTATGAATGAGCTTCCCTAAAGGTGTGCAACTGTGTAAAAGCTGCCTCATAAACATTACTAATGATAGCAACCATTATATTCACATTTGGCTTGTTCATTGATTTTAGCCACCTAAAATACTGAGGATTAGTCCCAAACATGTATTGGATTTGCTAAGATTTTCTGTAAGCCTAGCACAGTGGTCAACATGGATTAGTGTAAGGTCGGTTGCAATGTGTAGCCCTTCTGGTGCCTTGCACCTAATAGCAGATGCTGGTTCAGATGAGACAGAGGAAATAACTCCAGTGATTGGCAGATTATAGTCAATTTATAGTTTCAACAATGAGCTTTTAACTTCTTAAAAAAGACATACCATGTTACACCTACCCATATTCTGCCAATGGTAATTTCTTCTGCCAAAATAAAATGTTTATATGCTGGGCCCCAGGCCTACCGAAGATGATTAATTGTGCTGAAACCTAACAGAGAGGTACACATAGTTCAACGAAGAAAAGTGATCTTCTCAGAAGGAAGATCTTGTTCCTAAAATTTCTCTATGTGTTACATAACTGTCAATGGAAGTTCTGAGAAATCTTCCCGTGACGGTGTTTTACTTGGAATCTGAAATAGATTTTGGCCAGCTTTCCTTGTATTTTACTAAGAAGTTATTAACTTTCTAACTAAAAAGCCACGATGTTTTAGGCAGTTGTCATCATCCTGAACTCTTATATTTATACAGGGTTTTAGAGTTTAAGTAGTACTTCCATTTATATATTTCTTATGAGCCCTGTAACCCACACTTACTCATAATATCAACCCTGATGCTGGGAAAGATTAAGGGCAGGAGGAGAAGAGGGCAACAGAGGATGAGACGGTTGGATGGCATCACTGACTCAGTGGACATGAGTTTGAGCAAACTCCGGGAGATGGTGATGGACAGGGAGGCCTGGTGGGCTGCAGTCCATGGGGCCACAAAGAGTCAGACGTGACTCAGCAACTGAAGAACAACAAAAGCTGTTCTAGATTAAACTGTACCTAAAGTTTGTCTTTTAAAACCAGAAGACCCCTGCACTTATGCTCAATTAACCTGCCACAAAGGAGGCAAGAACATACAATGGGGCAAAAACAGTCTCTTCAATAAATGGTGCTGAGGAAGCTGGATAGCTACATGTAAAAGAATGAAATTAGAATATAGTGTAACATCATGTACAAAAATAAACTCAAAGTGGATTAAAGACCACTTAATGTAAGACCAGATACTGTAAAACTCCTAGGGGGAAATTAGCAGAACACTTTTTGACATAAATCACAGCAATATTTTTTGGATCCATCTCCTAGAGTAACAGAAACAAAAATAAATAAAACCTAAGTATACTTATAAGCTTTTGGATAGCAAAGGAAACCATAAACAAAACGAAAAGACAACCTTTAGAATGGGAGAAAAATATTTGCAAAAGATGTCACCAGCAAGGGATTTCCAAAATATACAAACAGCTTATACAGTCAATATCAAAAAGAAGCCAGTTGGTTTCTTTTTTGAACCAAATTGAAGCCAATCAAAAAATGGGCAGAAGACATAAATAAACATTTCTCCAGAGAAGTCATCCAGGAGGCCAATAGGCACATGAAAAAATGTTTAACATTGTTAATAGAGAAATGCAAATCCAAACTACAATGAGATAATCAATCACTCCACACCAGTCAAAACAACCATCATTAAAAATCTACAAATAACAAATGTAGAGAGGGTGTGGAGAAGAAGGAATCCCCACTGTTGGTGAGAATGTATCCTGGTGCAACCCTATGGGAAACGGCAGAGAGGGTCCTTAAAAACTGAAAGTAAAGTTACCATGTGATCCAGCAAACCCACTCCTGGGCACACATCCAGAAAAGACAAAAACTAGTTTGAAAAGATGCATGAACCCCAGTGTTCACAGTAGCACCATTTACAATAGCCAAGCATGGAAGCAACCTAAATGTCCATCACCAGATGAATGGATGTAGAAGAGGTATTATATACCCTTAAACAGAATGAAATAATGTCATTTGCAGCAACGTGGATGGGCCTGGAGAGTATCATACAAAGGGAAAAGGCAGCCGGAGAAAGACAAGGATCACATGGTGTCATTTACACGAGCAACGTAAAAAGAATTATACAAAGGAACTCACCCACAAAACAGAAACAGAGTCACAAGCAGAAAATAAACGCATGTTTACCAGAAGGGAAGGGGTGGTGGAGGCATAAATTAGGAATTTGGGATTAAATAAACAAGGACCTACTATATAGCACAGGGAGCTATATTCAATATCTTATAATAACCCATAATGACGAAGAATCTGAAAACAGTGTGTGTGTGTGTGTGTGTGTACACACATACATACATATATGTCTAACTCACTTTGCTGCGTACCTGAAACGTTGTAAATCAACTGTACTTCAATAAAAAACAGAAGAAAATAATTGAGAAAAGTACCATGTGTACACAATTACAAGGCAATATTGTAACAGTTTTTAAGTCTCCACATCACTGGCAATAAAGCAGCACTTTATCAGACTAATCAATTGCGTTAATTCGGACACGACTGAGCGACTGAACTGAACTGAACTGAACATCACTGAAAGTCATTTTCATGTGGGTGGATTATGCCATCACCAAATACTGCCACTGTGAAATACACCTGCCTCAATTATTGCCATAGAATTTTATGAAATCAGTGATGATTGTTTGAAAAGAGGTCTTTTATAAAAATTCTAATGTTTGGATGTTTGAAGCATTTTGACTCTCACTTAAGTGATGCTTTTTTCTAATATAATTGTAACTTTGGGAAGTAAAATTTGTATTGAAATAAGAGGAACCAGAGATCAAACTGCCAACATCCGTTGAATCATCAAGAAAGCAACAGAGTTTCAGGAAAACATCTACTTCTGCTTCATTGACTATGCCAAAGCCTTTGTGTGGATCACAACAAACTGTGGAAAATTCTTCAAGAGATGGGAATACCAGACCACCTCACCTGCCTCCTGAGAAATCTATATGCAAGTAAAGAAGCAACAGTTAGAACTGGACATGGAACAACAGACTGGTTCCAAATCGGGAAAGGAGTATGTCAAGGCTGCATATTGTCACCCTGCTTATTTAACTTATATGCAGAGTACATCATGAGAAATACTGGGCTGGAAGAAGCATAAGCTAGAATCAAGATTTCCAGGAGAAATATCAATAATCTCAGATATGCAGATGACACCACCTTCATGGCAGAAAGTGAAGAGGGACTAAAGAGCCTCTTGATGAAAGTGAAAGAGGAGAGTGAAAAAGTTGGCTTAAAGCTCAACATTCAGAAAACTAAGATCATGGCATCTAGTCCCATCACTTCATGGGAAATAGATGGGGAAACAGTGGCAACAGTGACAGACTTTATTTGGGGGGGCTCCAAAATCACTGCAGATGGTGACTGCAGCCATGAAATTAAAAGATGATTGCTCTTTGGAAGAAAAGCTATGACCAACCTAGACAGCATATTAAAAAGCAGACACATTACTTTGCAAACAAAAGTTCATCTAGTCAAAGCTATGGTTTTTCCAGTGGTCATGTATGGATGTGAGAGTTGGACTATCAAGAAAGCTGATCGCTGAAGAATTGATACTTTTGAACTGTGGTGCTGGAGAAGACTCTTGAGAGTCCTTTGGACTGCAAGGAGATCCAACCAGTCCATTCTAAAGGAGATCAATCCTGGGTGTTCGTTGGAAGGACTGATGCTAAAGCCGAAACTCCAATACTTTGGCCACCTCATGTGACGAGTTGACTCACTGGAAAAGAGTCTGATGCTGGGAAGGATTGGGGGCGGGAGAAGAAGGGGACGACAGAGAATGAGATGGCTGGATGGCATCACCGACTCAATGGACGTGAGTCTGAGTGAACTCCGGGAGTTGGTGATGGACAGGGAGGCCTGGCGTGCTGTGGTTCATGGGGTCGCGGAGAGTCGGACACGACTGAGCGACTGAACTGAACTGAAATCAGGCACAGCACCAGGTTTTCGACATTAGTGGAACACAAGTCAAAACCATAATGTGCCATCCTTACCCATTTACTGGAATGACCACACTGACCCTACCAAGAGCTGGCGAATGCTTCGAGTCACCGGAAATCTCCTTCTCTGATGGTCGGAATGCAAACATGGTAAGCCACTGGAGTACAGTCTGATGGCTTCTTTAAGAGTTAAGTATGTCCCTACCATGTGACCTAGCCATTCCACAGCACCCCTGTATTTACAGGGGAGTGGAGGAGGAGGAAGGCGGGGGAGGAAGAAGTAATTATGTTCCCCAGTGTTCCTAGCGGTATTGTTTCTAACACGCCAAAATTGGAAACAGCCCAAACGTCCATCAGCTGGTGAACAGGTCAACATCCCGGCAATGGAACACTGCACAGCACTAAAAAGAAATGAACTGCTGTTGCAAGCAATCGCATGGCTTAATCTCATGTCATTATGGCAAATAGAAATCAAGTAATGGGTATGGTTCCATTTGTATGAAATTCTAGAAAGTGAAAACTAATCTACAGAGAAAAAGCAAGTAACTAGTGATTGCCTTCGGAGAAGGCAATGGCACCCTACTCCAGTACTCTTGCCTAGAAAATCCCATGGATGGAGGAGCCTGGTGGGCTGCAGTCCGTGGGGTCACTAAGGTTCAGATATGACTGAGTGACTTCACTTTCACTTTTCACTTTCACACATTGGAGAAGGAAATGGCAACCCACTCCAGTGTTCTTGCCTGGAGAATCCCAGGGGAAGGGGGAGCCTGGTGGGCTTCCGTCTATGGGGTCACACAGAGTCGGACATGACTGAAATGACTTAGCAGCAGCAGCAGCAGTGATTGCCTAGAGTTGGAGGGGAGCGGAGGGAGCAACAGAAGAGAGATTACAAAGGAGCACAAGGCGTGTGGTGATGGTTTCAAGGGCAAACGAATATGTTAGAACCTACACCAAATTGTATCGTTTCAATATGTGCAATTTGTAATATGTCAGTGATGCTTCATTAAAGCTCTCAAAAGTGACAATTATAGCCCCTCTTGAAAGTTGATATAAAATATGAAGACGTGCCTAATCTTTCTTTCCTTTAGGTTGCTTTCCCCTCAGACCGTCCTGTTTTCTGAGTAGGCACCTCTTGTGCATTTTCATTTGCAAATTCATTCCAACTCAAGGCCCTTCCTTGAACATTTGCTGTCTGCATTTCACAGCACTGTGTGTAACCGCAGACTATACGGCTTATAAATGATTCCCTGCTTGAGAGGCTCTTTTCTGGCAGGAATGCAGGGCACTGTGACTTGACATTTGCTCCCCTGTCCTGGGGGGCCAGCTTCCCCTAACTCCATGCCCCAGCTCATTTTCTAGTGAAGAGCACAGTTTATGCAGTTTGGGTTGGTTGGTGTCTCCTCCCTGAGGACTCCTCCGTTTTGGTTTTTAATAGTTATGAAAATACGCTAACACATTTTTAAAAAGACTTGGAAAATACAGAACAAAGTTACACATAGTTCCATGTATGCCACGATTGTTTTTTTTTCAATCTGTTTTTGCTTTGGTAGCCCACTATTTCTTCTGCCGCAACCTATCAGAAAACAATCTGATGACAAACTAATCATCAGGACCGTTTTATTAAACATTTGATGGAGCATGATGATCTCATCCTGCTTCTTTTCTTTTCCATTATTAAGGGTTTGGGCGTGCCAAAGGGCGGCTGCTACTACATGTATATATCTTTCAACACCAAACTTCACACGGTGTCAGAACATTTTTCTCTCTACTTTGGCCTTTTATTTCTAACTAATTTTTAACCAGTATTCTTGCTCCGCATTGTTTGTAAAGCAGAAACTTGAAACACAAGATGCTTATTCTTAGAGGAAACACTAAAGAAATTGCAACGTGGAAATAACTAGGGAAACAGCAACAACAATAGCAAAAGCAAACAGGCTATTTTGCGGTTACTTTCCTAGAACATTTTGTTAATTCATTATTTTTTCTTTCTTAACAATAAAGTGAAACATTTAAAATGTGAATTTTTACTGATTTTTCTGGTCACCCTGCTTATTTAACTTATACACAGAGTACATCATGAGGAACGCTGGGCTGGAAGAAGCACAAGCTGGAATCAAGACTGCTGGGAGAAATATCAATAACCTCAGATATGCAGATGACACCACCCTTATGGCAGAAAGTGAAGAGGAACTCAAAAGCCTCTTGATAAAAGTGAAAGAGGAGAGTGAAAAGGTTGGCTGGAAGCTCAACATTCAGAAAACAAAGATCATGGCATCTGGTCCCATCACTTCATGGGAAATAGATGGAAAAACAGTGGAAACAGTGTCAGACTTCATTTTTTTGGCTCCAAAATCACTGCAGATGCTGATTGCAGCCAGGAAATTAAAAGACGCTTACTCCTTGGAAGGAAAGTTATGACCAACCTAGATAGCATATTAAAAAGCAGAGACATTACTTTGCCAACAAAGGTCCGTCTAGTCAAGGCTATGGTTTTTCCCGTGGTCATGTATGGATGTGAGAGTTGGACTGTGAAGAAAGCTGATCACCGAAGAATTGATGCTTTTGAACTGTGGTGCTGGAGAAGACTCTTGAGAGTCCCTTGGACTGCAAGGAGATCCAACCGGTCCATTCTAAAGGAGATCAGTGCTGGGTGTTTATTGGAAGGACTTATGCTAAAGCTGAAACTCCAATACTTTGGCCACCTCATGTGACAAGTTGACTCACTGGAAAAGAGTCTGATTCTAGGAAGGATTGGGGGTGGAAGGAGAAGGGGACGACAGAGAATGAGATGGCTGGATGGCATCACTGACTCGATGGACATGAGTTTGAGTGAACTCCGGGAGTTGGTGATGGACAGGGAGGCCTGGCGTGCTGTGATTCATGGGGTCGCAGAGAGTCGGACACGACTGAGCGACTGAACTGAACTGGACTAAAACGTTAATCCAAAATTTATTCATTTTAGTTAACCATCTGAGATTAGTTTTTACAGTTCATTTATACGGAAAGAGAACGATGTCTATTTGAATTCAGTTTTGACATTTATTGAGATTTCCTCTGGGCTTAATATATAAATGGCTTTGTAAATATTACATTGAAATAGAAAAAGACAGCCTTTGAGAAAGGTAAAAGTTCAATATCCAATTTATTATAATATTTGAATCCTCCTTATTTGTCCTAAAATTTTATTTGAAAAATTCCAAACCTAAAGAATATCCCATATACCCTTTGACTGAATTCACCAACTGTTAGCATTTTACCATGTTTGTGTGTAGATAGGTACAAATGTGTATAGTTTTATGTTCTTAGTAGAGAGATACTATTTTTTTCAGAATTTAAAACTAAGTTTTAGAAATAGAAACTTTAGCATATATCTAAAGACTATTCTTACACATAAACATAATTCTATTATCAAAATGAAGAAATCTGTGTTCTAAATCATAGTCCATATTCAAATTTCCTCAATTGCTCCAATATTGTCCTTAATAGCTTTATTTCTACCAAACTGATAGAATAAATAAGAGAAATTATATGCAGAAAATGAATTTTATCAACATCCTTTCATGATTAAAAAAAAATTCTCAGCAAATGAAATCTACAAGAGACTCTCCTTCTAATAAAAGTTACTTATAAAAACAGACTATTGCTAATATCACAGGTAGTGGAAAATTATTGAAAGTTTTCTTCCTGAGATGAGAAAAAAATACCTGGATGTTCACCACAACTACTTCTAATTATATTACAGAGAAGATCCCAGCCAGTTCAATAGGCAAAAAAGAAATACGTAAATAGTATAGTAGGAAGAGAAAGACGTAATCCTGTCACTCACAGATGGCATGATTGCACACCTAGGAACCCAAATTATCAAAATTAAAGAGAATTTAGCAAAGTCACTGGTTATAAACTCAATATAGTATGCTGCTGCTGCTGCTAAGTCACTTTAGTCGTGTCCGACTCTGTGCGACCCCATAAACGGCAGCCCACCAGGCTCCCCCGTCCCTGGGATTCTCCAGGCAAGAACACTGGAGTGGGCTGCCATTTCCTTCTCCAATGCATGAAAGTGAAAAGTGAAAGTGAAGTCGCTCAGTCGTATCCGACTCTTAACGATCCCATGGACTGCAGCTTACCAGGCTCCTCTGTCCATGGGGTTTCCCAGGCAAGAGTGCTGGAGTAGGCTGCCATTCCCTTCTCCATACAAGTCTCTAAAAGATATCAAATACATAGGAATAAGCTATTGAACTGATACAAAGAAAACTTGAAAACATTGTTAAAAGATAACAGAGAATGTTTAAATAACAGAGGAATGGGAAGACTCAATTATAAAGATGTCAATTCTCCCAAATCTATTTATGTAGTCAATGTAATTCTGGTTATTCAGCAGATATGTTGTGAAAATAGGTAAGCTGGTTTTAAATTTGTATGGAGAGGCAAAGAACCTGGCCAAATTTAAAGAAGAAAGTTGGAGTTTCTACAGACCAGATAGCAAGATTTATTACAAAGTGACAGTGTGATGGCAATGCAATGATGAACAAACAGACCTAGGAAATAGTGGTTCTTTTAACAGCGGAAGGAAACTGATACAACTGATGCTCCCCCTGGCTGGCCGCAAAGCCGATCCCGGCTGGCTATAAACAGCCTACCCTCTGCATCCCATGCCTGCTCACACACGCCGCCACTGTCTGTACTGATGCTGTTTGGACTGTTTCTTCCAATACAGCCTCAACACTAAACTGCCTTGATCTGTATCTGATGGCTATTGGCTCATCTACCAAGTATCTGTTTAATTTCAGTGATTGAAGTATTCATCTCTAGGACTTCATTTTCTAATTTGTGTTCTTTTTCATCAACTTTTATTTCACTTGAAATCTGTTTATTATTTGAAGTCTATTTCCGGTCAATTTCAAATTGTTCCAATATTTCCAATTCTTAGGGAATCAACACTCATGTTTATGTCATTGTTTTTTGCCCTTAATTTATTGCTTTTAATTCATGTTTGTCTTCAGCTGTCGACTGATTTATGCTATGAGCGTCTCCTGTACCTAGAGTTATGAGAAAAGTTTCATGTTTACATCTGAGAGGAAACCAGATTGCTCAGGGACGACTTTTCCTCCATCCCAAACTCTGGACAAGGAGCAGCTTCCCAGCTTCACTTAGGAACGGTGCGTGGAATGTTTCCAGTTCTTTAAACCAGGGCAGTGGGATGTGGCTCAGAATTAACGCAGGACATTCAGTCCTAACTTCTTCAAGTCACATACACCTGTGTCACTATTTGACCATTAGAAACCCAGCCCCCAACTACCGTGGGCTTGCTTAATTCCTCTTTAATATTATCATTTTTATTTCCATTTTTGTTTTGAGTACTGGTGATCATGGTCTTTTGAGCTCATCTATGTAACTATTTTAAAGATAGCACACTCACATAAGCTCAGATTATCACATTGCTGGAAGTTTGAAAGGAGAGGGGAGGGTGCCTCTTCTATGTACTTTCAGTTTGAAATTATTTAGTCTTGTTTATGTTGAGTGTGATGATTTCTGTTTGTTTTTTTTTTACCTCCTTGGAATTTCTTTTGCTTTCTTTTTTCTATATCCTTCTTGATATTTGATTTTATATCAGAATATTTTTAAAAGTTACTCTAAGCCCTAAAATCTTTAATTCAGCCATTATAAAATATTAATTTAAAACATATATGTTATATACACTACCATGTGTAAAATAACCAACTGGTGGGAACCTGCTTGTATAGACAGGGAACTCAGCTCAGTGCTCTGTAATGACCTTGAGGAGTGGAATGGGGGAGGGGGAAGAGGGAAGCTCGAGAGGGAGGGGATATATGTATTCATAGAGCTGATTCACATTGTTGTACAGCAGAAACGCTTCTCCTTGGGAGAAAAGCTATGACAAACATAGCCAGCATATTAAAAAACAGAGACATTACTTTGCCAACAAAGGTCCGTCTAGTCAAGGCTATGGTTTTTCCAGTGGTCATGTATGGATGTGAGAGTTGGACTGTGAAGAAAGCTGAGCGCCGAAAAATTGATGCTTTTGAACTGTGGTGTTGGAGAAGACTCTTGAGAGTCCCTTGGACTGCAGGGAGATCCAACCAGTCCATCCTAAAGGATATCAGTCCTGAGTGTTCATTGGAAGGACTGATGCTGAAGCTGAAACTCCAATACTTTGGCCACCTGATGTGAAGAACTGACTCACTGGAAAAGACCCTGATGCTGGGAGAGATTGAAGACGGGAGGAGAAGGGGATGGCAGGGGACGAGATGGTTGGATGGCATCACCAACTCGATGGACATGGGTTTGAGCGAGCTCCTGGAGAAATACAGCATTTTAAGGCAACTGTACTCCCATTTTTAAAGACTAAAATAAAATGTTAAATATTACTTAATATTTAAGCAAAGAAGCTGGTGATACATATCACATGCTTTTGATGCTACAAATACTAGGTTAGCCTTTAATTAGGAAAAAATTAAGTATTTGACAGTTTTCATAAAGTTTATTTTAAATCCATGTTTATTATGAAACTTGTCCTCATAAAGTTAGGTTTCTGAGTATATCAATTTACTAAGAAGGTCAGTGATCCCCCCTGTATTACTCAAAGATCTGGTTTAATAACTGTGAGGACTATTGACTTATAATAATGAAACTATAATTATTTTATTCAGAAAATTACAATTAGAGGACAGCATTTCTTCACTTAATGTTGCAAACTGTCTCAGAGGAGGCTAATTTATTTTTTCAGTCTACATGGCTCTGTCTGTGTGATCTCTGCCTTGTTCCCTGACCCGATTTCACTTCTTTCCACTTTCTCGTATTCCCTCTCCAGCCACACAGGCCTCTCAGCTCTTCCTAGAGCACTCCAGACACACTCGACAAGCCCGGCTTGATCCTTCTGTCTGGAACACTCTGTTCTTATATTGGCATGGTTAATTCGTTCACCTCCCTCAAATCTCTGCTTACAGATGGCTCTCTCAAGAAGACCTACTTTCTCTGACTACCTGATTTAAACTGTAACCTGCCCACCACCCCCACTCCTTCCCATCCGCCTTGCCCTTACCTTCTTTTTCTATTGCTTATCACTGTCAGTTACCACTTTTCACCATCTAAAATGTGGGGTTTGCTCAGGTATGCCACATATATCATGTTCACTATTTCTTTGCACGCACACCCTGCCCTGGCTGATCTTTGTGGCCCACTACTGTTGTTTGTTATTGACACTCAATACATCAAGGGCAGAGAATACCATGGAGAACACAGTTAAGTAATCACAAAGAGCTGGACATGACTGAGCAACTAACATGCTCACTTTTTTGGTTTCCCTGGTGGCTCAGACAGTAAAGAATCCACCTGCAATGCAGGAGACCCAGGTTCAATACCTGGGTCAGGAAGATCCCCTGGAGAAGGGAATGGCTACCCACTCCAGTATTCTTGCCTGGAGAATTCCATGGACAGAGGAGCCCAGCAGGCTACAGTCCGTGGGGTTGCAAAGAGTTGAACATGACTGAGTGACTAACACACTAACTGCTCAATAAATGGTTGCTAAATCTTTTGAAATTTTTCCACCACTGACTCTGGCTTCACTAATATTACAACAAATTTTTCAGTGTAAGAGTGTTGTAGAGTCTCTTAAAGTTAAGAAAAGCATTTTTAAGCTTCTCCTCTCAGCATTCATTGTATGAAAAAAGTAAGTTAAGAGTGGCAGTTCAGTTCAGTCGCTCAGTCGTGTCCAGCTCTTTGCGACCCCATGGACTGCAGCACACCAGGCCTCCCTGTCCATCACCAATTCCAGGGGAATGCTCAAACTCATGTCCATTGAGTCAGTGATGCCATCCAACCTTCTCATCCTCTGTCGTCCCCTTCTCCTCCTGCCTTCAATCTTTCCCAGCATCAGGGTCTTTTCCAGTGAGTCAGTTCTTCAAATCAGGTCGTCAAAGTATTGGAGCTTGAGCTTCAGCTTCAGCATCAGTCCTTCCGAAGAACACCCAGGACTGATTTCCTTTAGGATGGACTGGTTGGACTCCTTGCAGTCCAAGGGACTCTCAAGAGTCTTCTCCAGCACCACAGTTCAAAAACATCAATTCTTCAGCACTCAGCTTTCTTGATAGTCCAACTCTCATATCCATACATAACTACTGGAAAAAACATATCTTTGACTAGACGGATGTTTGTTGGCAAAGTAATATCTGCTTTTTAATAAGCTGTCTAGGTTGGTCATAACTTTTCTTTCAAGGAGCAAGCATCTTTTAATTTCATGGCTGCAGTCACCATCGGCAGTGATTTTGGAGCCCCCCCAAATAAAGTCTGTCACTGTTGCCACTGTTTCCCCATCTATTTCCCATGAAGTGATGGGACCGGATGCCATGATCTTAGTTTTCTGAATGTTGAGTTTTAAGCCAACTTTTTCATGCTCAAGAGGCTCTTTAGTTCTTCTTTCCTTTCTGCCGTAAGGGTGGTGCCATCTGCATGTCTGAGAAAATCAATATATTTCTCCCCGCAATCTTGATTCCAGCTTGTGCTTCATCCAGTCCAGTATTTCACATGATGTACTCTGCATATAGGAGAAGGAAATGGCAACCCACTCCAGTGTTCTTGCCCGGAGAATCCCAGGGATGGCGGAGCCTGGTGGACTGCCGTCTATGAGGTCGCACAGAGCTGGACACAACTGATGTGACTTAGCAGCAGCAGCAGCACTCTGCATATAAGTTAAATAAGCAAGGTGACAATATACAGCCTTGATGTACTCCTTTCCCAATTTGGAACCAGTCTGTCGTTCCCTGTCCAGTCCTAATTGTTGCTTCCTGACCTGCATACAGACTTCTCAGGAGGCAGGTCAGGTGGTCTGGTATTCCCATCTCTTGAAGAATTTTCCAGTTGGTTGTGATCCACACAGTCAAAGGCTTTGGCATACTGCAGGCACCATTTAAAATGATGTAAGTGCTTGACTTTATGGAGATTAAAATCTATTAGGAAAATAGTACTGAGGGAATATTAAATAATTACAAGAGTGTAATGTTCTACAAAGTGATGTTATTAGGATTAAATTTGTAGCCCTAAGAGCAAAGCTGTGAATCCTGCATTCTAAGTCCAGGAACCTAGAAGTTACTGAAAGTAAGTCACTTCGTTGCTTTGAGCAGATGGAGCGACCTGTGCAAGCCTTGTATACTCTTGGCACTTATTTCTAAAATCCCCCAAATTTGTATATGTTGGAGAATATTACAGAGAAGAAACGTTCATAGTTCGAGGAATTTTCAGGATTTATTGTACAACACTTTTTCTGGACATCCACATTGGCCATGAGGAAGACAGTCCAGAATTCCCCCACACTACAAGTGAAAAATTAGACAAAACAGGAACAGCTTTCAGACATCAGACAGCACCAAGTTGTGACTCCTGAGAAGAGGGATGTATCCCCGGAGGCCCCCCATTGTCTGCGCCTCCTGCCTGGAGGGAGGCCCCCCAAGAGAGCACGTGGACCCCACAGACACCCTCCAATTTGGCACCATCCACGCTGTCCTGCAAGTGTCCACTTGTCTATCTCCTTAGACTATGAAGGGCTTCCCTGGTGGCTCAGATGGTAAAGAGTCCGCCTGTGATGCAGGAGACCCCGGGTTGATCCTGGGTTGGGAAGATCCCCTGGAGAAGTGAAAAGCAACCCATGCCACTATTCTGGCCTGGAGAATTCCACGGAAAGAGGAGCCTGGGGGGCTACAGTCCATGCGGTCACAAAAAGTCAGACCTGACTGAGTGACTAACACTTTCGTTTTAGACTCTGAAGTCCTCCTGAAGAAGAACACTTATCCATCTCTATATTCCTAAAACACACCACAGGGAAGGGTCTAAGTAAACATTTGCCAAATGAAATAGACCCTGCAAGGAATAGGAATGTATGGACTGAAAAAGCATTCGCTAGCAGACACTTCTGTGTTTTCCCATTGAACACCCACAGCAACCTTGTTGGAGACACGCTAACTCTCATGTTGGGAAACTGGCTTGTTAACAGGCCACAGCCGCAGAGCTGGTAAGCTCCAAAGCAGGTGCTTTTTCTGCCCGCTCTTGCTTCCTCCTTCTTGAAACAGGTTACCTCCTACAGATTCTGCATCCTGTAAAGCCCCTTGTCATAAAAGCATGACCTCTACAGCAAGGAGTTTTAAAGTATTCTTGAGTTCTCTAAGTGGGCAAAGTCATGTGAAAAGATGAAATAATTTTCTGAGAGAATATTTAAATAAAGGAGAAAGCAGTGTATCCAGGAGATTATTCACTCAATTGAGAATACAGCTTCTGAAAGGAATTTAAAATAAAATATAATGAGCATCCATTTTAAAGTGGAAGGTGGGCTGAAGAAGAAATTAGTTTCGGGCAGGAAGAGACTGTTTCATAAATAATGAAGGTAACTATCTAGGTGTGGTCCTCTTTGCTGACATCAAGACAAAGAGGTCAAATATATTGAATTATTCATATTCCGTGTGATTACTTTTCAACTCACTGTTGTTTCTTACGGCGTATTTCTTTGGGCTACACAACTACAAGTTTTTCCTGTAGAGCAGCCAAGCTGTTCCATCAGAAATATCTATCATTCAAGATTGTTTTTTTTGTGAAAAGCTACTTTACTTTCAAATTTCAAGTTTTCTGTAAAAGTAAAGCCATTTTGAGTGTGCCAGATTCCTTTAAATGCTCTTTAGTATTTTAACAAAGTCCTTATCTAGAAAGAGAAAGGAAGAAAGAGGGAGAAAGATTTAAAAAGTCTTAGAGAGAGCTTGAGAAAGAGTCTGAGAAAGAGAGAGAAGAGTCTGCAAGAGAAAGAAAATTTGAAAGAGAAAGAGAGAGTTTGAAAGAGAAGAGTTAGAACGAGAACTAGAGTTTGAAACAGAAAGGCTGAAAGAGAGGAAGAGAAAACCACACCCCGGAAAGCACTCTTCGTAGCTCGTCGAGGACGTTTAGAAGGCGGGTGCCTACCGTTCCAGGGACGTGTCTCTCATGGGCACACTGCTCAGACATCTCCAGCCCAGACTCTGCGTCTCACTCCTCAAAAGGCGGAGGGGAGCTCTGCTTCCCAAACGGCCACCCCCTTTATTGCTTTGGTTTCCAGCAGTGGTTCACAGCGTGCTGACCCCATCACCCCATGTCAGCATCACCTGGGATGCAAATTCTCCAGCTTTCTAGACCCACTGAGTCAGACGCCGGGGCAGGGAACTCAGCAGAGGAAGTTTAACAAACCCTTTGGGTGATTGAGATCCACTGATTTACCATGGTCGTTTCAAACTTGGCTGCGCTCTGGGCTCCTCTGAGGAGTTTAAAACTACACTCTCAGGGTCCTCCCCTCAGATATTATGATGCGGTCACTCTGGAGAGGGCCCTGGGCAGCAGGAGTCTTAAACAGCTCAGCAGGCATCCTCCTCTGGCGGTCAGGTGGTTAAGACTCCAATTCCCAATGCAGGGGCCCAGGGTTTGTTCCCTGCTCAGGGATCTAAGATCTCAAAGCTGCATGGTGCAGAGTTAAAAAAGGAAAACTCAGCTGATAATCCTAATTTGCAGTGACACTGGAGACGCCTTGCTTTAGAGCTTGTTTTACTCCTTACCCATGAAAACGAGTCTGCCTGGAAAGAGGTGCCAGCTCAGTAGCCTAGATCCACTTCTGAGGACACCAATCGAAGATACTCTTCCTGGAGAGATCTTGCTTATATGTAAGCCCAGACGCCAGGCATCCAGGGTTCCCCTGTGCTGTCTGAACCGAAGTCTTCTCCTGAGCACCCAGGGGTTCCACATTGTACCCAGAACTCAATCTCAATTGAGTTCACCTAATACAGCAACTAGGCAAAGATTGGTGGGAAATGATGAAGTTAAACATGATTCTTATATTTGATGCTGCTTAGTTTCAGATTTTCCAGGCGAGAGTACTAGAGTAGGGTGCCATTGCCTTTCATGCATTGGAGAAGGAAATGGCAACCCACTCCAATGTTCTTGCCTGGAGAATGCCAGGAACGGGGGAGCCTGGTGGGCTGCCGTCTATGGGGTCGCACAGAGTTGGACACGACTGAAGCGACTTAGCAGCAGCAGCAGCAGTTTCAGATTTGAGGGTAATGCTTTTTCAGTGAATGGACATCTCGGCATCTAAATGTGAGTGCTGTAAACACAGCACCGCTTGAGATACAGAGCATATGCTCCCTTCTGTCCTGTCAGGCAGCCGTGGTTGGACCTTCCCTGGGCTCCCACAGTCGCTTTATTTCAGCACACCTGAGGCTGTCTTCCGGGTAATTGCTCTGTGTCTCTCCCGGCTTGTAGGCTGCGAGCAGAGGGTGCATTTTATACATCTCTGCATCTCCAGAGCCCGGGCTCAGCAGGCATGCTTGAGGATTTGGGTCAGTCAGCAGCTGAACCGTGAGAGCTTCTCTCAGCCTCTAAGCAAGGATTTGTATAGTCTGTCAGTGGCCTTGGGAAAGAGGGCACATTCATGGCTTTCAGCAAGACAGAGGCTATAAAACCAGGGTGGACACAAAGAACCCTGAGACTGTCTCCCTTTGCTCCGCTTTCCCTTCTTCTCAACAAAGTAGCTGATCAGAAAAGTGGAAGGTTGAAAAACACAAACCAGAAATTTGTTTAAATTTCTGGCCTTTTTAGGAAAAGGAGGGTGGGAGATGCATTTAAATCCCTTCAAAAATCAATGCAATAACAGGATAAGATATTCTTTGGAGACGCTGCCTCTGCCATATGTGTCGCTACCTGGCTTTGTCCACACAGGTTACTCTGGCCTGTGGGCCGGGGCGACAGTGAGATCCAAGTATGTTTCTGCACACAGTCAAGTCCTGTGTGCGTGTTAGTTGCTTAGTCGTCTCTGACTCTTTGCAACCCCACAGACTACAGCCCGCCAGGCTCCTCTCTCTGTGGAGTTCTCCAGGCAAGAACACTAGAGTGTGTTGCCATTCCCTTCTCCAGGGGATCTTCGTGACCCAAGCCCCAAGTTTATAGTTTATATGTTATTTATCTAAGTTTATATGTTAACAGTTTACTTAGGACCTATATTCTAAATGTATTCTAACAGGATAAGATGCATTAATGCATTTTTTAATGCATTGAAAAACAGGGCGGGGGTGACCTTCTACACCTTTGGTGGGAATGTAAATTGGTGCAGCCACTATGGAAAGCAGTCTAGAGATTCTTTAAAAAACATATGATCCTGCAATCCCATTCCTGGGCATATATCTGGAAAAGAAGAAAACTCTAAGTCAAAAAGGTACATGCCCCTCAGGGTTCACAGCAGCACTGTTTACAACAGCCAAGACATGGAAGCAACCTAAGCAACCATCCACAGGTGCAGGAATAAAGAAGATGTAGTCCATGTGTGCAGTGGAATATTACTCAGCCATATAAAGAATGAAATAATGCCATTTGCAGCAACATGGATGGATCTGCATGTCCCAGTCACTCAGCCGTGTCTGACTCTGTGCGACTCCATGGACTATAGCCCGCCAGGCTCTTCTGTCCAGGAGATTCTCCAGGCAAGAATACTGGAGTGGGTTGCCATTTTTTTCTTCAGGGGATCTTCCCAACCCAGGGATTAAACCCATATCTCCTGTGTCTCATTTACTGGCAGGCAGATTCTTTACCGCTGAGCCACCTGGGAAGCCCTGTGGATGGATCTAGAGGTTATCGTACTAAGTGAAGTCAAAGACAAACATTATGTGATATCACTTACTCATTCACAAAACGGAAACAGACTCGCAGACATAGAAGGAAACTTGTGTACCAAAGAGAAAAGAGGCAGGGGACAGATGACTGTATATGAAGTAGATAGACAAGAAGCTGCTGCTGCTGCTGCTGCTAAGTCACTTCAGTCGTGTCCGACTCTGTGCGACCCCATAGACGGAAGCCCACCAGGCTCCCCCGTCCCTGGGCACAAGAAACTATATTCAATATCCTGTAATATTAATATTCTGTTATCTTGTAACAGAAAAGACTCTGAAGCTGTATGCCTGGAACTAACACAATACTGTAAATCACCTTTAAATATATTTTTTTTGTAAAAGGAGTTGACGCACATTTTTTTGGAAAGAGTCACACCCTAAATATTTAAGCTCCGTGAGCCACGTGGTCTCTTTACGCTACCCTGTAGCACCCCGCAGGCACGCTCAGTCACATCCGACCCCGCAGACTGTAGCCCGCCAGGTTCCTCCGTCCATGGGATTTCCCAGGCAAGAATCCTGGAGCGGCTTGCCATCCCCTCCTCCAGGGGACGCTCCTGACACAGGGATCAAACCCTCGTCTCCTGCATCTCCTGCCTTGGCAGGTGGATTCTTTACTGCTGAGCCACCTGGGAAGCCCCACAGAAGCACCCTAGACTGTAGGTGAACGAATGCGTAAGACTGTGCTCTTGTAACATTTAATTTGCAAGACGAGGCAGGGGCTGGATTTGGCCCATTTGATCCCGACCATGATTGTTGGCCTCCCCCAGTCAATAGAAACTGACTAGAGGCCAGACAAGAAATTCAGTTAAGGCTTTCCTGGGGCTCCTGGGCCAGCTGCCGGCGCGTGAAATCAAGTAAAGTGCTTGCTTGCTTGGTCCTGGAAGTGGAGGGAGGACCTGTTCCCACCACCGGGTGGGAGTAGGGGGGCCCAGGGGTCGGGCTGGAGGGTGGCTCGGGTAACTTGCCCATCCCTGTGTGACGCTGAGTGCGTGGGACATGTGCAGTCCCTGCTTTTATTCCCAACACCCAGTTTTTTGCTCCCAGCTCTTCAGAAATGGCAGGTTTCTTGCTCTGCACGTTTCGGTGCAGGGTTTCCCCAGCCGTGCCCGCACACAGTTATGTTCAGTTCCATGCAGTTGCTTTGTATCCCGTAGCTGAAGGAGAGGTGTGTCCAGGTGCAAGCTTTGCAACGAAGGGTCCCAGGTCCCAGACCTATCTCACATTGGCTGTGTTCTGCCCACCTCTGATCTAAATCAATTTGTCCTGTATTTGGGCTACTTCCCTTTCTTCTATGTTATGTTTAAAAACAGTCCGGATTTTTCAGCCTCCAGTTCAATAAGGGCTCCAAAAGAGATATTTCTAACCTGGCCCGTGCATAGCCCTCTGCACCAATGATCACTAAATTCAGAACACAAAGCCAAGCAAGGCGTGCCTTTTCAATCCCTGACCCTCAATCCCTTCATTCTTATTTCATTTCTCACCTTCCCTTTGTATTCATGTGACTCACAGTCCCTCCATCGTCCTTCTGAAGCTGAATCCCTGCATGGACAGCCCAAGAATCATGTTTGAATAAGCACCCAGGCAGCTGTGATCCTGCTGAAGTTTGGGAACCCTTGCCCCCTGCCACCTTCTCTCCCTTGAATAATATCACTTCCACGGAACCAGTGGCCTGGGGACCTTCTCACTGGAGACGGGAACAGATTTCCCCTTCCTTATATCCTCGTGTTGCTCTAATATTAATGTTTATGATGCTATCTATGGTTCCTGGCTGAGTTTAGAACAGATTAATAGTACCCCTGACCAATGGTCCAGAAGAGAAAGTCTTCCAGCTTTGCAGACAAGCTCTGCCTGGGGCACCTATACACTGCCGACACATTATTGAACCTCTCTGGTCTCTCTGGGTGTTCAATTTCCTCAGCTTTAATATAAGGATAGATTTTATTTTCTTAGTCTCCAAAATCATCGTGGATGGTGACTGCAGCCATGAAATTAAAAGACTTTTCCTCCTTGGAAGGAAAGCTATGACAAAGCTAGACAGCGTATTAAAAAGTAAAGACATCACTTTGCTGGCAAAGTCCATATATTTAGTCAACGCTGTGGTTTTCCAAGGTCACATCGAGCCTAGTATATTTCCTCAAAATTCTTGGATCTACCTAAAAGATTAAAGCAAGTTGGCAGAAACTACCTCTCTTTCTCTAAAATAAAGTGTATATAGTGAGTAAGCCAATCGAGGTTTGAGTCCAGGCTCTGCTTTTACTCACTTTATGGCCTTCAGTTCAGTTCAGTCACTCGGTCGTGTCCAGCTCTTTGCGACCCCATGAATCATAGCACCCCCGGCCTCCCTGTCCATCACCAACTCCCGGAGTTCACTCAAACTCCTTATGTATGACCTTAGTCTAGTTAATTAACACCTGGAAACTGGGACGCTTGAGTTCTAGCCCTGGCTCTGACACCATAGCTGCATATAATCCCATAAAATTACTGTCAGGCTGCACCAGGCAAGGAAACACCCTACAGATGGTGCCTAGGCTTCTTTCTAAATCACTGTATGACCTGAGGTCTAAAATTGAAACTTTTATATAATCATGAAAGTATTGATTTAGTGAGTGTGAGAGGCAGGAGAGCAGAGAAACTCAGATAGCTGGGCACATCTAGTCGAAACCAAGGACAGTTATAGCAACAATAAGCTAGTCTCATAAAATGGAAGTCTTCCACTCCCTCTTCAGAGTTTCGCGGAGGAACTCCAAGCTCCAGAAGGCTGTCTCAGATGCAGCCCTTTAGACCTTGAGAGAAGTGCTGCCTCTGTCCTGACCAAGAGAAGATGGCCCACATCGCAGGGGAATGCAGCTCGCCAAGAGGAGCTTCTCCTTCTCTTTCCAGCCAGAGGCTTAGGTTCACCTACTGCAGACCCGGGGATGGGGAGAGCACGCCCCTGGGAAGAGCACTGGAGCGGATTGCCACTTCCTCCTGCAGGGGATCTTCCCGACCCAGGGACTGAACCCATGTCTCCTGCATCTTCTGCATTGGCAGGTGGGTTTTTTTACCACTGAGCCTTCTGGGAAGAGCTTAGCATCATGGGAAGCATCAGATAAATGCAACCTTCTGTGTTTAACCTAAATAACATGCACATATTATGCGAATCCTCACAAGGACAAAGGGCAAGTGCCTGAAATGAACGTGCAGCTAAATCTGTGAACAGAGACACTTCCACCTCCCACCATCATTTAGTGCAAAGCACCTAACACTTCACCCTCCCCAGGGAACTCACAGCGGCATTGTGTGGTCAAAGATTGGCTGATCATGGCAAAATATACACACTTGACTGTAAACCTTCTACCACGTTATTTCTTTCATAAAATAAGGGGTGCTGGAGGATCCAGCTTCCAGCTCTGAACTTCTATGTGCCCAGAGATGTGCTGGAGCTAGCCCTACCACCTCTCAAGAGCCAATTATTAAATACTCAGAAATGTTATAAGCCAGTGGTTAAACCTCAGATAACATGAAAATTGCTATGTTTGGAATATTTACAGCACAGAAATTGGCTAAGGATACAACTTACGACTTTTTTTGGAGGGGGCAGCTAGCTTACCAGCATGTCGCTGAATATGAGCCATTTAACCACATACTGGGGGTGTGCAGGGCACAGTGTCAGAGGCTGTAAGGAGGTGTTTCTCAGCCAAACACATGGCCACCTTCCCAGGTGGCAGTGGAAATACGAGGATACATTTTTGTTTGTCAGAATAACAGATGGGCATTACGGGCATTTAACAAGCAGACGCTTGTTATGATAAATATCCCACAATGTGTCCGATCGTTTCTCCAAACAAAGAAACATCATGTCTAAGATGTCAAGTGCAACCCCACTGAGAAGCAGTGCACGGAGAACAAATATCTTCTAACACCCATTTGGGGTCCCTTCTTTGAACCTGTATAGGAGATCACATTTGCATAAAATTATTGTCCATAGAAGGAGCTCGGGATTCACTGGTGGCCCAAAGGTCAGGACTTCGCCTTCCGAGGCAGGAGGAGAAGATCCAATCCCTGGTCAGGCAGCTAAGAGCCTGCAGGCCTCTCCGCCAAAAAACCAAAGCAAACAGAAGCTACTATAACAAATTCAAGGCCTTAAAACTGGGCCACATAAAAAAACCTTAGGGAAAGAAAGAAAGAGCAAACAGAAGCAGATGGGGCTCCACCCCAGAGAGAAACCTGCTGACGATTTATTCCTTAATCCTAAATTCCTTAATTCCTAAATCTAGTCTCCGAGGGTCACTTGCCCTTTCTCCTTGATCCTTCTCTCTGCCTTATTGCTAACTCCACTCTAAACCATTAATGAAAATTTTCTTTTAGCCCACTTCTATGAGACACTGAATAAGGAAGGGGTTTTTATAATGGAAAAGAATATATATATATTATATATATGCATAACTGAGTCATTTTGCTTTACAGCAGAGATGAACACAACATTGTAAATTAACAGAGAATAAAGAAGCGGCATGTTGGGCTGCAAGTGACAGAAAACCCAACTAGTAACAGTTTAAGCGTGTGGTGATTTTTTTTCTCATACTGATATCAGGAGGCAGACGCTTGTTAGTTTCTTTTCAGCAGCTCAAAGATAGTGACTTCTTCCTAATGGTTTCCAGCTGCTTAGGAGGCTCCGCCAAACAAGGCCATTTCCCCAGGAGATGAGGAACCAGATCAGAAAAGGGAGTCATCTGTATCCAAAAGCAAAGGCTTTCCTCGAGGTCCCTAGACTCCAGCTTACCCCTCAAGGACCAGGCTTGATCGATGATCTGTATACACACCCTCACTGCCAGGGAGCGTAAAGTGGATTTTAGCTTCCTATACTCCATCATAAGAGGAAAGTGGATCCAAGTGACAGGTGAGAGAGCCAACCCCAGTGTATGTCACCGGCAGAAACTTTCCTGCATACCTCCAGGGAATATCACAGTTAAATATCGGCACATTAAAGGTATAGAAACAGGCCTACTCAGAACAGGTGTGTGTGTGTGTTTGTGTGTGTTGGCTGCTCAGTTGTGTCCGACTCTTTCCGACCCCATCCAATAAGAATGGATTTTTCTCATAAAACAAACGAACGCAGCCCCGGGGGAGCTGGCGCATTCAAGGGCCCTCATCCAGAATTGCTTTCTTCCACCTGGATTCATTCTGAAGATCCCCATCAACGTTCACTGTTTGGAGTCCATAAACAATGCATGTCAAATCATCACACTGTACACATTAAGTAGCTTACAATTTGTTGTCCATTACAAATCGATTTTTAAAAGCCATGGAAGCATCAACAAAAGAAGAGGTAAAAAGCAGAAAATATTAACAGCGTGCCCCTAGGGGCTCACCAGGAAAATTCTTCCCCGTGGATTCTGCAGTCTCTTTCCCCAGGCTGCTGTTTCCGCTGTGCAGAGATGAGTCAAGCCATGCCAGCCATGAATCACTCTTTAAAGTCCCCTTGATTCACAGGAAACATCCTGGGGAAATGACTTCATTTCTCTAGAACCTTCAGGGAGAGAACACTTGGGTCAAGGGGATTTGGAATGTGAGAGGCTCAAGGTTCACAGTCTTGATCATCAAACTAGCATTCAGCAGGAGGGCCAGGGAAATCATAGTTGATCAGGCCTTGCTCAGGGAATCTGATCCAGTAGGCCTGTGGCAGGTGGGTGCTCAGTGGATAAGTCGTGTCCAGCTCTTTGCGACCTCATAAACTATTAGAGCCTGCCAGGCTCCTCTGTCCATGGGATTTTCCAGGCAATACTGGAATGGGTTGCCATTTCCTCCTACATGGGATCTTCCTGACCTAGGGATTGAACTCACATCTCCTGCCTTAGAAGACAGGTTCTTTACCACAGAGCCACCAGGGAAGCAGGTCTGAGGTGAGGCTCCAGAATTTACATGTTTAAGCAAGGTCCCAGGTGATCCTGGTCGGGATCGAGAAGCAACGCTTTCAAGGAAAGGATGTAGAAGGTCAACTTAAAGGTGGTAGGGCGCTGAGAGGCATAGGACCCAGTACTTCCCCTGTGAAGGAAGAGGCGGGTTATCAGGAAAGGGGGATGGAGACAGGAAGTTGTGAGGAGAGCATATAAGAAGTAAACTAGCCACACAGGGAGTCGGGAGCATTCACTCTGGGCTGAGGCCCTAACCAAAGTAGATGTGATACCAGTTTTCACTGAGCAGTGTCTCTGTGCTAGGGACTGTGCTAAGAATTTTGTGTGCATTTATCCCTCCTAAAACACTATGTATTAGGAATTTTATAAATCCCATTTAACAAGGAGACAGCAAGTTCATGGGTCTAGTAAGTGGAGAATCTAGGATTAAATTCACAAATTGCAAAGTTTATGGTATCAGCAACCCTGCTGTGTGCGTGTTAGTCGCTCAGTCGTGTCTAACTCCTTGTGACCCCATGGACTGTAGCCCGCCAGGCTCCTCTGTCCATGGAATTCTCCAGGCAAGAATACTGGAAAGGGTTGCCATGCCCTCCTCCAGGGGATCTT
Source organism: Moschus berezovskii (assembly GCF_049115385.1). NCBI lineage: Eukaryota > Metazoa > Chordata > Mammalia > Artiodactyla > Moschidae > Moschus > Moschus berezovskii. Next base: position 27,354,076 of record NC_142487.1, on the reverse strand, counting down.
CCTGACCCAGGGATTGAACCAGGGTCTCCTGCACTGCAGGCAGATTCTTCACCTTCTGAGCCACCAGGGAAGCCCAGCAACCCTGCTGTTCTGAATTAAAAGCATCTGTTAAGCTATTTTGAAATGAATCTCCCCCTAAAGAGCCCACCTGACTTCTTTCTGTGGTCAGTGTTGAGAATTTCTCACGATGCATCCTTTAGATTCTGACGGTGGCAGCAAAGCAAGAGAGACATGTGACAGGACTTCCCTGGAGCTCCTGGTTTAGACTCCGCACTTCCGACCCAGGGGCGAGGGTTAAGATCCCACATACCTCGGCCAAAGAAGGAGAAGAGAGAGAGATGCCAGGCGTAGCAGGACAGGGTAAGCTGCTTTCTCTGGAAGGGCCTCACAGCTTGGAGACTTTGCTATCACGGAGCTGACCCCCAGTCTCCCAGACCAGTCGCTAAACTCTCGTGATCCCAGTGGACCAAACACCGCTTCATTCGTCCGTAACAAAGAGGCGATGCCTCCTCTCAGTGACAGCCAGAACACTTACATTATGCCTGGAGCAAGTTCTTCTGACAGAACCAAAGTATCTGGGACTTAGACTAATATTCAGAGTGCCATTTGGTGGGTGAGTCAGGCTATTTACAGGAAGTAAATTAAGATGCTGAAATCCAGCTAGTAGACCATGGTTAGGCAGGTATTTTCAGTCAGCATGCATTCTGAGATCTGTATCTACGCTACACTGATTATTAAATAATGTTTGCAGTTTGATTACCTAGATGATAAAACACACAAAACCATAAATCACAGGCACTCTGCAGGAAAGCTAATTTAGAAGCAAGCAGCAAATAAGAAGATGGTGACTAATATTATACAGTGGAGCATCTCACAAAGGAAGATATTATAAATATTTAGCATATTTTGAAAGTAGGAAATACCTAAGAAGGTTTCAAATGGCATAGTTTTTTATGTTTACATATTTGGTTTAAAATAAGTTTCTTTTGCTGGAAAATTCATCTATATATCAAAGTGAATTTCCATATGATTTAAATGAGAATATATACTAAGAAACAAATAACTAACTATAAACCCTGTGGAGGTGTCTCACCTGTGGAATACTAAATACATGGGGTAACAATGTGGCTACTTATCTAAAGAGAAGTAAAGAACAGCTACTTGTAATGCAAATATTCCAATAATCTTACAAGAGTCAAATGTCAGTCAAATGGCCACATATGAAGGCAGGATAATTTATTACTTTTCTTAGTTTAACTTCCCCCAATGTAAATATTAATACATCCTTAATGTATAAAGCAAAGAGTGATGCTCACCATATAACGTCACACATTTTTAAAGATGCTCAAAACAGCACTTTCCAAACATATTCATACAAAACCCCCGAGCACTGTTCACTTATGTAAAACACTGGGAAGAGTTGATACGGTTGCATTATGCGCGCTGATGTGCTGAACTGTGAAGTCGGGTTAGTGACTGGAACAGTCCTATTCAATTGCCGAAGCATGGCATGGACTTCACTCCCCACTTGGAGTCATCGCTACAAACAGAAAGCAGCGCCGCGGAGGCAAGTTTCTGTCCTGTCGCTCCGTCTGCACGAGGCCCAGGAGCAAAGCCTGCCAGGAGCAAAGCCTGCCGCGAGCAGGGGATTCAGAGCTCGTATGGACAGTGTGAAAAGAGGAAAGCTTTTTTAAGCACCTAAAAGATCAGCCTCACAGAGAAGTATTCTCAATGTTTTATAATCACTGATAACGAAAAACAAACTGAAAAAATATGTATGTATGTGTGATGGAAACTCTTTGCTTCACACCTGAAGCTAACACAGCCTTGTGAATCAACTACACCTCCATTAAAAAAAGCCGTCCTCATCCACGCACAGATCACAAGCAATGCTGAACTGTTATCGTTCAAAAAGTATTTCAGGACTTTATAATGCGCACATTTTTCCTTGAACGCTTAAGTGCCTCTAAAGAGTACTTTTATTTACAGACTTTCCACAAGTTATTAAAACCTTTAAAAAATGCCCTCAAAATTAACAACCCCTTCAGTGTGTGGAATTCTAAAGCGTAAAGCTTTGGACTCTATGACAGTTGAACAAAAAAATGTGAGCTAAGACAGTTTGCTCCTCCTCAAAGAAATAAGATGCTGCCAGATTTATGAAATCCCTTCACAGTTTCCGGAGGGGCTGGTTGGTAACGTGGGATCTGGCGTCATCTACTGGGCAGTCGTAGTAACTTGTCCCTACTTGTTTCTTCAGCTAAATAATGTGTGGTTTATTACTTAATCTGTGAAATAGGTACTCCTGTGAAAGTGACTGGAAAGGAACTTGCTAATATGAAAATACTATGTTTAGAGTGGGGCTTTGATCTTTTTGAACGGCCATATATGTTTTCTAAGAAAATAGCTTGATTTAAATAATTACAAAACACAACACAGAAACTTGAAAGACTTAGGCAAAATGAGAAAATGAATTGCAGCAGGACAGAGAATGAAACTCTTGGGACTTCTCTGAGGCCCAGTGGCTAGGACACCACACTTTCACTGTTAAGAGCCAGGGTTCGGTCACTGGTGAGGAAAGTAAGATCCCATAAACTCCACAGGGCAGAAGAAAAAAAAACCCTTAAGGTCACTCAGCCAAAGAAGGTGGGCATTGGAGACAGTCATGAATCTGGTGCTGGCAACCAAGGGTCATTTAACCCATCAAATCTAAAGGCTTACTTTTTCTCTCACTGTTTAGAATTAAAGCGGGTTATCTAGTGTAACATAAATCAAGACCCCCAATGAATTAGCATTATGAGAAATCTATTCTAATAGATTTACGAGAAGGAACTCTGAAGGCATTCTTTGAAATGTCAAACAAAAATAAATATGCAGTTTAGCTTGACTCAAAGCTCCGGGATGAACCGTGTTTAGCATGCGAAGTTCTGGGGCTTTGTCTGGGCCATAGACACTACAGCCTCTTAGGAGGCAGGTGCTGAAAGATGCAGTGTGCAGGTGATTGCTCGGTTGCCAAGAAGGAATTTCTCCTTTCTCGCGTGTTTTTATACCAGACATCAAGAACACACTGTAGATTTCTTCACAGATACTTTCTCCTCCATAGGTCTGAGGGAAACCGTAATTCCGGGCCCCTGTGTGTGTTCCTTGGTTTCACACAGGTCTCCAAGGGGACCAGCATCAGACCGTATTCTGCTCCCCACTCTGCGTATTTTCTAGCACAACGTCTGACACGCCGGCACATATACAGGACTCACACAGTAAAGTGCTCGTCGCTCAGTCGTGTCCAGCTGTTTGTGACCCCGTGGGCTGCAGCCTGCCAGGCTCCTCTGTCCGTGGGGGTCTCCAAGCAAGAAGACTGGGGTGGGCTGCCTTGCCCTCCTCCAGGGGGTCTCCCCGACCCAGGGCTCGAACCTGCCTCCCGAGATCGAACCGTGGCCCCTGCATGGCAGGCGGATGCTAAGCCACTGGGAAGCCCTGATGGGATGAGTATAGAGGAGCCAAAGCCTGCATCTCCCAGTCCCCAACTTCGGGGATGAGAGCAACCTGCAAGGGGCAACGAAAAGGCAAAAGAGGCGACTAACGTTCAGTATGCCTCCCTTTTACTGAAACCCTTGAAAAGACAAACCTAATCTAAGGGACAGAAAGCAGATCAGTTACTGTTCAGGACTAGAAGCGCGGGGAGAGGGGGCCGGATTAGAACACAGGAACATCTGTACATGATGGAAGTGGTCTTGATTTTGGTGGTAGTCCTCAGGGGTATATGAAGTTTTCAAAAAATTAAAGTGTGCGTCTTTAATGGGCACATTTTATCTGACATAAACTATACCAGAATATGGAGCTGATTTATTTTAAAATGAGACTGGGGTGAGTCCCGTTCTCCCGCTATTAGCTGTGGCATTCTTTTAATTTTTCTTTCAAATGCATTGTTGATTGGAGGGTAATTGCTCTGCAGTGTTGGCTTCTACTGCACAGCAGCATGAATCAGGGGACAGCACAGGTAACCCTGCCCTCCTGAGCCCCCACCCCCCACCCAGCCACGCCTCCAGTCATCACAGAGCGGCAGGCTGGGCTCCCTACCTTATACCAGCTGTGGAATTTTTCTTCACTTAATCTCTTCTCTGTGCTAAACTTGAGAATTAGGTTTTCTGACTACTAAGGAATTGTTTGCTGAAAACTGAAAACCTGGATAGGTCAGCGAGTCCTAGAAAATGTAAAAACTTTACCAAAAACAAGGGAGACCATTCAGCACTGTGGACAACACAGAGTAAATATGTACGGAGGGCTCTAGGCTGACCCCCGCCACTGGGACACTCATAATGCTCCAGAAGAAAGACCGCATGTTTAGACATTTTAACACCAACATTACTTCACCATTGACCAAGAGTGCGCTTCTTTGCATTATATCAGGGCAACCTCAGCCAGCACACTTAAGATCACGGCGACCTCTTGAATCTATTTTTTATTGTACTGAGCCAAAATTTCCACCAGAAACTGACAGGGAAGAAAAGAGAAGAGAAGAAAAGGTCAACACCCACAAATAATTAGACTTTCTTCCTGCTTTCAGCAGTCAGAGTGACTTTTATCACAGACAAAAAGAAAAGTTGCTGTATTTGGATTTCACACATATAAGTATGCAAGGAACATCTGCTATAAAAAGCTTTTTCACTGTTCTGGATCCTAAAGGGCAAGTACCTTTCACTTCTTCTTTACTCAAATATTTTCATTAAGACTTCCCAGAATAAAGGACAAAATGAGTCATCAAAACAAAAGCAGAGTGGAAACCCAGAAAATGATTTTTATAAAATGTGAGTTTTGTGTGTCCAAATACAAAGAGTTTATCATCTTCACGTGTGTCGTGACATGCGCTATGTCAAACTGTACAAGTATGGCTTCATTCTGGGGGGGAAAAAAGAGCCCTTCTCACTCTCCTTTTAGAAGAAATGTATTTTAAATCATCACAACTGAAAAATAATATGGTAAAGTGTCTGCCTGCAATGCAGGAGACCCGGGTTCGATCCCTGGGTTGGGAAGATCCCCTGGAGAAGGAAATGGCAACCCACTCCAGTACTCTTGCCTGGAAAATCCCATGGACAGAGGAGCCTGGTGGGCTACAGTCCACGGGGTCGCAAAGAGTCGGACACGACTGAGAGTCTTATTTCACTTTCACTTAAAATGTATGATTAGGGAGGGAGCCGAGCAGCCAGCCGCGCCGCGTCGCCGGTTTAAGCGCAGTGCGGGGCCGCGGCCGGGGGCGGCGGTAGTGAGACCAGAGCTGCGCGCCAGCCCCCTTTTCCCTCCATGGTTTCTCTCCGCTCCCGCGAGTAACTTGGCTCCGGGGGCTCCGCTCGCCAGCCCGCACGCCGCCCGCCGCCCAGGACCGCGCCGTCGGCCTCTGCCTCGAGCCGACCCCTTCGGACGGCCCTCCCTGCGCAGGCTGGGACGCCTCGCCCCCGCCGCGGAAAGGTAAGTTTGAAGAGGGGGGAAGAGAGAGAAACATGGACATGAAGAGGAGGATCCACCTGGAGCTGAGGAAGCGGACCCCGGCAGCTGTTCGAGAACTTGTCCTGGACAATTGCAAATCAAATGATGGGAAAATTGAGGGCTTAACAGCTGAATTTGTGAACTTAGAGTTCCTCAGTTTAATAAATGTAGGCTTGATTTCAGTTTCAAATCTTCCCAAACTACCTAAATTGAAAAAGCTGGAGCTCAGTGACAATAGAATCTGTGGAGGTCTGGATATGTTAGCAGAAAAACTTCCAAATCTTACACATCTAAACTTTAGTGGAAATAAACTGAAAGATATCAGCACCCTGGAACCTTCGAAAAAGTTGGAATGTCTGAAGAGCCTGGATCTGTTTAACTGCGAGGTTACTAACCTGAATGACTACCGAGAGAGTGTCTTCAAGCTCCTGCCCCAGCTGACCTATCTGGATGGCTATGACCGAGAGGATCGTGAAGCCCCAGGTTCAGATGCCGAGGTGGATGGTGCGGATGAAGAAGAGGATGATGAAGATGAGGGTAAGGAGGAGGATGAAGACGGTGAGGAAGAAGAGTCTGACGATGAAGAGGATGACGATGAAGACGAAGACGTAGAAGGGGAGGAGGATGGAGATGAAGTCAGTGGGGGATGAAGTCAGTGGGGGAAGAAGAGTTTGGACATGATGGAGAAGCTGATGAAGATGAGGATGAAGACGAAGATGAGGATGAAGAAGAGGAAGAAAGCGGGAAAGGGGAGAAGAGGAAGAGAGAAACAGATGACGAGGGAGAAGATGATTACTAAGACCCCAATAACCTGCAAAAAAAGAACTGTTCAGTGTTGGTTGGACTGCTGACATGGATTTGGTAGCTGTTTGTTTTTTTTTTTAGGGAAAAAAAAAAAGGTAGCTGTGATACAAACCCCAGGACACCCACCCACCCAAAGAGCCAAAGAATAGTTCCTGTGACATTCCACCTTCCTCCATTTAGTCCCTCTTGGAAATCCACCACCAAGCTTGGGGACTTCACCCCAACAAAATTGTAAGCGTTGTTAGGTTTTTGTGTAAGACTTGCTGTAGCGTGGATAGCTGTGATTGGTGAGTCAACTGTCTGTGGCTACCAGTTACACCAAGATTGTAACAGCATTTTTACTTTCTGTACAACAAAGAAGCTTTGTAAATAAAATCTTAACATTTAAAAAAAAATGTATGATTAGAAATTCCTTGATGTGATGAGTTGACAATCATGAGCAAGTGTAAGTGTGCTTGCAACTGGTTAAAATAAAAGGAAGAGCATCCAAATAGTTGTGACTTTGTAGGTTAAAAGATTAAAACCTGTTTTGAAGATTGGAATTAGTCCTCATAAAGATGAGAAGGCACTTTCATAAATTTTATTTTTACCAGCAGAGAATCAAAATGCCTTTTGGTCATGAAGACGGGAAGAAAGAGATTATGCTTTCAAAATATTAAAACATCTTTACTGATTTTGGCTTTTAAAACAGAAGCAGGGTTATCCTCTTATTATTTATTATTATTTCAGGAAAAATAAAACCAAGCAAAATCTGAGTGCATGACAGTTTTAACTTGCATGTTACATAATGGAAATGGGAATCTTTATGAACTTCGATAAATTCATTAAATCAACATTTGTCAAGCTTATGTATGAGATACTGTTCTAAGCCCAAGATAAGAATTTGCCTCTTTCTGAGACTTCCCTGTGGCCCAGTGGTTAAAATGCCACTTTGCAATGCAGGGGACGCAGGTTCCATCCCTGGTCAGAGACCTAAGATCCCACATCCTGTGGAGCAGCTAAGCCGGAGCCTGCACCCCCTGAGCCTGTCGCCACAAGGAGAGAGTCCAAGCCCCACAGCAAAAGATCCCGCAGGCCACAACTAACAGCTGACAGCAAAGCTAAATTCATTACTTGAGTGATTTTTTTAAAAAAGAATTTGCTTTATTCCTCCGGAGGAAAAAAAAATGCCATTAATCTCAAAAAATAATTGAAAAGAAAGAACACCATTGTTTTGAAGGCACAGGCCTTCGCATCTTTCACTCGCCCAGTGAACTGAGATGAAGACCAGATTTCCCTCCAGCACTAAGAATCCCTTCCAGCCTTGACTCATCCCTGTTACACGCCTCACCAGCCCCCGAATCCCACATGGCTTGTTTGGGACATTCAGTATGAGACATGCCCGCAGAGGATCTCTCTCCTCTTTGTAACTCCATTCGTAGAGCGTAGAGCTCCTGGGTAGAGGAGAATGAGTGAAGGGATGCCTTCTTCCAGAAGGTACACTCCAGAGATGCCCTGGAGGGTCGTGTCTGACTCTGTGTGACCCCATGGACTGTAGCCCGCCAGGCTCCTCTGCCCATGGGATTCTCCGGGCAAGAATACTGGAGTGGGTTGGCATTTCCTCCCCCAGGGATCTTCCCATCCCAGGGATCAGAACCTATGTCTCCTTGTCTCTTGCATTGGCAGGTGGATTCTTTACCACTGAGCCACCTGGGAAGCCCCAGGTGGGGACTTCCAAGATATGAAAAAAAAAAAACTACTCAGCTTAAAATATTTCCCAGGAACAAACCGCAAATCAGAGACCGATTTATGATGACAGCTCCAGTTAATAATTGCAAACTCACATTCGGAAGGTTAATCCCACTACTCACTCACAGTAGGTCAGTGTCAGTTACGCTGAAGTGTAGCTTTGTTTGAAAAGAGAAGCTGGGGTCACCTGGTCTGTCTGGGCAGGTCTGTGTGACCTTTCACACTGCAGCTGAGACTGGCATATGCACGAGACCCTCGATAAACAACTAAGATCATGGCATCCAGTCCCATCACTTCATGGCAAATAGATGGGGAAAATGTGCAAACAGTGTCATATTTCATTTTCTTGGGCTCCAAAATCACTGAAGATGGTGACTGCAGCCACGAAATTAAAAGATGCTTGCTCCTTGGAAGAATAGCTATGACCAACCTAGACAGTGTATTAGAAAACAGAGACATTACTTTGCTGACAAAGGTCCATACAGTCAACGTTATGGTTTTTCCAGTGGTCATGTACGGATGTGAGAGTCGGACCATAAAGAAGGCTGAGTGCCGAAGAATTGATGCTTTTGAACCGTGGTGTTGGAGAAGACTCTTGAGAGTCCGTTGGCCATCACAGAGATCAAACCAGTCTATGCTAAATTAAATCCACCCTGAGTATTCATTAGAAGGACTGATGCTGAAGCTGAAGCTCCAATACTTCGGCCACCTGATGCAAAGAGCCGACTCATTGGAAAAGACCCTGATGCTGGGAAAGATTGAAGGCGGGAGGAGAAGGGGGCAGCAGGGGATGAGATGGTTGGATGGCGTCACTCACTCGATGGACATGAGTTTAAGCAAATTCAGGGAGATAGTGAAGGACAGGGAACCCTGGAGTGTTGCAGTCCATGGGGTTGCAAAAAGTCAGACACAACTTAGCGACTGAACACTAACAACAACAATATGGTCATCAGAACTCTTATAGAATCCTATAACCCACCAAGTAAATTTCACTTGGTAAAACAAAATAAAGCCAAAAACTCTCAAACTGCTCTTTTGTCACTCTATAATGGAATTTAAGAATAAATATATTAATTTTGCCTTAATTCCCTGGCTGTTATCAATTGTCTTGGTTCTAGGGTGCTTTAAAACTAAGGCAGAAAAGATTATCACTTGTATACATGTCTAGCTCTCATTGTACAATATGGAAGGCACTTATCTTTGTGAAATATTTTTACCCAGTTTAATGCTATTTTTAAATGGCTCTCCCAGAAAATTACCTTCAGGTTATTATAACTGACTTTCTAGAAATGTAACAATGATCAAGATTTAAATTTAAACATTCTTTGGAAAATTATTCTGAATATTGTATTTATCATACTATAGTGAAATTATAACTTTATTCTCAGATTTTAAGCCCCCCAAAAAATCATAAAAGACCAATGGACTCAAGTACTTAAACTGGCATTTCTGTAATAATGTAGTAAAAATAAGAAAAGATAGAACTGTATTTTAAGCAAATAAAACAAATGGCTAATAAAAACAAAAAGGAAAGAACTAAAAGACAAACGGCCTTATTTGCACGTTCATCTCAAGTTGGAAAAAGGGACAGAGACTAAGGAAGGTGCCAAATAGATAAACCACGGTTGGGAATGCCCGCTGTAATAAACGTGTCAAGTCTCTCGGACTGATCTAGGGACTCAGTAAAATTCATTATAAATTTCATTAAAGCTTTGTGTGGAACTTGGCAGGCCAGTGTTAAGCTTTATTTGGAAGAGCAAAGTCCCAAGAAATCAAACATTTTTACCAGAAAGATAGGGGATGTCCTTGCTCTAAGAAATACCTTATAAAGTCTAATGATTAAGACTTTGAGATTTTGATACAGTAAAGACAAAAAGGTAGTTAAAACATTTTATAAAATGAATATAGAAACACAAAATATCACTGAATTAACATTGCAAATCATTGGGAAAGGATGAACTATTCAAATACTTTCAGATCAATTTTTTATCTGTAATTTTTTTTTTAAAAAGTGTAAATCCCTTAGTTCATAACATACATAAAAGTCTATTTTAGGGGAACTAAAAACCTAAATGTGATAAGCCAAATATTTTAAATTCCAGAAGAAAATGTAGGAGAATAACCTTTTCAAATTGTGTTCAGGAAGGAAACCTTGCATTAAGATACAAAAAGCATAAGCAGTAAAGGGGGGTGAAGCTCAATGAGTTTACATCAATCCCTGAAAACACTGTATGAAAAAAACACTATTAAAAAGTGAAAATAAGTAAAACTACTAAAGCGTACGCTTTTTAAAGAGTTGTTTGTATGGTACGTAAGTTTTATCTCAATAAAACTGATATTAAGAAAGTGAAAAATTCTATATATAAAATAGAAGAACAATAAGGACCTTCTGTATGGCACAAGGAACTATATTCAATATCTTGTAATAAAACCTATAGTGAAAAAGAATCTGATAAAAAATAGATACATATAGTATAACTTAACCACTTTGCTGTACACCTGACATTAACACAACATCATAAATCAGTTACAATTCAATATAAAGTTGTTTTGAAGAAAAAGAAAAAAAGACATTGAAAAGATGGAAAACAACAATGCTCTCTGGCTTTGCATTCATAAAATCGACCAAAATTTAAAGACTGACAGTACCAAGAGTGTGCAAATGTGTAGAGTCCACAGATAAATAAGCTGCTGGTGAGAGCAGAAATTTTTACAACCTCTTTGAAGAGCAGACACTGGACCACCTAGGACCTAAAGGGCATATATACGGATTTACAGCAGTAGCTTCTTAGTATCAAAATCTTTTCCAAACTCATCTAAGTAATCACCAAGAGGGAAGCATTTAAACTTGGAATAGTCATAAATGAAATGTGACACGGCAGCCAAGATGAATGAACAGGGCTATGTGCGTCATCACGGTAATAATAACAGCTGGTTGCTGCAGCTGGGGCAGGAGGCCGTCGAGTGCATCTGAAGGAGGCCCAAAGCGACACAGAGAGAGCTTTGACTCAACCTGTGAAATGTTTAGTTTTCTGTTTCCAAGATCTGAGGCAAAGGTAACAAGACTGTTATTTGTAAGATCTGGGTAGTAGCACATGTGTGTATCATATTTTCCTATTTTATATATTCGGAACAATTTCATAGGAAATAAAATGCCTTTGGTGTTTAATAAACATACCTGGTTCTGAGATTAGAGTCAATAATACGTTTGGTATGAAAGTAACGGTTCTAACCACACACTGTTGTCAAAAATGTGTAAATCAAAGGGATCACATGCCTTCAGTTATGCAAGACAAGTAAGTCCTGCAGGACATTAGGCCTGCGATTAACAGCACTGTGCTGAGGACACTTAACTCGGCAAGAGGGTCGCTCTCACATTGTATCTGACAATAAAATTAAACAGATGATAGACAGGAAGAGTGGCACGGAATTTCAGAATACCCTAAAAGGAAGCCCTGCAAACTGGTCTCTGCATTCTCACTAAAACACACACGGAAGGGAGACAAGCGGAATTCATGTGATTTTTTCTTTGGAAAATAAAGGTTGTTATTAATTTTTATTGGAGGATAGCTGCTTTGCAACGTTGTGCTAGTTTCTGCTGCACGGCCAAATGGGTCAGCTGTGTGTGTGTGTGCGCTGTGCTTAGTCGCTCCGTCATGTTCGGCTCTCTGCAACTCCACGGACTGTACCCACCAGGCTCCTCTGTCCATGGCGAGAATGCTGGAGTGGGTAGCCTTTCCCTCCTCCAGGGGATCTTCCCAACCCAGGGGTCGAACCCGGGTCTCCCACATTGCGGGCGGGTTCTTTACAGTCTCAACCACCAGGGAAGCCCATGTTTATGAATATCCCCTCTTTTTTGGATCTCCTTCCCATTTAGGTCCCCACAGAGCAGAGTCGAGTTCCCTGTGCTATATAGCAGGTTCCCATTAGTCACCTATTTTATACATAGTATCAATAGAGTAAGAGAATTTCTATTGTTTCATCCAATCTCTTCCCCCCATTTTCACAGATATGTACTGATCTATTACTAATAGAGCGTTTCTTCTTTTCTCTAGAAAAGACCACGCTACTTCTATATCTTCCTGTACATCATAATAAGGTAAGAGCCCAATTATAAGCCAGGTTTTGTTTACCCACTAGTCTCTTTGCCTCCCTTCTCATTCCATTTTTGTGTGACGCCAGCTGCCGCATCTTTCGCCTGCGAAGAGACATGACCTAATAAGAGAAGAAGGGCGCTGGGATTAAAGAGGTGTGACAAGGCAGGGAGCAAGAAATGCCTGGCTCCCTTCCATCCTTCACGGAAAACTGAGGAAGAGGAACACATATATAACGCAGACCCAGGCTCACAAGCTGGAACTCTGGCCAAATTTTACACTGAAAACATTAAAAAGATCAAATATAAAATTCTTTACTAGGATGCAAAAATCCCCATGCCAGATATACAGCATAAGGACTGAAAGAACTAGCAAGCAGCCCTGTGTTAATTTTTTTTTAATTGTATCGTTGACCAGATACTCATTGAAAGTAAATAGTGGATTACTGCTGAGAAAAGAAAAAATGCGACTGCAGTCTTAGACAGAATCTGGGGAGGAAGAAAGTGCATCCCAGCTAGGTCCAGAGTGTATCATGTGAACACCAGGGCCACGGCATCTCAATCTGGACACCATGTTTTAAGAGTCACTTGAACACATTTAAAGAGCAGTACAAAGGGTGGGGAGACCCATAACTATTTTATGAGCAGGAGTGGAAGAAACATAAAGAGAGCTGAGCTCCTGTGCATATAAGCAAGGAGTAAAATCAAAGAGCAAACTAAATACTGCTGGACGCAGAAAACATCTGTGGTGATTACAAGGCGCTGTTGGCGATCTGGTGGGCCCAGAGTAGAAAGGATTTTTTACACTGGTGTTACAGAGAGTCACCAATCCATCTTTCTAAAGTGCAAAATACATGCTGAAGATGCCTTCATCATTAATATGGATCAAGTGCCTAAGAATAAAGAAAAACAAATAATTCACTTTAAAAGGCTACGTGTACAAAGTGGGCAGTGTGATAGGATTTGGGGCTGATGGAATTTTCTGGGTCTTGACAGTGGAAGTGGTTATATGACTCTACACGTGTGTCAGAATTCGTAAACTTTACTGCTGTAAACTGCAAAATAAATGAGTCAAGACATTTTAGGATACAACAAAGCTAATTTTATCCATAGAAAGAAAGTCGATCGGTCGTGTCGGACTCTTTGTGACCCCATGGACTGTAACCTGCCAGGCTCCTCTGTCCATAGGGATTCTCCAGGCAAGAATACTGGAGTGGGTTGCCATGCCCTCCTCCAGGGTATCTTCCCACCCCAGGGATTGAGCCCAGGTCTCCCATACTGCTGGCAGATTCTTTACTGTCTGAGCCACCAGGGAAGCCCAAGAAGCCTGGAGTGGGTGGCCTACCTCTTCCCCAGGGGCTCTTCCGACCTAGGGATGGAGCTGGGGTCTCGCGCGCTGCAGGGGGATTCTTCTCTATATTATAGGACACAGGAATTCCAGAGCAGAAAAAGGACACTGAGGAGCGTCCCTGGCGTTTAACCTTGCGGCTGCTCTCTGAGTGGTGGATAGGCACCCTGGACGCCTTAACAGACGCCTGTTTCAGTCTTCCCAGAGCAGGGGACGGGGTGCTGGAGAAGAGAGGCCGGCGTCCCCCCGAAAGCAGAGGGAAGAGCCAGGGAAGGCTGGGACGCAGGCAGGAGGCCGGTGGGGACGAGGGCCGAGCCGTCAGCGCTGGGCTCAGCAGCCCGGAGCTCCAGGGGTTTCCAGCGACCATCGGAAGCGCGAAAGAGGCCGCACGGGCCCTCCCGGGGTCTTCAGGGGACGGGCAGCCTGCTGCCTGCTTGACCCGAGGCCTCTGGCCCCCAGCCTGCGCGGCGGTCGTTCCTGTTGGTGTTTGTTTTTTATTGGAGGCTTTTTATTTTACAATATTATATTGGTTGGTTTTGCCATGCACCGACATGAATCCGCCCCGGGTGCACACGAGCTCCCCTCCCGAAGTTGCTGCGTTCGCGGCGACTGGCGAGCAAGCCCCGGGAACTCGGGCCGCCGAGCCCTGGACGCCCGGCGGGCGCAGCGCCGGGCCTGCCTCTCGCGGGTCTCCGGCCCGGCGTGGCCCTCGTCTTCAGGCGCCCGGCGCCCCCGCGTCCTGAGCTCCGGCTCCCGCGTCGCCCCTCTGGCCTCAGGCGCTGGAGCGGAAAGCGCCGCCGGGGACCCCGGCCCCGTCCGGGCGGCGCGGCCTCGCGGGGCTGCGCGGCGGCGGCGACCCTCCGGCCGGGACGCGGACGGCGGCGCCCCGAGCGCGCACGCAAGTAGGGGACCCGTTGGTCCCGGTTTATCTGACTGTCCGGGATCTAAACCAAAAGAATCTGGCGTTCTCGGACGGCCCAGGGAAGGCAGGCACGGCTCATCCCGCTGCTGGCGGGCACCGTCGATCCAACTACAGTGACCGCGGCAGCTGCGCGAGCAAGCCTGTTAAAGAGCAAAGGTCTCCCTCCCCGAAATCCAACGGCATGTAGTTGAGCATGTCGGTCACACGGTGGCGCTACAGGACTAGGTTTACTAACACACCACCCGTGATGCCGTCTACGACGCGAGGTAACACTCAAAACTGGAGGCGCTCAGCTATCTGCATACGGTACTATTGGTCTCCTTTACGACTGAAGGATAGAATTATATACCTTTGAGGGACTTTTAATTCCGGTGCCTATTTCTGCCAATCATTAAATTTTTCCATTAAAAAAATGAATTTATAAATACTATGACTAATTTGCATTTTAATTGTTAAGACTTCTGTCACATTAGCTTGAAAAACCTACAGTTGGATATATGTAACTGTGACTACAATAACATCTTGTATCCAAGGATTTAAAATATAGAAAATATTTATGTATTCACTATGTGACCACTTGAAGGTTTTGATAGCTGCAGAAAAAATATCAACTTGACAGAAAAAAACCTAACATCAGAAATATCCCAAAGCAAGCTTCCCTCAACTTCACAGATCTTCGGTAACAGAGAATCCCAACCTGGGTTTATTTTCTAGCAGAAACTTGTAAAAGTATCATGGCTAAAGAGTTCAACTCCAGACTTCATGTCTGTAATAGAGATTTACTACGCTGATTAATCCAGAAGTTAAAATTTGCTCCAGGGAACAGATGGGTGTTCTTTCGCTTGTGTGTTTTGGGTTTAAATCTCCTAGCATTAGATTTTTAATTGAAGCATATTTCATCTACGATGTTGTGTTAGTTTCAAGTGTACAGCAAAATAATTTGGTTTTACTTTTATTCTTTTTCAGATTCTTTTCCATTATAGGTTATTACAAGACAGTAAGTCTATTTCCCTGTACTACACAGTAGATCCTTGTTTACCTATTTTTAACTATTCCAGGGAACTGTTTCTAAAACAGAGGTCATAATTCAAGGAAATGTTATACTCTCTTATCTCCAAAGATTAAGGTAGTTCAGTCCTGTCTTGGCAAGACATAATGCTATGTTTGTATCATGCAAGCAATAGTATATGTTATTTATAAAGAATATATGTTTATAGCTGACGTAAAAGAATGGGCTGACAGATACCATGATGAACTCCTCATGGTGGTGACTTTCAGGGAGAAATGAAGGGAAATTGAATCAGGAAGGAGGTCAAGGAGGCTACAGCTTAATCGGTATTATTTATTTTTCGAGAGAAATTATAAGTTTGATATTTTCTTGTGAGTGCTAATGTTGGCTATATTATATTCTGTTGTTTTCTTTCTTTCTAACTTTTCCAATTAAAAGAATAAGAAAGAAAGAAGTATTGTCCCCAAAGGTCAGTTGACTTTCCTGTAACAAGTCTGTCAATTCAAGAAAAAAACAGAATACGTTCCAAGACAAGTGAAGCAGCCTTTGGCCTCCTCGAATCAAACTTGCATGAAGACACAAGAACCCAGGGTGGGTTATTCCGATCGGAAATTGTTTTGTTTTGTTTGATATTTAACATTTTTCTTCCAGTGTTTTTGAGACATAATTGACATACAGCACTGTACCAATTTTAGGTGCTGTATTTTATAGTAACGACTTACATACATCATGAGATGATTATCACCATAAGTTTATTGAACATCTGTCTCATATAAATACAAAAGAAAAGGAAAAGGAAAAAAGTTTCCCTTGTGATTAGAACTCTTAGGATTTACTCTCTGAACACCTTTCATATATAACATTCAGTAGAACTGATTATATCAATCATGTTGAATATTACATCCCTAGCATTAATTATTACTGGAAATTTGTACATTTTGACTGTCTTCATCCAATCCCTCCCTCTCCCAACCCCTGCCGCTGGTAACCACAGACCTGAACTCTTTTTCTCCGGGTTTGTTCGCTTTCGAAGTATAATTGACCTTCAGGACTGTGTTACTTCCTGGTGCCCAGCACGGTGATTGAATATTTCTAGACATCACAAAACGGTCACCGTGACGAGCCTCGTTTCGTTCTTCACTGTAGTCCCCATACTGCTGGTTTCGTGCCCATGACTCGTTTATGCCGTAACTGAAGGTTCGTGCCTCTGAACCTCCCTCACCTGGTCCTCTGGTTCCCAGCTGCCCACCCCTCCCCCACTAGAAGCTTCAGTGGGTCGTGCACAGGTGGGTTTCTTTCTCTTTAAGCGTGCTGCTAGAAAAGGGTGTTTTGCAAACTGCCGTTCTGATGAGAGCATTGTATAAGTAATGACCTCACACACTAGAAAGACAGAGGAAGAGATGGGAGGGTTGGAAAATGAGTCAGTACAGTTGGAAACCGCTGACCACAGAACAGTTGAAGATGACAGACTCCCAGGGAGATCTCTGGCGTGTTCAAAATGGCAGAGTGTTTTGCTTTACACAGAGGAGCATAATGCAGGCCAGAGACCCAAGGTTACGGGTGGGAAGCCTGTACGCGAGGCTCTGGGCGTCTTTCCCTGCTCTCAGCGTTTCCGGCCCTTTATCTGCTTATTTGGCTGCACGGCGTCTTCGCCGCGGTGTGCAGACCTTCTGTGGAGCGTGGACTCCCCCGATGCAGCACACGAGCTTAGCTGCTCCAAGGCACCAGGGATCCCACTTCCCTGACACTGGATCGGACCCGTGTCTCCTGCCCTGCGAGGTGGATTCTCAACCACCCGGCCACCAGGGAAGTTCGTCCCTGCTTTCAGTGTTTTACAAGTGAGCTTTAAAGGCACTGAAGTAGCTACTTTGTGGCGGGCGGGGAATATTTTTAAATATATCTGTATACTGTGAGATGTTTTTCTTTAATATTCTTCATCATATCATACTCAGATCAGTTCCGATTCAATGAAAAAAAAAATGCTGTCTTAGTATCAATGAGGCTCGAGTCCCCACTCCTAATTCCTTTTCAGGAAATTAAAGCACAAACAGAGGTAAATAAAATGCAGACACAAGGCATTGATCCAACGTCTTGTGGAAAGTAAACAGAAATGAATGGAGGAAGCTTCCACAGAATTTAGGTCTCTTACAGACATATCGTAACTTCGTATTTGAGCACTTTGAATAAAATGCTTTCTAAAGTTTATTTTATACTTACTCTTTTAGAGTACAAAACCCAACTTAACATTTTCTTCACATTCAATATGCTAGTTGTTACTCTATATGAAGGACTTCTGATATAGCATAGTGAACTCTGGTCAGCACTCTGCAATTATCTATATGGCAAAAGAACCTGTATATGTGTAACTGAATTGCTGTGCTTAACACCCGAAACTTACAGTACTGTAAATCAACTATACTCCAATTTTTTTTTTTTTTTAATGCTGGCTGTTTTCCAGGCTAACGAGTAGAGAGGCATTCTTGAAAGCACACTAAATGCTGTTTGTTTTTGTTTGTTAAGGATCTTACCTGCTTTGCATGAGGGTTGTCTTATTATTTGAACAAAGATGGGAGTAGTAATACTTGTTGATCTGTTGTTCATTTAGGGATGCCTTTTTGTATATTTGTTTGTTTCTCAGATGTGTTTTGGAGAAGGCAATAGCGACCCACTCCAGTACTCTTACCTGGAAAATCCCGTGGACGGAGGAGCCTGGTAGGCTGCAGTCCATGGGGTCGCACAGAGTCGGACACGACTGAAGCAACTTAGCAGCAGCAGCAGCAGATGTGTTTTTGAATCGTTGTGACTAAGAGGCTTGAAGAAAGTATTTAGGGGAGGAACCAACAGAGATAGTTGGGTGGCAGAAATCTAAAAGATGCACTGAGTTCTCTGCAGATACCTGCAATTAATTAAAGCCCCTCTCTTTTAGGAACAACGTCCAAAAAAAATACTTTAAAACTCATTTTTCGAAATATGTTGATGCAGAGCCTTATAATAAAATAAATAGATTCCTATTTTGATTGGAGAGGCAGCAAGTATAGTGGTTAGAAGCAGACTCAACCAGAAATTTACTTGAATTCCTATACCTCCATTTCCTCATCTATAAAATGGCTCTTACAATACCTACCTCACAGAGTTTCAAGAAGGAAAGCATGAGTCAGTATTTGTAAAGCACTTAGAACTGTGTCTGGCACATAGATATACAACGTTACATTAACATAAGCTACACTACAGTAAAAAAAAAATGTTAAGGCAATTTTGTTTGTTGTTTATATTCTGTAATGGGATATATGTTCTTGTTTTCTACATGATTCTGAGAAAAAAATGTGTCTCTGGTATATAACCCTGCCTGGGGCTGGCTTCACGCCCATCTCAGAAGGGCTCCATGCTGGATTTAAGGATTCTGTCTTGAAATTCTCCCTACTTTTTGAACAAGCTGTCCCCATTTGATTTTGCCGCGGGCCCTGCAGAGGACACCCTGATGTTGATGCTGACCACGCAAGGTCCCCTTCTGTTCTCCTGGGTTCTGTTAAGCCCAGAGGTCCTGAGCTGGTGGCAGCGCCCACTCTCTGCCCACAGGTGTGGGGTGGGTTGCTTCAGAGGACAGAAAACAATTGAAAAGCTCCCAGGCACCGTGCTGGGGCTTTGCCTGCAGCCCCCGGCAGACAGCAGGGGCGTGAGGGTAGGGGGGGCTTGCTTTGCTCCCTTCCCCTGTCCCCCTCAGACTTGCAGAGGGAGTGCATCTATAAACATGCTTTTATAGAGAAAAGAAGAAAGAGGTTTTCCTTCTTGCACACACAGCTTACACAAAACTATGCTTTATTGCGGGCCATGTCCCCACGGGTGTTGAATGCTCAAGTCCAGAGTTTCTCCCCTTGCTTCCTTGGGCAGTGGCAGCAGAAGGAAGAGGAGAGTCTGTCTATCTTTCTGGCGGTGCCACCTCTGATGGCAGATCAGCCAAGCGCCCTCTCTCTAACTTGGCAATTGTATTCAAGGGAGGACAACCTTAGTTGCCAGATCCCGGGATCGCAGGACATCAAAAGAAGATTCTGTTGACAAAACCTGTTATCTGGAAGGAAGTCCCTTCCAGTACTGTTTCAGTAGTCACAGCCTGAAATAATCCCCTCTGCTCTCTTTCCTCGGGGGATTGAGAAGCCGAGTCACAAAGTAGCTGACTTCATCTTCCCGGTGGAAACTCTGAGCGCCGGGCACTGTAACTCCATCAGAGTTTCCTAGTAAAGCATAAACAAAGGTTGCTGCTGTTGTTCAGGCGCTAGTTCAGTTCAGTTCAGTCACTCAGTCATGTCCAACTCTTTGCAACCCCAGGGACTGCAGCACGCCAGGCCTCCCTGTCCATCACCAACTCCTGAAGCCTACCCAAACTCATGCCCGTTGAGTCGGTGATGTCATCCAACCATCTCATCCTCTGTCGTCCCCTTCTCCTCCTGCCCTCAATCTTTCTCAGCAACAGGGTCTTTTCAAATGAATCAGTTCTTCACATCAGGTGGCCAAAGTATTGGAGTTTCAGCTTCAGCATCAGTCCTTCCAATGAACACCCAGGACTGATCTCCTTTAGGATGGGCCGGTCTTCTCCAACACCACAGTTCAAAAGCATCAATTCTTCGGCACTCAGCTTTCTTTATAGTCCAACTCTCACAATCCATACATGACCACTGGAAAAACCATAGCCTTGACTAGATGGACATTTGTTGGCAAATAATGTCTCTGCTTTTTAATATGCTGTCTAGGCTGGTCATAACTTTTCTTCCAAGAAGAAACCGTCTTAATTTCATGGCTGCAATCACCATCTGCAGTGATTTTGGAGCCCAAAAAAATAAAGTCTGACAGTGTTTCCACTGTTTCCCCACCTATTTGACATGAAGTGATGGGACCAGATGCCATGATCATAGTTTTCTGAATGTTGAGCTTTAAGCCAACTTTTTCACCCTCCTGTTTCACTTTCATCAAGAGGCTCTTTAGTTCTTCTTCACTTTCTGCCATAAGGGTGGTGTCATCTGCATATCTGAGATTATTGATATTTCTCCCAGCGGTATTGATCCCGACAATATACAGCCTTGACGTACTCTTTTTCCTATTTGGAACCAGTCTGTTATTCCATGTCCAGTTCTAACTGTTGCTTCCTGACCTGCATACAGATTTCTCAGGAGGCAGGTCAGGTGGTCTGGTATTCCCATCTCTTTCTTGTCCAATTCTTTGATACCCCATGGACTGCAGCAAGCCAGGCTTCCCTGTCCTTCACTGTCTCCCTGAGTTTGCTTAAACTCATGTCCATTGAGTCACTGATGCCATCCAACCATCTCATCCTCTGTCGTGCCCGTCTCCTCCTGCCCCCAATCTTTCCTAGCATCAGGGTCTTTTCCAGGGCTCTTTATATCAGACGGCCAAAGTATCAGAGTTTCAGCTTCCACATCAGTCCTTCCAGTGAATATTCAGGGTTGATTTCCTTTAGGATTGACTGGCTTGATCTCCTTGCCAGCCAACAAAGGTACACACGTGAAATAAATAATCACTGATCACACATCTTCCTTGAGTGAGTTACAGAATAAGAAACACGCATTTTCCTCAAAGTGCTCACACTGTGTGCAGGAGTGACGATCAAGGGGTAAACAGTTATTATATCGGATCATGGCTATTTTAATGAAGGAAAATGTAGACAGCGCTGAAGCATGGTCTGTTTTCCCAGAGAGCCTTGGGGAAGGCTTCAAAGGGAAGGCTGGAGGGAATTCACCATTCGTACAGGGAGCAGGTTACACTGACTGGAGCAGAGACCCAAAGTGGGAAGGTGCGTGGCGTGAGAATCTGTCCACGCAGGCCATCTGAGTAAGGAAATAAAGACAAGAGGACTAAACTAGGAGGATGGATGAGGACTTCTTTCTGTAGGTCCACCACTGACGAGTCTTCACGGGTTTTTAATACAGGATGTCGTGATCAGAATTGCTTAAGAAAGCATTGCTGGGACTTCGTGAGTGATTCAGTGCTTAGGACTCTGTGCTTCCATTGCAGAGGACACAGGTTCAACCCCTGGTTGGGGAGCTAAGACCCCACAAGCAGTGCAGAGTGGCCAAGAAAGAAAGAAAGTAGTCCTAGACACGGTTTAAATTACACATGGATGTGAAGAAATCAAGGAGGCAAGGGAATTTAGTAATGAAGAAACTATTCCCAAGTATCCATCAGCTGGTGAATGGATAAAGAGATGGGGTCATCCACACAGGGAATATTATTTGGCCAAAAAAAGGAAGAAAATACCGATACATATGGGTATATATCTATATATGGATATGGATAAACCCTGAAAACATGATGCTAAGTGAAAGAAGCCAGTCAAGAAAGATCATACACTGTATGATTACATCCATATGAAATACCCAGAATATAGCGATTTATACAGAGAGAAAGTAGATCATTGGTTGGCAGGAGCTTGGGGAAGAGAAGACTAAGGAATGATTGCTACAGGGTACAAGACTGCTTTTCGGGGTGATGAAATGTTCTGGAATTAGATAGCAGTGATGGTGCACAGCTCTAAATATACTAAAAGCCACTGAATTGGACAACTTAAAATTATGAAAATCAAAATTTTAAAGAATGTATTGCCATTGCTGCTTGACAAACACAGGACTGAACAGAACTAGAACCAGAAAAAAATAAAGAAATAGTGTGGACTCCAAAATATTTAGAAGATTCATTTTCAAGAAGTTGCATTTAAGAAATACGGCAGTAAAAAAAGACAGAGAGAGCTTTCAAACAGTCTTCCAACTAAAGGCAGGATGGGGCTGAGGTAGAGAATAGACAAAGAGGAGATATTCTTGCACGTACAGACCCAGGTTTCAGATGTGGCGGGGCAGGCACTGTTATACCAGGTTACACGAAGTTACTGCAGTTTACAGAGATGGAGGTCATTAGCAGGCAGAAATGAACAAACCATTTTTTTTGTGAACTTTTAAGGAGGCTACACTTAGCAGGAGGGTAAATGTATTTCGAATTATTACTTCCTTCTTGTTTTGTCTCAGAAGGAATTGTGAAGCCATTTGTAAAACTGCATAGTATACAAATGCTGTAGGATCAGTAGAGTGTGATTAAGGCAAAGAGATGTTAGTAATAAAAATGGTCAGAGGAAGCCAGGGGACAAGTGCCATATAGGAGGTATAGCAAAGGATCTCTGTACTTTCTGAAAGTGGGTGCACACTGAGCTCTGAGGTTTGGGTTTTTTGGTTTTTTTTTTTTTTGTAACAGCAAGAACATGAAGTACAAGTATTTGAGACGCCTGATCAGTTGGTTACAAGAGTCACTGGTTAATGAGGGGTTTGGATTCTTGGCTTCCTGTTAATTGAGGTTCTGCTATATAAGGCTTTCCTGTTTTGCAGATAAAACCGCCACTGCTGTCATGTCCAGGTGTGTGTGTTTCGTGGCGCGCGGTGTCTCCCACCCACCGGGGCTATGGGAACCCCACTGATGGGCTCACAGAACAGCCAGACCTCCAGGCAGGCTCTCCTCAGAAGGAAAGAGCCTGGCTGGGCAGACCAGCTGCTATTCCTTTCCAGCATTCAGCCACCCCAGCTTTTGCCCCTGGGCTCCTGTGTGCCTTCACCGGAGGCCTGCAGAACCAGGCCTCTGCAAAACTTAGTAGCAGTGTCTTGAGCACCAGGGTGTGAACAGAACCTCCATCAGTTCTCAGGATTCGCCTTCTGTCTCCTCCCCTCCCATCCCACCCGCCCTCCACATCCTGAAATGCAGCAGCAACCAAACTGCTTGAGGAGCCAACTGGACACTGAGGACTAAAATGCACTGGACGTTATCACTGACGGCCCTCGAGCAGCGGCAGAGATGGCTGAGTGACGGGCCGGGGCTGACAGCGTCCCTCACAGTGTTCCTCACAGCTGCACATTCACTGTCGTCCCAAACATGGAAAAGTGTCAGCGACGCAATGGGACATGTAGCTGTTTCGTGGGTGTCAACGAGGAGTGAGGCTTAGACAGTCCTAGAGGTCCATTTTGAATAAGAATTCTTGATAAATAACAAGGTCCTACTGTATAGCACAGGGAGCTGTAGTCAGTATCCTGTGTCAAACCATGATGGAAAAGAGAATGAAGAAGAGTATATATATATATATATATATATACACACAACTGAGTCACTCTGCTGTACAGAAGAAATTAACCCACATTGTAAATAAACTATGAACGTAAAAGTGGAAGTGTTAGTTGCTCAGCTGTGTCCAACTCTGAGCCCCATATATATGTGTGTGTGTGTGTGTGTAACTGAACCGCTTTGCTCTACAGAATAAATTAACACACATTGTAAAGAAACTATGAAAGTGAAAGTGTTAGTGGCTCACTCGTGTTTACCTCTTTGTGACCCCATGGATTGTAGCGCCCCCAGGCTCCTCTGTCCACGGAATTCTCCAGGCCAGAATACTGGAGTGGGTAGCCATTCCCTTCTCCAGGGGATCTTCCCAATCCAGGTATCAAACCCAGGGCTCCTGCACTGCAAGCAGATTCTTCACCATCTGAGCCACTACTTCAATGAAATTAAAAAAAAAAAAAATACATTGGACATTAACATTAAATATAGAAAAAATAACAAAGGCTACCTAGGGACTCATCTTGGTGCTAAAACACAAATAATTGCTCCAATTTCTCACAGCTAGCACGGAAGTTAGGATTACTCTTGCCAGTTGAGGGGGTGGGGTATTTCTGTCTTTGAGATTCTGCTTTGATTTCTCTCTAGTAGGTCCAAGGAGCGAACTTTGAACCAGATGACAGCATCGGCCAAAACAGGCATTGCCTATGGAGTGGGACAAGAGAAGTAACAGTGTTAGTCACTCAGTCATGTCCAGCTCTTTGTAACCCCGTGGACTGTGGCCACCAGGCTCCTCTGTCCATGGGATTCTCCAAGTACGAATACTGGAGAGGATTGCCATGCCTTTCTCCAGGGGATCTTCCCGACCCAGGGATATTTTGCTGTTAAAGGGCAGCCCAAGGAACTCAAGGAGGGGAAAAGAAGGGAGAAGAGAAGGCAAATAGGATGCAGTGAAGAAATGCTTCTAAAAATAAATAATCTACAGGACATATTGTACAATGCAGTGAAAAGCCCAATATTCTATAAATGGAATATAACCTTTCAGTTCAGTTCAGTCGCTCAGTCGTGTCTCTTTTCAACCCCATGAATCACAGCATGCCAGGCCTCCGTGTCCATCACCAACTCCCGGAGTTCACCCAAACTCATGTCCATTGAGTCGGTGAGGCCATCCAGCCATTTCATTCTCTGTCGTCCCCGTCAAAAGTTATGAATTACTGTGGTGTACACGTGAAACAATATTGTGCATCAACTATACCTTCATAAAAAATAAATTTTAAACAAATTTGTTAAAGAAGTTCTAACAACGTAGTTGCAACATTAGTAAACACCTTGAAATAGCAAATCATTTCTCTCTTTTTAGAAAAGTCATGATACCTCATCTGCCAGCTTGTCCTTCTTCAACTTACTGTTTTAGGTCTTAGTATTCAGAAGAGTTTTGGTATTTAAGCCTTTGGAGATACAGTAGGTTATAAGAAAATACACACTATCTTGTAGGAAGGCATGAGGGTCTTCAGGCCTTGGGAGGCTCCAGTCCTAGCTCTGACTCTGCCATTAACCTGCCCAGTGGGCACAGGGCAGAGCCTCAGAGTGCTGATTTGTAAAATGAGACGTTTGACCAAACTGTTCCCATTGCCCTTCCTTCCTGAACTTCCTCTGATAACCTAACGCAGTGTGGTGACCAAGAATGAAGCAACCAGCCTTGAATGATGCCTGCCTTGAATCATGGTCTTGCTATTTATGTTGCAACTGTGCTAAGGCTCAGTTTCCTCAGGTATAATGATAATGAATATATTGCCTACTTCATAGAACAGTTACAAACACTAAGGATGTGTGTAAAATACCTTCCCGGGCACTGGCACACACTAAGCTTTAAAGAAAGTAAGTTGCTTACTGTTATTAGTAATAGGAATCACCTGTGAGAAATAGCCAGGCTCTAATATATGAAAGGTCACTTTACATTTAGCAAGAAGGATGAAACAAATCTTTTTCTTTTTTTTTTTTTTTTTTTGGCTGTGCTGGTGGCTGTGGCAGGCAAACTCTTAGCTGCAGAATGTGGGATCTAGTTCCCTGATCAGGGGTTGAACCAGGGCTCCCTGCATTGAGAGTTCAGAGTCTTAGCCACTTGACCACCAGGGAAGTCCTAAAAATGAATCTGTTTTCTCATTTCAAAGAGAATATCTCATTCTAAGACTTTTAGAAAATATTTTTTAAGCATTAGTTCTTCTGAGGAAACATACCCAGAAAGTGAGGCAGAATTCTTGCTAAAACACAAAACTTTGGAGATAAAATGACCCAGTGATTTTAAACTGTAGTATTACTGAATCCAAGTCTTTCAAACTTCAAAAGTCATCCATCCATTAAGTCACAGAATGCACTGTTCTAAAATCCTACATAAATTACTGTAATTTGTGTTCTCTCTTCTTGGAGGCTCTGTCATTTTAAAGATTGTTTCTTTTCAAGGAGGGAAGCTGTAGAAACCATGACCAAAACATTTCTGCTCGACCCTCCGCTTGTGATGGCCATTTCCGGTCAGTGAGCAGCAGCTGCTTTTGATATCCAGTTGCCATCTTCCTCTGCACCTGCCCACTTAGCCCAGCAGAGAGAATTTGTCTCAGAGCCAGGAGCCTGGCAGGCTTCCAGGGTCTTGATACACAGCTGGGAACAGGACCCTGCCTTACCATATCAACTCACTATGGCTTATAGGTGATGCTCACGAAAGAGCTCAAGAAGGATTTACGAAGATCGACTTTTGCTGGCAACTACGGGAGACAGGCATGGGGCCATGAAGAGGAAAATAGAAAACATCACCAGGGTTTTTTCCTTGTGCCCCAGTACCTACACTCGGACTGTTGCAATATATGATGCTAAAGGCCTGCCAAAAATATCAGCAGCCATAAAAAGGAAATTTAGGTATATGCTACACCATGGACTTCCCTGGTGGCTCAGACAGTAAAGCATCTGTCTACAATGCTGGAGACCTGGGTTCCATCCCTGGGTTGGGAAGATCCCCTGGAGAAGAAAATGGCAGCCCACTCCAATACTCTTGCCTGGAAAATCCCATGGACAGAGGAGCCTGGTAGGCTACAGTTCATGGAGTCGCAAAGAGTCAGACACGATTGAGTGACTTCACTTCACACCATGGATGGACCTTGAAACCATTGTGCTAAGTGAAATAAACCAGACACAGAAGAATAAATATTGTGCGATTCCACTTACGTGTGGTCCCAAGCAGAGGCAAATTCATGGAGCCCGGAAGCAGAATTGGGCTGTCCCAAGCTGATGGGAGGGGAAGGGGGAAAGGGAGCTGCTGTCTAATGAGAGCCAAGTTTACGTTGAGGACAAAGAAGGTTTAGAAACGGATAGTGGTGATGGTTACACAACCCTGTGTGTGGATGTAGCATCAGTGAATTATACGCTCACATAGGCTAAAATGACGAATACTGTTTAGTGTGTGCTGTGCTTAGTCACTCAATCACATTCGACTCTTTGCGACCCCATGGACTGTATGTAGCCCAGCAGGCTCCTCAGTCCATGTGGATTCTCCAGGCAAGAATACTGGAGTGAGTTGCCATGCCCTCCTCCAGGGGATCTTCCCAACCAGGGATCAAACCCAGGTCTCCCGCAACGCAGGTGGATTCTTTACAGTCTGAGCCACCAGGCAAGCCCAAGAACACTGGACAGAGTAGCCTGTCCCCTTCTCCAGGGGAACTTCCCGACCCACAAATGGAACTGGGATCTCCTGCATTGCAGTGGATTCTTTACCAGTTGAGCTACCTGAGCAGCCCTCATGTTTTGTATATTTTACCACAATTGAAAAAAACAAAACAATCAAGGCAGGGGGGCGGGTTTTCCCTGAACAGGGAAGCCCTGTTCATTTCCGTTTCTCAGAGAAACAAGCAACTTCAGATCCAACCTAAACAGTAATCATTTGAACAACTCGCTTGGGTGTTACACAGACCAGCTTCAAGAGAATGGTCATCTTTGGAAGGGTGAAAGGGATACAAGGCTCAGCGGAGAGTTCCTTTGACTATCTCTGGAACTCTTTTAAAAGAAATCTGAACAAACTATGGTAAAATAGTATCTGTTTGATCTGCAGTTTATAAGCATCTGTTACATAGTACTCTTGTACTAAATAAACTTTTCACACCTTCAGCTTCTATCCTCAAATCTCCAACAGCCCCTCCCCATCCTTGCTTTCTACTGACCTTGCTTCTACTTCCCAGAGAACATGGACCCCAGGAACGTCCTGAGCCTCCCTGGTGACACCCACCTCACCCCCACCAACAACTGGATGCACACATCCTGTTTCCTTGCTCACAACCACAGAGGGACTATCTGAATCCAGTTCCTCTTGTTCCCTGTCACCTATTCAAGACTATCTCTGCAGTAATTCTTTATTGCCAGTCTCCTCTGCTAGAACATATTCTCCATAAAGGCAGGGATCTTGTCTGTAGGGTTCTCTGAAGTATCCTAAGCTGGAGATCAGTTGTTGGCATGTAGTAGACTTGCAAAAGATATTTATTAAGTGAACAAATATGCTATTTTTCTATATGTTTGAACTATTTCAATATTTTTAAAATAAAATATTTGAACAGATAAACATAACTTGATTGTGTGACATATTTGGAATAAATGATTCTTCCCTCTTATTCCCCCAAACCATTTAAATGTCCTAGAGGGTTTCTCCAGAGAAGGCAATAGCAAACCACTCCAGTACTATTGCCTAGAAAATCCCATGGATGGAGGAGCCTGGTAGGCTGCAGTCCATGGGGTCGCTAAGGGTCGGACACGACTGAGCGACTTCACTTTCACTTTCACACATTGGAGAAGGAAATGGCAACGCACTCCAGTGTTCTTGCCTGGAGAATCCCAGGGACGGGGGAGCCTGGTGGGCTTCCGTCTATGGGGTCACACAGAGTCGGACACGACTGAAGTGACTTAGCAGCAGTAGCAGCAGAGGGTTTCTTAAAACACTAAAAATAGAGTTGCCATATGATTAAGCAATCCCACTCATAGGGATACACCCGGAAAAGATAAAAACTCTACTTCTAAAAGATACATGTACCCCTTTATAGCAGCACTATTTACAATAGCCAAGATATAGAAGCAACCTAAATATCCATCAACAGATGAATAAAAAAGACGTGGGGTGTGCGTGTGTGTGTGTAATGGAATATTACTCAGCCATAAAAATAAGTGAAACAATGTCATCTGTAGCAAGATGGATGGACTCAGAGATCACCATACTAAGAGAAGTCAAAGACAAATATAATATGATGTCACTTACATGTAGAATCAGAAAAAGGAGACAAATGAACTTATTTACAAAACAAAACTAGAGCCACAGACATAGAAACAAACTTATGGTTACCAAAGAGGAACGGGGGTGAGGAGGGATAAATTAGGAGTTTGGGATTAACAAATACATGCTACTCTATATAAAATGTGAAAACAGCAGGCTACTGTATAGCACAGAGAACTATATTCAAGGTCTTATAATAACCTATAATGGGAAATAACCCAAAATGGGAAATAACCCATGTATATATATGTGTGTGTGTGTATATATATATATATATATATATATATTATATATAATGGGAAAAACCCATATATATATATACAATTAAATCACCTTGATATGCACCTGAAACTAACACAATTGTAAATAAACCGAACTTCAGGTTAAGCATTTGCCTTTTATTTAAAAAAAAAAAAGAAAATGTCCCAGAGGTACCAATATTTCAACATCCAACTCACACTTCCCAGAAGTCACACACAAAAGACTCTGTCATCCATAGGTCAGATACTCTTCTGGAAATAGGGCTGTCTCCCATCCCTGGCGTAGAGTCTCTGGACATCGGACACCAAGGAAGTTATGCAGCTCTCAGCAGGCAAGAAATGTGAAAGTCACTTCAGTACGGACAAAACCGGAGCCATCAGAACAGAAGCAGTTAAGAGCAGAATGCACTTTTTAGACAGCAGAAAGTGCAAAGGTTTCTGTACCCTGTGACTAATTATCAGACTAAACACTCTGAGTCTGAATTACATGTGCCGTGTTTCTCAGAACGCTAAATGAAGTGTGGCTCACAGCGCAAAAGTGGTTATGCTTTGCTTGGCCTCTATGCTTCCTGCCATCAACGCAGGGCATGAAGATCATCATTAAAGGATTCTTTTCTTCTGACCTACTTGAGAACACTCTGAAATTACCAGTCGTAAAACATTCTGGAAACTTGAAAATGTTGGCCTTAACAGTGACCAAGGGCGGGGGCTGGGGGGAAAATGAACAAATGTGTATCTTGAGGGAGGTCTCTTCCACCAGAAATGTGTAGATATTTTTTTGTTTAAAAATTTTTCACTCTGATAAGTGACCTGATTTAAATTGGAGGTTTGCGACAGTCTTTTAGGATCTATTCTAAATTACAGTTAACAACAGGGTAACAGTTTTTTGGCTTGAATATAAGTTCACAAAAATTTAAATTTACCTCTGCATCCTCCATGTTTTTTTTCTACAGCTAGTTTTTCCACTGCATCTTAAATCCAGTACACTTAGTACTGGGGGAGGATTTTAAAGATGCTTTCTCTTGAACACATGGTTCTTGGATGTAGGCTTGAGTAGATTTGGGGAGCGGCGGTTAAGCTTTAAAGAATAGAATTTCTCTTCTAGATAAAATTATGCTCTGTGACTTAATTTAGGGGAAAACCAGACCCAAGGATCAGAACAGCTTGTTAAGACTCAGGAATTCTGAGTGGAGTAAATCAAACAGAGGAGAAATATTGTATGGCATCCCTTATATGTGGAATCTAAAAAGAAATGATACAAATGAACTTACTGACAAATGAGACTCACAGACTTAGGAAATGAACTTCCAGTTGCCAGGGGGAAGGGAGAGTCAGGGACTTTGGGATGGACATGTACATACGGCTGTATTTAAAATGGATCACCAGCAAGGACCTGCTGCACAGCACAGGGAACTGCTCAGTGTCACATGGCAGCCTGGATGGGAGTGAGTTTTGGGGGAGAAGGGACACATGTACATACATGGCTGAGTCCCCTCCCTGTTCACCTGAAACTGTCACAACAGTGTTAGTCTGCCATACCCTAGTACAAGATAAAAAGTCTAAAATAAAATGTATTTTTCAACAACAACCACAAAAGACTCACGAATTCTCGTCATTTCTCTGGGCCTGTCCTTAATCCAAAGTGTCCTTAATCCAAAGAAGAGGCTTTCACTTCTCTGCAGCTCACTGTCTACACCTGATCTTGCGATAAAAGTGCCACCCGGAGTTTGTTAGGTTGGCGATTCAGTGTGCCCTCTGGGGTCTCCCTGGCGGCTCAGCCCCACGTGAACAGTCAGGACTCAGTGCTCAGAAGCTGAAGTCTGTCCTTGTCGGCGCTATCAAATGATCTGTGTTTATGAACTTGACTGTTCTTAGCGGAAGAATGCACGCGTGTGTGCTGGGTCTCTTCAGTCATGTCCAGCCCCCCAACCCTGGACCCGCCAGGCTCCTCTTCCATGGCACTGTCGGCACGAATACCGGAGTGGGTTGCCATGCCCCCCACCAGGGGATCTTCCAGACCCAGGAGTCGAACCCACATCTCTTATGTCTCCCGCATCGGCAGGCAGATTCTTTACCACTACCATCACCCGGGAAGCATAAGATTAAGTAACTGTTTTCTATTTCTCTTTTATTAGAACAAGAAAATATTTACAAAGGAGATCCAAACATGGTACTCATTACAGTCTAAAGTCAAGATACAGCGTGAAAGCTAATTACGTTAAAGGATATCAAGTCTCTTGGGAAATTTCAGATTACCTTCAAATTTAATCAGGTGCTCATCAGTACAAATCCAACTCAAATCAAGGGGTCCTAGTAAGGCATTTAAAGGTTAGTTGTCTTAACAGGCTCACAGACTTAGAGAATGAGCTTATGGTTGCTGGGAGGGAAGGATGGAGGGAAGAGGCATTTAGGGAGCCTGGGATCAACATGTACACACCGCTAGATTTAAAATGGATAACCAGGGACTTCCCCGGGGGCCCAGCGGTTACAATCCATCTTCCAGAGGAGGGGACGTGAGTCTGATCCCCGGTCAGGGAACTGAGACGTCACATGCCCCAGGGCAACAAAGTCCTCGCACCACAACTTCTGAGCCGCAGCCACACAGGAGCCCTTGGGCCACAATGAAGACCCGACGCAGGCAAAAATAAATGAATATTTTGAAATGAAGTGGATAACCAACAAGGACCCCGCTGCAGAGCACAGAGAACTCTGCTCACTGTTACGTGGCCGCCTGGATGGGAGGGGGCTCTGGGGGAGGATGGATATATGCATATGCACGGCTGAATCTCTGCTGTCTACCTGAAACTGTCACAACAGTGTTAATCAGCTCTACCCCAACACAAGATTTAAAATTCTATTAAAAATGATTAGCTGTCTTTGTCAAGTATTATCAAAGTGGGGAAAAAATGCATATTTTCACTGATAGAGATGAGCATATTTTAATATACAGTTGATATCATAGTACTATAGTTTAGCAACTGAATATTAACTGTTATATAATATATATATCTTCATGTTTAATGTTTCATGAAGAAGCCACTAAAAGATTTACAATTCTTGTGTATACTTTGTGTTTACAATGACGTTTCCTAAAGAATGCTTTTATAAAATCATTCAAATACTCTTTGAGATTAAGACCTTTATTAATTTGTGTCCCATCTTGACAGAGATCATGTCTTATTCATGATCTTCTAATAATTCCCTGGTGGCTCAGCTTGCCTAGAACAGCTGCCCACTCCAGTATTCTGGCCTGGAGAATTCCATGGACTGTACAGTCCAAAGGGTCACAAAGAGTGGGACTCAACTGAGTGACTTTCACTCACTGTAATAATTAACAGGATCCTAGGACTGATTTGACAATAATAAACATTTGCTGAGTAAAAATGCAGGCACACATTGACGTTAGCGAGTCATATTTAGAAATCTGTCTCCCCCTTTAGGACTCGAGTTTTTGACATGCATAACTGAGCACCAATTTGATTCTGAAAACTTGGCCTTTAATGTATTTAAGACTGATTGGTAGTTTATCTCATTGCTTCTACTGAAGGTCGCCAGTAGATTGAGGTTTTCTTACCTTTTCCCTCTTCCTTGCAAGTGTTCCTCAGGGACCACTCCCTAGGAGATGCCCTTCTGCCTACATTGGCTTATCCCATCTACAGAGACATCCTCAAAGTCTACAGGCAGCAGCTGCACAGGGATAAGAGAAAGATCGACCCACACTTCTACCAAAAAGGAACTGTCTTCCACCCACCAGAGGAAAGGCTGCCACCCTAAGAATGAAGGCGGATGCGTGGACACCATCTGAAGCCTGGAGGACACCAGCAGTTTTTTATAGTTCAGGAAAGTGCAACCGTGCCGAGAAAATAAGCATGTAGCTTCCCAAGTTCACGGCCACTGCTTACAAGGAACACCGCTCAGAGTGATCATCCACAAACCCAGCTTCTCCTGTTACACTGTTCGGGGGTAAAACTGATTGCTTAACTCACTTGTCTAAATCTCGGTGGAAGTAGGTGCCTTTATAATATACCACATCTCACTAATCAGAGAAGTATCTAGAGGGGACTATTACCGACAATTTTAAAGAAAAGAAACCACAATGTGGGAAACCTGGGCTTGGCAAAATGTCAGGTTTTTATTCACTCCTGTTTTAAAATGAATAAGAGTTAAGGGCAGAGTCTCTGATTAGAAAGAGAAGACTAAGCTTAGGCCAATCTCATCAACCTCGTAACTTGCTAGGAGTTTCAGAAGCAGATTTTGGACTTACCTTAATCGCTCAAAAGGCATACACCACCTTGGTACCACTTCTGATTTCTGAGGTTCCACCCATGTTTGTTTTTAATGAGCATAATCACACATAATTCTTAATAACTAAAATAATTCCAGCATCTCTCTCCCACCTTTATCTACAGAGCAAAACATACTCTGTGGATTCAGAAGAAAGGACATTTTGCTCTTCCCTTGAGGTATCCATCTAATGCAGACATGGAAGCTGGATCCTCCCCTTGTCTTTTATTATTTAGCCATGGCCTTGGTATCTGGGGACTCTTAGCTCCAGCTGTTTTCAATGGCTTTCCAGAAAACAGTATGTGTGTTACGACACTGTGCTCCATTACCAGGCTAGACTTCAGCTTTAATAAAGGAAAAGCAAGCTCATTAAGACAGACCTGTTTGTAAAAAGAGTACTTAAAATTAACATCCTGGGGAAATGAACAGAACTTTCTGTTATCTGATTTCTTTCCACCTATGGTTCAATGCTCTGCTAATGGTTTCCATTTGAAAAAGCAAATTCATTTAGAAAGAAAGACGTTTCGTCATGTATATAAGATTTCACGGTCTTTAGAATACACCAGTTCTTTAGAATTTGAGTGATTCAATCTAAGAATTGACTGTCCTCAGTTCTAAACATAATTAACCAGTACTTTCTTGTACTTAGAGTTGCAAACGTCATTGGTTCACAGTTGGGGGCTGACATACACAACCTCTCAGTGAACTCTTTCACAAAAGTTAAAGGGATCCGTGAGCACTGATCATTGTGTGAAATTAACATCCTTTCCGCAAACATCTGCCTAAGAACCATCTGCCTATTCCGACACATTCCCCGTGTTCACACCCTCTGCTGCAACGTCTTCTTCCATTCTGCAAAGGAGCCTCGCTTCTACTCTTGTGCATTGCTCCAAGTACCAAAAATCTCTGTGAAAATGATGGGTGCTGAGGAAGCCATTTAATGAGAAATCAACTCGCTATAACTCTGTTTCGCTACATATATTCCCATTAAGACCCAAGTATGATTTTAGCATCAGAGTATTTTGACTGAAGTCAGTTTCATCTGCATTGAGATACATGGTAGAGTAAAATGCCTTTCCCTTTTCCACACTCTATTCTTAAACAATACAGGTCTCTTTTAGAAGAGAATCTTGGGAGCAAAAGCAAAGGAAACTTCAAACTGAAAACAGCTTTCCCAGTGTGTAAATGCAATCTAATAACAGATTTACTTAAAAGTATTATGGAATATGAGTTCTGTCCATGGACCTGATTTGTCAAGAGTCAACATATACCTTGATTTCTCTGTGCTTTTGAGCCAATTTCTTTAGGTGGTTTGGCACATGAAGTCAATTGTAAACCAAACCAGGGGCTTCCCTGATAGCTCAGTTGGTAAAGAATCTGCCTGTAATGTAGGAGACTCCGGTTCAATTCCTGGGTCAGGAAGATCCCCTGGAGAAGGGAAAGGCTACCCGCTCCAGTATCCGGACCTGGAGAATTCATGGACCGTATAGTCCATGGGGTCACAAAGAGTCGGACACGACTGAGCGCCTTTCACTCACTCAAGCCAATTTAAAGTTTAAGGTTCTGCCTCCTTACACAGTTGGCGGGACTGTAAATTGGTGCAGTCACCATGGAAAATGCTATGGAGGTTCCTCAAAAAACTAAAAACGGAGTTACTGTATGATCTAGCAAACCCTCTCCTAGGCGTATATCTGGACAAAACTGTAAAGCAAAACAATGCACACACCTCTGTGTCCACAATAACCCAAGCCACGGAGACAACCTGTCCATTGAGAGCTGGACGGTTCAGGAGATGTGGTATACACACACACACTGTCTGCGACCCCACGGACTGCAGCACGCCAGGCCTCCCTGTCCCTCGCCGTCTCTCGACCCTTGCCCGAGTTCATGCCCATCGCATCATGACACCGTCCAGTCGCCTCATCCCTGGATGCCCTCTTCTCCTTCTGCCCTCAGTCTTTCCCAGCATCAGAGACTTTTCCAGTGACCCAGCTCTTCGCATCAGATGACCAAAATAGATATACTGCTCAGCCATAAAAATGAATGAAAGAGTGCCATTTGCAGCTGCACAGATGGACCCAGAGATTATCGTAGTAAGTGAAACAAGTCAGACAGAAAGACAAATGCCATGTATCACTTGTATGTAGAACCGAAAATACGACCCAGGTGAACTTATTTACAAAATAGAAACAGAGCCACACACATAGAGAACAGCGTTGTGGCTGCTATGGAGGAGGACAGGGGAAGGCTTGGCCTGGGAGTCTGGGGTTAGCAGATACAAACTGGCATATAGAGCACGCATAGACAGCGAGGTCCTACCATGTGGCCCAGAGGACTATAGTCAACATCCTGTGATAAACTATAATGGAAAAGAATATGAAAAGGAATGTGTGTGTATATATATATGCGTATAACTGAATCACTTTGCTATACAGCAGACATTAACACAACACTGTAAATCAACCATACTTCAATAAAATTATTTTTTTATAAATAATAAAGTTTGAAGTTCTAGCAAGATACTGATGTTTCCAAGTAACTGGGTAAACTGTTAACAGTTCAAAAGAGCCTATTTTAACTCTGTTTTATCAGGGACTCCATTTTGTTTCCCTTGAAAACGGGAGAGCATTTCACACTTCCCTTGCAATTTATAATTTGCAAGGACTTTTGACCTATGTAATCACCTTTGATGCTTAAATCAACTGCACATGGTGATCAGAGTTTTTTGTTGAGGGGACCTGGGGGAGAGTATGGAACCCAGAGCAAACCTGGGACTCTCAGCTCCTGGTCCAGGGCTGTTACTGTTGTATCAAACTGACTCTCAGCAGCTAGATGAAACCCTCCACTCTTTGGGACTGTGCCTTCCCCCTTACATGGAAAACCACAGTGGACTTCCCAGACAGCCCAGCGGTTCAGATTCTAACTGATTATGAAAAATTTTAGGCCAAGAAGCAATTGGGTTTGTTTTGCTTTGCTTTTATCAAGACTTTTTTTTTTTTAACAGCAGTTTTAGATTCATGGCAAAATTGAAGGGAAGGTGCAGAGATTTCCCACAAGCTTCGTGCCTCTTGCTCATGTTTTAACCCTGTATTAAAACATAAATTTTAGTCAGGAAGTTAGAATGTAACAATTGGGCTGCCATTCCAAATTCCCATTACATCACTGTTCTCTTTGAGATTTAGGACAAGGCCATGTGGCTCTAAAACAGAATCGTGCTGATGGTCCAGGGCTATACAAATTTACTAAGACTCGTTGAACTTACAATGGGTAAAATCTATAGCACACGAATTACACCTCAATAAAGCTGTTCAAGCTCCATACCCACTGGGATGCACTGAACTGTGTCCCCGCAAAATTTACAGGTTAAAGTTCTAGTCCCAGAGCTTCAGAATGTGATGGCACTTGGAGACTGGGCATTTAAAGAGGTAATTAAGCTAACATGAGGTCATTAAAGTGGGTCTTAATCCAACCTGACTGATACCCGTGAAGAAGAGGAGAGTTAGACTCAGCTCACACAGAAGAAAGATCGCATGATGACCAACGGGGAAGACAGCCGTCTGCAAGCCAAGGAGAGACGCCTCAGGAGGAGCCAGCCTTGCCGAAACCTTGACTGCAGACTGCTGCCTCCAGAAAGGTAATTTCCGTTAAGTCACCTTGTCTGCGCTACTTTGTTTTGACAGTCTTAGCAAACATCCCCCCTATCTACCCCCTAAAGGTACACAGACACACACAGAGATGGGCCTAGAGATCATCATACTGAGAGAGGAAAATCACAGAGAGAAAGAAAAACATCATATGATGTCACTTACACGTGGAATCTAAAAAGAGGGTACAAACAGACTTGTTTACAAAGCAGAAGCAGACTCACGGACTCTGAAAACAAATACGCTTATCAAAGAGGAACGATTGGGGAGGGCTGAAGTGGGAGCTTGGGATTAACATATTACACTACTATACATACACTGCCATATGTACACTACTGTGTATACACTGCCGTATGTACACTACCGTATATACACTACTATACGTACACTACCATATATACACTACTGTGTACACACTGCCATATGTACACCACCGTAATACACTACTATATATACACTACCGTATATACACTACCATATGTACACTACAGTATGTACACTACTGTATATACACTACCATATATACACTACTATATATACACTACCATATGTACACTACTATATATATACACTACTATATATAAAATAATGAATAATCTATTGGCTAGCACTGGCAACTCTGCTCAATGTTCTATACTAATCTATATGGGAAGAGAATCTGAAAAAGAATGATATATGTGTATGTATAACTGAACCACTTTGCTGTCCACCTGAAACTACCACATTATAAAGCAACTATACTGCAATCTAAACAAAATTAAATTAAAATATATACATGAAAAACAAGTAAAATAAAGATACACACACATAGATACACACAAATGCTAGGTACACAAGCTACATAAAAACCTGCCTTCATGAATAGCTTTGAATTTTTACTTCTCCCCTGAGACACTATTTTACTCAAATTTTTCATGCTTAAGTTTCAAATATTTCTATTTTGATGTTTCTTCTTACAGACTTAATAACACACTGCCAAAATACAACATATAACATCCAAAAGCTACAGAGCTTTGTTAGCTACATAGCTCAACCCTACAAAAATAGAAGCAAGTAATGCTCAGTGGCGAAGAATGGCTTTCCCGAAGTTCTGCGGTCACTGGTGGACACCTTGAGATCCAGGAGCCAATATCTGGGTGTCTGTCTCCTTGTTAAACAGTGACTGTGTACTGAGAGTTGCAGTGGAGGCTGCCCAGAAAGCCAGGCCAGAGGAAGAGAAGACACACACACTGTGTAGAGTTCGCATCGTTAGAAAGAGTAGCAATTGTGCCATGAAGCAAACAGTATTTCTTATACTTATTAACAGTAAAAATTCCCCTCGTTTCAATTCCCCTCTTCACTGTGTACCACGGTGACGTGTTGCGGTACAGTGGGATCCTGAAATGACAGAAAAACATTGAGGTTAAGTATTGTTTTTAGTCAGATGAGTTGTGAGTTGGGCGAACTCGAAGCTCATCATTGTCAGGTGATGGAGCTCAGGTGCCTGTCTCCACGCTTCATCAACAGGTTGGGATGCAAAGTGTGTGTTACTGCGTGTGACGTGCAATATTTTATGGGACTTTTTCTTTTCATCACGATTGCAAACTAAAGTTTAACTTGATATAAAGAGAGATTCAACGTCTAAGAACCGTCTTTAAAACACAATACTATCCCCAGTTCTAAGAAAATAATTGGTTCTCCATAGAAGTGAAAGAAAAGGAAAATGCCCCCAACAAATGGAACTTATTAATACGTTCTGGATCATCCTAGGCTCTTCCCTGGTGGCTCAGCTGGTAAAGAACCCACCTGTGGTGTGGGAGACCTGGGTTTGCTCCCTGGGTTGGGCAGGTCCGCTGGAGAAGGGTCCTTCCTAGAGCACCAAGCTGAGCTCCCTGTGTTACACAGCTGCTTCCCACTGGCCATCCACTTTATACGAGGTAGTGTATATGTGGCAATCCTGATCTCTCAGTTCATCCCGCCTACCCCTTCCCCACTGTGGTCGCATGTCCAGTCTCAATATCTACACCTCTATTCCTGCCCCAGAATTATGTTCATCTGTACCATTTTTTAGATTTCATGTATATGCATTAATATGTGACATTTGTTTTTCTCTTTCTGACTTACTTTACTCTGGGTCCATCCACATCTCTACAAATCACGCATTTTCTAAAAATCATTTGGTTACTTAAAATACTTTATAGAAAAAATGATGGCCAGGACAATAAAATGTTGGGTGGTAGTCTATAACCCAGAGGGGTATTCTTCAACCCCTGCTATTCGTTTTCCTTTTTCTCTGTTCCTTTATTTTGACCACTCAACTCTATTCTCTTTCACAGAGTCCACAGAATTAGTGACCTAGGAGGGCAGCTGCCTCTCAAGACAATCACTAGTAAGTTCTGCTATATTTAAAGTTAGTATTCCACCATAGTAATTCTCTTTCCTCTTATTTTCTCTGGATTGGCCATATTTAACAGCTACCAGTTGGAGCTACAATTAAAAAAATACATACATGAGACCCCAAATCTCTCAATTTCTAAAATCTTGACTACGTAAATCTAACACATTCCCTGCATTAGCTGGCTGGTAAGTTTAAAATGTTATGCTTAATTTCTCTCCATGAAAGTTGCCTGTATTTCCAAGAACGTGTCAAGCATAGGTATTCACTTCACAAGCAAAGCTTCAGATCATCTAACCATGTGACATAGTTTATGTTAGTCCCTCACCTCTCAAATGCTTTCTCAAAAAAGCATTATAGTTCCATGCTTACAAGAAGACTAGAGCACAGGACAGAAAAATCAAAACTTTAAACCAGGTCTTAGACTAAATTTCACTGGGTTTCAGGGTAAGCATCACCAAAAGACAAACATCTGCGCTTGTGTCGATATGTAGATTCATGGCCAGACTTAGCCAATGGTCTTTAGCTTCCATCTTGGCTGTAAATCAGTGTAAGGAAAGAACCCTATCTTGCCATTTTGCTATTCTGTCTTATTTCACTATGTTGAGACCCATTTTCAAAGAGAATGTTGGTTGGTCATTTCAGGGCACATACTTATCATGGGGTTCATTCCTGATATAAAAGGAAATTAAAGAGTCCCAAAGGACGAGACTTGGGCTGAGAATAAGAGGAAGAGCTGGCACAAAATCCAGCTCAAAGACCTACACACTGATAGGAAAAATATATTTAGAGCAAGTCCCTTATTCTCTGTGTAAATGGGTCATAATAACTCCCTTCTCACATTAACACTCAGAAGAAAGTCCCTGAAACAAAAAAGTACATGAGGGCAAAAGAAGAAACGGAGTCTAACGAGAGCGCGAGAGAAGAGCTGTCAGCAAAACGATGATTTGCAGTTCACTTACGCCTCTCCTGCGACGCATCGAACCTTGGGGAGTCTCCAGGCAAGAAGACTGGAGTGGGGGGCTGTGCCCTCCTCCAGGGCACTTCCCTCCAGGGGTCAAACTGGGTCTCCTGCATTGCAGGTGGGTTTTTTACCAGCTGAGCTACCAGAGAAGCCCCTTCATAGCCTCATAAGGTTTGGTAAAGAAGCAACAGAATAGTTTGGACTGCGTTCATAGGAGAAAGAAACACAGCATTTGAAACCATTAGCTGAAATTAAGATTAGACACGATGTATCTATATGAGGCTGACCTTGGAGATGAAGGAAGATGCAAAATCAAATTATGAAAGGTAATATTTTCAGGGGCTGCAATGTATGATGTTTCTAGGTAGAGTTTAATTTACTGAAGATAAAGATAACATGAAGCATGGCAAACATGACTGCATTTAAAGTAGAACATCATTTCTATATTTGAAGGGAAGTCTATTAGCTACAATAGTTTGGCCACCTGATCCAAAGAGTCAACTCTTTGGAAAAGACCCTGATGCTGGGAAAGATTGAGGGCAGGAGAAGAGGGTGACAGAAAATGAGATGGTTGGATGGCATCATCCACTCAATGGACACTTCAGCAAACTCCGGGGGATAGTGAAGGATAGGGAAGCCTGGTGTGCTGCAATCCATGGGGTCACAAAGTGTCAGACACAACTGAGCAGCTGACCAACAACAACTATTAGCTACCTTTTGGCAAACTCTGAACAAAAGAACCTGTGAACTTCACTCCTCAAGCAGGAAGCATCTTGAGTTGGTCCAGGCTGTACTACAGGCTGGTCATTATAACACTTAGAAAAATGTCACCATCACCTCCATATTTTACTCAGCGTAAGGATGTTGGTTTCCTAGGGCCATAACAAAGTACCATAAACTTGGTGGCTTAAAAAAACAGAAAATTATCCTCTCACAGTTCTGAAAGTCAGAAGTCTGAAATTAAAGCGTCAACAGAGCCATACTTTTTCTGCAAGCTCTAGGGAAGACCCCCGCCTTGCTTCTTCCTAGCCTCTGGCAGCGGCCAGTGTTTCTTGGTTTGTAGACTCATCACACCAGCATCTGCCTCTGTCCTCTCGTGGAGTTCTTCATTACGTCTCTGGATCTTGATACGACCATTTCTTTGGCCATACCACTGAGGCTTGTGGAGTCTTAGGGGCCCGAGTCCTAATCATGAGACCACCAGGGAATTCCCAATATGACATTTTTATAAAGATACCAGTCATTGGATTTAGGGCCCAATGTAATCCAGTATGATCCCAATTTAACCTAACTCATTACATCTGCAAAGACCATGTTTCCAAATAA
Source organism: Moschus berezovskii (assembly GCF_049115385.1). Lineage (NCBI taxonomy): Eukaryota > Metazoa > Chordata > Mammalia > Artiodactyla > Moschidae > Moschus > Moschus berezovskii. The sequence continues at coordinate 27,312,446 of NC_142487.1, read as the reverse complement.
GGTCTATTCTGAGGCTCCAATGGATATGAATATGCAGGGGGCATCATCCAACCCAGGAAACTGATCAATGATAGAAATATTTTTTAGGAATCACCTATCTTCCAGATGTCCACAATGTCTAAACATGTGTACTGTGTTCCAAGGCCAAATACAAGTACTCCAAAGTATCCTTTTAAAAACAGGGTTTTTTTTTCCATTTCTTTTTTTTTTTTTAATAACTGAAATTACATCTAAGCACTGAACAACTTCTGCTCTGGGGATAGTGAGGCACACAATTGTTGTTGCTCTTTACTCCATTTTTCTTTTTTAAGCCTTTTTTTGAAAAACCAAAGATAGCTCCTTGATTTAAAAAAAAAAAAAAAAAAAAAGCTTCAGGCTGTTGGGGAAATCCATCACCTATCCATTTAGGAGCAGAACTTTCTATAAGAATGGACCCTCATTCTGTGCCCCTTTGCAGTTACAAGATGGGCTTCATTTTTCCTTATGTACTCTATCATTCTGACTTCTAACTCTCAGTACTTCTTGGCTTCAGTTAACAAACAAATAATACTACAGAAAACAGAGGACAGTCCTCATTATTCTAAGATTAAAAGAGCAAAACCATGTGATTAAATTATAAATTTAAAGTCTAGACTTTGTCTTTTCATGTAAGGAGAGTGAAAACTTCAGACATTATATATTCCAGAAATTGAATTTACAGCAGTCCTTACCACAAGAAAACGTTGTATAGTAGTGACTTTTTTTTTAACAACCTAAATTTGGGGCCTAGGCTTAAAGGAAAACTTTTTTTGTTTCCCAAGAAATGAGGATTTTGTGAATTTTTTATTTTTTAACATTGATTTTATGGACCCTTTAACCTTCCAAGTTCTTGGGCTCTAACATGTTCCTTAACGATGTTTTTGTCCCTAAAAGAAGAGGAAGCATTCTAAGTCACACCCAAACCTCTGATTTCTCACCCCACTCAGGTTCATGCAAGGGGAGAGCTGCACTGCAGATCTGGGTGGTAGGTCTCGATTAGATCATCTCCAACTTCCCACTCAGGACTGGTAAATACACAGCAAGAAGGAAGAAGGACCTAAAGCAACTGGCCCCACAGTGTTTGCATTAAACATTCAGCAGTCAACTGCTTTCTGTTCTAAATGATGAAAGATTCTTTGAGGTCAACCCAAAAATATTTTTTGCATCTGATTTGAAGCTGAGCTTAAATACAGTGAGAAGAGCATACGAACGCTTGTAGATAGAATCTTCTAGCACAATCTCTTTCTGGAATTCCCCAATGCTCATGCCTGAGCAATACAGACATTACCTAATATGTGGCTTCCTTGACTACTTAAGCCAAGATAATCACATTAGTTGTTTCAATCTGCACAGGATCCTACCTGGACAAGTCCCTAGCTAATACCTGGTAAGGTTTTATAGGAAAAAAGAAAGTTGACTCTCTTGAGCTAAATTATATTTTATTTCTTAATCTTTAGAGTTTAAATCATTGCTAGAATTTTTAATTAGGCCCTCTAAAGCCCTCATTTCTATATCAGTTCAGTCCAGTTCAGTTCAGTCTCTCAGTCGTGTCCGACTCTTTGTAGCCCTGTGGACTGCAGCATGCCAGGCCTCCCTGTCCATCACCAACTCCCAGAGTTTACTCAGACTCATGTCCATCGAGTCGATGATGCCATCCAGCCATCTCATCCTCTGTTGTCCCCTTCTCCTCTTGTCTTCAATCTTTCCCGGCATCAGGGTCTTTTCAAATGAGTCAGTTCTTCACATCAGGTAGCCAAAGTATTGGAGTTTCAGCTTCAGCATCAGTCCTTCCAATGAATATTCAGGACTGATCTCCTTAGGACAGACTGGTTGGAACTCCTTCCAATTCAAGGGACTCTCAAGAGTCTTCTCCAACACCACAGTTCAAAAGCATCAATTCTTCGGCACTCAGCTTTCTTTCTAGTCCAACTCTCACATCCATACATGACTACTGGAAAAACCGCAGCTTTGACTAGATGGATCTTTGTTGCAAAGTATTATCAGGATACTGATAATATTGTCTAATAATATAACAGAAGGTATCATACCTGAAAACTGCTGTCCTTATTTTTTGTTTGCCAGTCATTCACTTTAGGCAATGTTGTTTGTAACAGGTACAAGGTAACCTCACAAAGTGGAAGCAGGCTAGAGTTCATTTCCATCCATCCCAAGACAGAGTTTAATTTAACATTGTACTAAACTGAGACCGCATCTCCTATGTGATAGAGGCCTATACTTTTTATTTATACAGAACACATACATACAGAAAAAGAGTTGGAAATATAATTCCCTGGGGAAAAAAAGTTATGTATTTTAACATCTTTTTCTCTGTTATACAAATATACATCACTGAATTTAATATTTTAGAGACAAAATCTACTTAGCAATTATTTTTAACTGCTTCTCCTTCAAATCATTTAAGTTTCTAATGGCCAAGACAAAAGAAGTGTACTGGGACCCAGCACCCAAATGGGTGATGTCTGGGGAAAGAAAGGAAAGATCACCCTGGCGGTACCCACTACTAGGGTCTCCTGCATTGCAGGCAGATTCTTTACCAGCTGAGCTACCAGGGAAGCCCTCACTCTACCAAGGGTTTTCAAAATCTAGAATCTTAATTTGAAACACTGACTTGGCTCTTTCTGGCAGCCATAAGGGAACATCTTATAAGCAGCAAAGATGTATCTCTCACACTTTTGGAGGGGAAGTCAGAGATCAGGGTGGTAGCCTGGTGGGGCTCTGATGAGGACCCTCTTCAAGGCTGTGGATGGCTGTTTTCTCCTTTATCAGAGAAAGAGAGGAGGAGGGAGGAAGGCAAGGGGGAGGGAGGGAGAGAAAGGAGGGACCCTCTGGCAGTTCCTCAGAACTCTCCTAAGGGCACTAATCCCACTCACAGGGGCTCCACACTCACAGCCTAATCACCTCCCAAGACCCACCTGCTGACACCATCACATTGGCGGTGGGGTTTCAAGGCATGACTTAGGGAGAGGGCAAACATCCGGTCCACAGCACACACTCTTCTCAGATGGCAGCTCCACCTCCCAGACTGGTTCCCTTCCAGCCACTGCGTCCCTTTGTACTTTCATCAAGACCGTTAGACACTGGAGCCCTTTTCCGCCGATCAGCCACGCCCACTGCCTTTCCGACCCGCAAAACACGCGCGGTCCCCACCTCCCCTCGTACCAAGCTCCTCGACTCCCTGGTTCCCTTGTCCTTCTGCCACGCTGACCCCCGAAAGTCCCAGCCCAGATGCAACCAAACCCCCACCTCGTGCTGCTGCGAACGGCCGGAGGACGCGTCTCCGCCCCACAGATGGGACTTGACCTCGAGGCCGCCAAGCCAGGCACGTGCTTTCCTGCTCAGCTGTTCCACTCGGGCTCCAGTGGCTATTTTCAGCCTTCTCAGCTTCCTTCAAACCTTTGACCCCAGGACGGCAGATGCAGCCAGCTGAGGAGCCAACCGGCGTCTTCTTCTTCCAGGACCCCCAGGAGAACTACACCCCGCAGCCCCCCGTGCGCCCGGCAGCGCTGCTGGGAGCGGGTCCCGGGTGGGCTGCGTGGCGTCCCTCTTCTCCCAGGCTTGGCCCCTGCAATCCCCTCTCCTCCCCTGGCTGCACACAGAACGCTAACCCCCGAGGCAGACTTGGATGTCACCCGTTGACAATCAGAGCCTGTGTCCAGCATGGTCCTGAATGATATGTGAAGCGGATCACACGCGTGCATAAGCGCACACCCCCACCCGCCCTCTCTGCCGAGTCAAGTGAGCTTCCCGTGAATGAGAAATAAATTTTGGTTAATGAGCTTAGGTTAAACCCTTGGGGGCGGCGTGGAGGGGACATCACCTCCAGCTGCTGGGCTGACCTAACTCCCCACCCCACCTCTACCCTCGCGCAGCACGTGGCCTTGTCTCTCCTGAAAAGGAAAAAGGAAAATGCATTTTGTTCTCTGCTAATGGAGGCCAATTAACGGTAGCCTGAGGAATAGTGTTTAATGACACCTATTGTCTTAGGTTTGAGTAAGCTCCGGAAGTTGGTGAGGGACAGGGAGGCCTGGCGTGCTGCAGTCCACAGGGTCACCGAGTCGGACACGACTGAGCGACTGAACTGAACTGAACTGTCTTTGGGGAAGTGCTCTGGCAGAATCCACATGCCTACCGGCCTCTCAAACCCAGCGTGGAGGGGGCGATCTGAGCCCTGGCTCTGCGCTCGGCCTTTCCCCTCCGAATTCTAACCTAATGCAGTAGTTTCATACCTGAGAGTCTTTTATTGATCTTCCTTATATTTCCATAACAAAAAAATTATAGGTTTATAAGTTGAAAGTGAAAAATTATTTCCTTTGACCATAAATCTGTGTTTAAAAAAAAGCATTTTTCTCTAGATGGAATTGTCTTTACAATCATTTTCAGTTGATCAAAGTACCTAAACATTACATATTTGAGCCATTAAATAATAATATAAAGTAAAACATTAAGTGAAAAATATAAGCAAAATATGGAATCCCTGGTAGCCCAGTGGTTAGGGCTCTGCCTCCCCTTCCACTGCAGGGAGTGTGGGTTTGATCCCTGGTCAGGGAACTAAGACCCCCCACCAGCCCCCCCAAAAAATACATCCGCATATATGTGGATGCAGATTTAGATGTATGAAGCAAAATGCATTAAAGTATACTGAGAACGAAGCTCTTAAGAGAGGAACGGGTCTATTCTGTTTAATGGTTCGGCCTTTTTCTTCAATTATCGAACATATCTGTGGATAATAGGCTGAAATTAGTTTTGTGTCAATTTTATTCCTCTTTTCACTTTTTTGAAACAATTGTGAAAACTTTCTGCATGTAAATGGATAGAAACCAAAGGAATGTGGATATAAAATGTTGCTCAATTATCTGAACACTTCTCAGTTTTACTGATAAAATTCTTTTGACGATATATCACTAAAAATAAGGCACCTTATTAGCTGTCGATCACTGAAAACAAACCACCTGACTAGGTGCCCGACTGAAAGCTCACAGGCAGCTTCTGTCCTCTGACTGAAAGCTCCCTGATTTCCAAAACCCCATCAGCGCCTCATGAGTCACTGGCTTCCTCAGCCACCCACGCACATTTCCAACTGTCCCCCACTGTCATTCTCAGGGATATTCACACCCGGTGGGCCGGGGTGGGGTGGGAGCAGAAGCCTCACTGAGATTCATGATGAATGTGTACCAGGTGGTTACAAGAGAAGACCTGAGGCAAACTCGCAAGCAGATTAAATTTTCAGAAGATAAACATATTGAAGTTGAGAACCAGGGCGTTCATTCCTGAAACCTCTCTGGGTTTGGATGCCCCTTGGAAAGCCTTTGCACCCCCCCTCAATATATGGAGACCAGAGACTGAATGCCATTAGCCTAATGGCATTGATAGGATCCCCAGAGGAACCACCCTTGGGGTCAGCACCCCAAAAGGCAAATGCCATTTTGTAAAGAGAGTCTCTTCCTTTCATAGCACAGATAGATCTAGTAAATTTATTAAAATTTTTGAGTATAAACCAGGCCGATGCCACTCAAGCAAAAAAACAGCAGAAGGGATTTTAGATGCAGATGTTTGATGGACTTCCCTGGCAGTCCAGTGGTAAAGAACCCGCCTGCCAATGCAGGAGACTCAGGTTTGATCTGAGTTAGGAGGATCCCCTGGGGAAGGCGATGGCAACCCACGCCAGTATTCTTGCCCAGCAAATCCCACCGACAGCAGATGGAGCCTGGAAGCTACAGTCCATGGGGTCACAAAGAGTTGGACGTACAGACTAAACAACAAACATCATTGTGTTTGATTCTAGGATGGTTATTTTTAAAAGATAGGTGTGTTCTCATGCCAAGATAGCTGGCCAGCCCTGTAACAAGAAGTGCTCTGTGGCCGCCTGTCCTGGGGCAGTTTGGAGAAACAGGACATCCACTCGCCCCTGGAGACTTCTGGCCCCGCTGACATGACCTGGTGGACCCGCTGTCTCTCCCTAATTAGGTGAGGCAGGGCCTGGTGTTTTTTAGAAGCAGCACTTCAGGTGAAGTGGCGGCCCCTGCCCCCTTCTCTGCAGTGAGTGACCGCTGACCCCTGACCGACAAGGTAAAAAATTCCAATCCTTAACTCACTGTTGGACAGGAACAATACACCCTTTTAGTCCCTCTGAGTCTGGGGAGGAGGAGTCAGCCAGCCAACCAGCCTGTGCTCTGTCGGTCAGGCTCTGCGACCCCCAGGACTGTAGCCCACCAGGCTCCTCTGTCCATGGGATTCTCCAGGCAAGAATGCTGGAGTGGGTTGCCACTTCCTCCTTCAGGGGAGCTTCCCAACCCAGGGATCAAACCCGAGTTTCCTGCATTGGTAGGTGGGTTCTTTACCACTGAGCCACCTGGGAAGCCCGTGGGGAGGAGGAGAGGCAGCGTCAAACTTGCCCTGCTATTCATACTGTGAGTCTGTTTTGTTTGTAAAGAGAATCTGGAACTAGAAAGGGGCTGTTAAGCAAATCAACACACGCTACAAAGCCCTTCCCATCACACTCACGGCTTCGCAGCCTGACGGCTGACTTCCGAAACAGCGCCCAGCGGCGTCTCCCTGACTCGCTAGGAGCGGCCGGGATGAACGCGCCGCGCGACCCTGCGGCCCGTGCGCCTCCGTCTGCTCCGAGCTCAGGGTGTGCTTGCTCCTGGTCGGGGCAGCTCCTCACTCTGGCTCGGGAAACCCCGTCTGTCTCGGCCTCCCCAGCTTTCATCCCCACCCTTCTCCGGCAGCATCAGCAACCTCTCTGCTCGCACCTTCCTCTCCCCATTTGAAAAGACCGAAGATTCTCTCCAGAAAACTGTTCTTTCAAACAGTAAAAACGTAAAATCCAGACACAAGCATTATACCTCGGAACTGCCAAAGGAAGAAACAGGAGTACAGGAACAGACCAAATCGCATTCCACAATATATTTCACAGGTTGGCATTTCAAATCCAGGGCGGAAAGAGAATCGTTTAAAAAGTGGTGTTGGGTGTACCCCCATGTTCACCGCAACACTGTTTACAATAGCCAGGACATGGAAGCAACCTAGCTGTCCATCGGCAGACAAATGGATGAGAAAGCTGTGGTACACTTAACACGATGGAGTATTACTCAGCTATTAAAAAGGACGCATTTGAATCAGTTCTAATGAGGTGGATGAAACTGGAGCCTATTATACAAAGTGAAGTAAGTCAGAAAGAAAAACACCAATGCAGTATGTTAATGCATGTATATAGAATTCAGAAAGATGGTAACCACGACCCTGTATGCAAGACAGCAAAAGAGACACAGATATAAAGAACAGACTTTTGGACTCTGGGAGAAGGCGAGGGCGGGATGATCTGAGAGAATAGCATTGAAACATGTATATTATCATATGTGAAACAGGTCGTCAGTCCAGGTTCAATGCATGAGACAGGGTGCTCAAAACTGGTGCACTGGGATGACCCTGAGGGATGGGGTGGGGAGGGAGGGGGAGGGGGGTTCAGGATGGGGGACAGGTGTACACCCATGGCTGATTCATCTCAATGTATGGCAAAAACCACCACAGTATTGTAAGTAATTAGCCTCCAATTAAATAAATAATCTTTTAAACAGAGTGGGGGAAGTGGTATTGGGGAAATCCCCTGCAGTCCAGTGGTTAGGACTCAGCACTCCCACTGCCAAGGCTGTGGGTTCAATCCCTGGTATAGAGCTAAGACCCTGCAAGCCACAAAGTGTAGCCAAAAAAAAATACTCTTGGATAACCATTTTGAAGATAAATCTGGATCCCAACACTGATCCTTAAGCCAAAAACGATTCCAGATGAACCCAAAGTTTAAATATAAAAAATATAAAACTATTTTGTATAGTTTTGAATGGGGAAATCATTTTTAGGGGAGATTCAAAATTCTCAGTTTTAAAGGAAAAGAGTATTAAATCTGTTGACATAAACACAAAACATGTTTACACTAAGTTATAACATTATTCAATAAATAAATAAAGGTAAAGGGCAAACAATAAAAAAGTCCAAATAACTTACTGAAATTGGTTTTTATTTATGTTTTAATATAAATTTACTGATTTTAATTGGAGGCTAATTACTTTACAATATTGTATTGGCTTTGCCATACATTGACATGAATCTGCCCCGGGTGTACATGTGTTCCCCATCCTGAACCCCCCTCCCACATCCTTTCCCATCCCATCCCTCTGGGTCATCCCAGTGCACCAGCCCCGAGCACCCTGTCTCATGCATCGAACCTGGACTGGCAATCTGTTTCACATATGATAATATACATGTTTCAATCCCATTCTCCCAAATCATCCCACGCTCGCCCTCTCCCACAGAGTCCAAAAGATGAAACTGGTTTTCAAATCTAACATTTTTTTCTCTTCTAGTCATTATACAGATTATTTAATTTTTATTGCATTAGCTAGACCCTCCAAAACAATGTAGAAGTAAAAGTAACTTGACATAGTACATATTCTTGTCATATTTCTGATTTTTATTCAAATGACTTCTTTTCCACTATGACTCTTGGCATAACGTTTGCTTTTGTGTTTTGGTAAATCGTACTGTACTTAAGTAGCTCTTACTTTTCAATGGATACTATTAATAAATTATCACCTGCTATTTGAATACCTATTGATATGTAGGATTTTTCTTTTAATTTGTATGAATTTTTATTTATGGATTTTTTTTCAACGTTGGGCAACTTTTGCATTCCAGGGTAAAACTACTCAGTCTTGATATGTTGTTCTCTGCTTTTAATATTACATTTGACTTGTGAAGATTTTATTTGACTGTGAGTTGAATCCTTTACAGTAAACTGGTAAATGTAAGTAAAGCATTTTCCTGAGTTCTGTGAGCCATTCTAGCAATGATTGAACCTGAGAAGGGGGTCAAGGGAACCCCCGACTTATCCGCAGTCTGTCAGAAGCATAGGTGTGACGGCAGTCTTGCCCAGGTCAGTGGTGTCAGAACTGACCTGAATCTGGAGAACTAGGAGACTTGTTTAGAGGTGTAAGAGAGGGGTGGGAGTAGGGGAACACCCACACATTTGCTGTCAGAAGTGTCATGCGTTAGTGAGGTTCAGAAGCTGGTTTTTTCAGATACCGGCAAGCTAGGAGACGACGCCTCCTCCACTTCCCCAGGGTGTTTGCTCAACACTGTCTGCAGTGGAGGAAATGACCCCTCGCTCCCAACTTGCTTCCCTCCTGCACTCAGAAAGCTGGAGGCAGGTTTGGTCTTTGCTTTCTTATACCTCAGGCAACTAACTGGCTTGCGCTCACTTGGAAGAAGAAGAATTTGCTTCTACCTCTGGAACTAGAAACTTTGCCTTGACTCCAACTAGTTCAGTCGATTTTACAATGCCTATTTTTCAAAGGAGAACACAGAGACTTTGACATTCAAGCCTAGTCTGCCCAAGTTCACACACAACCGTGGTATCCGGGCCTCCCAGCTGCGGCCTCTGTGCCATTAGATTCAAGATCATTTGCTTGAAGATGAGATCTCTGCTGTTGGGGACCACTACTCCATCACCTCACATGTAAGGTCTTGGTTGAGAAGGCCAGTGTTCTGAAGTGCCGTCGGAGCAGGGAGAAGGAAGAGAACCCTGCCTTGAGCATGAAGGGGGACTAGAAAGTGGGCAAGGACAGGCACGCTTAGTCTCTGCATGCGTCCTGCCAGACCCGGCAAGAATTCTTTCTGAAAAGTCAAAGAAGGGAAGACGCGAACTTGCTTGCTAAACCATCTGAGTCTCTGTGACCCCATGTCCTGAAGGTCCCATTGTCAACAGCTGTGTCCTGCCCTCCCCCCAGTCTCGTTCACCTGCCTCCAGAAATTAGTTTTATTCCAACTCAGCTCCAGAATTTGAGTCATGGACACACCCACACATAGTTAGCAAGCCTTGGCCTAGATGTTCTGTCCACTCAGACCTCCAGGCTTCTTTAACTGCTCTGAGATTAAGCTTGGTCTTTCTCACCAATCACATGGTCCTTTTCTCAGAATGAAATTGCGACACGCTGCCCCAGGTGGCCCATGGGGCAGGTCTGCAGAACAGGGCAAGAAGTCCAGGGTGGTGAATGGGACAATGGATGCAAAGTGTGGATCTTTCCTGAAGTAGGCAGATTCTGAGGCATGTGTTAGGAAGCATGCCTGGACTTGTGAGTCTCCAAGACAAGTGCTCATTTTCTCTTTTCAGGCTCTTGTGAAATTGTTCTCTATTTTTTATAAATTTAAATTAATAAGGGAATTTATTGGCTCATTTAACTGAGCAGTCCAGGAATAGACCTGGATTCAAATAGGGCTGGATGCAAAATGTATGTGGTATTGCTGCCATAGAACAGAAGGAATTGATGAAGGCCAGGAAAAAAAAAAGAAACAAGTGTGTATTAAATCATTACTAGCTTTAATCTTGCCAATACAATCAATGAAAAGAATAGCATTCTTATTTGCATTTCCCTAACCACGGCTGGCCTAATGGTTGAAGTGGGATTTGAACATAAGTCCGCTGACCCAGGAATTCATGTTTTTTTCCAACCAATATCCTATATAATATCTTTCACATCAGCTCCACTTGGAGTCGTGAACTAGAAAAAGGCAGAAAAGAAATAAAATGCTGCCTATCAGATCTAGGAAGATTGTCATCATTTGTTAAATCAATGTGTTAACTTTCTTCACAATGATGGCTTCCACTCTTCATGAAAAACATGATGCCAACACAGAAAAACGTTGGCAGCTTTATGTCCATAGACAGTGATAATACTTTGCTAGGGATGAATAACAGTAATAGCAAACACTTATGTAACACCTACTGTATACCAGACACTGTGTTAAGTTCATCCCATGTATTAACTCATTTCATCCACACAGTAGCCCTGGGAGATGAGTTCTGTTATTACCTCTGATTACAAACGGGAAGACTGAACCATGGAGTGGTGAGATAATTTGCCTAGTGTGTGAGTGATGGGTCAAAACCAGACTTTACATGCCCATTGCTACCACAGAATCAGCAGGTTTGGTTTCTCCTGAGGCCCCTCACCTTGGTTTGTGTGGCTTCTTGCTGTGTCCTCTCATGGTCTTTGGTCTGTACAAGTCATCCCTAGTGTCTCTTAGTGTATCCATGAGATTCCCTCTCCAAATGTCACCGGTCAGATTGGATTAGAACTCACACTAACAACATCCTTTTAACTTCATCACCTTTTTTAAGGCCCTAGTTCCCTGGTGGCTCAGATGGCAAAGAATCTACCTTCAATGCAGGAGATCCAAGTTCGACCCCTAGATCAGGAAAATCCCCTGAAGAATCCCATGGATAGAGGAACCTGGTGGGCTACAGTCCATGGGGTTGCAAAGAGTCAGACACATTTAAGCAACTAATACTTACTTCAGTTCAGTTCAGTCGCTCAGTCGTGTCCAACTCTTTGCAACCCCATGAATCACAGCACGCCAGGCCTCCCTGTCCATCACCAACTCCCGGAGTTCACCCAAACTCATGTCCATCGAGTCGGTGATGCCATCCAGCCAGCTCATTCTCTGTCGTCCCTGTCTCCTCCCGCCCCCAATCCTTCCCAGCATTACTTAGCTCCAAATACAGTGTCACATTTTGAGGTACTGGAGGTTAAGGTCTCAAAACATGCGTTTGAGGAGGGGGACACAATTCAGCTCATAACAATGACTTTGAAGCCAAAAGATGACGAACCGTCAAGATGGAAGGATCCTGGCTCCCTCAATCAGTGTGTGGAAAAAAGACCACTAGTGTGTATGTGTCTTAAGTTGTTTCCGACTCTGAACAACCTTATGGGCCGTAGCCCACCAGGATGGAAAGTCTCACGTCTCCTGCATTGGTAGGTGGGTTCTTTACCACTGGCGCCACCTGGGAAGCCCAAAAGAAGTCTAAGGACCTCAACCAGGAACATCAGCATTATGAGACCAACAAATGAAATTTTCATTTTGCTAACTCAGATTTTGGGATTATTTATGACAGTATACTATTTATACACTCAGCAATACACATCCCTCCCCTACTGAGTTTGTCTCATGGAATTAGGTATTAATATACTAGCTTGTTGTGATGAAAAATGTGCAAACAAAGTGAAATGATTCTGGAGTGGTATCCTCCCAAACTGGGTGAAATCGACCGCGCCCATTAGGTTCTACAATGAATTAAAACATTAACACTAAACCATATGAATAATTCATACTAAATAATTCTCTAAGTGCAGCAAATAGTTCTGAGCTTTAAGTGTGCCTGAAAGGATCACAGAATTAACACTTTGGAATTAGCTAATCTGAGACTCTTTGGCAAATTGATCAAGCCCCACCTCCTGACAACTTTACGATCTCAACTAGGTATGTTGAAGTGTGACCCTGGAAGCAGAGGGACTGCCAACAGCCAATATTCTTCTGTTTGGAGGCAATAAATTAGGATTTTAAGGGAAGAGCGGAAGGAACTAGAAAGGCACCTTCCTGACAGCTTAAATGTCCTCCACTGCAGAATGGGGGATTTCTCACAGTGAGCTGTAGGAAGATGCTGAGCACAGACTTGGGACACAGGCAATTGATGCTTGTGGACCATCTCCCTGAATGAAAGGACACGGAAGGCACGTAGGAGATGGAGATGCTCGTGAAGAGAGCCCAGAGCCCGGAGGCCCCACAGGGGACCCCCACAGCTTCCTGGTGCTAGAGACAGACAGCGGCGCTACAGCTGGCCCCGTGACTGGCCACATCTACGCCCCGGCCCCAGCCTCACGGAACTCTTCCCTCTTCAGGTCTCTCTGTCTTGGGCAACATTAACTCATCTTCAGCAGTGGGAGAACTTGTTCTGCTTGCCCATCTATTCCTCCAAATCTTCTTTATCTTACACCTAGCTGTTAGCTTTTAAAACAAGATTTTTTTCTCATTTCTCTGGTTCTGCCCAAAGGCAATGGAGTTTGATTTCTGTCTGTGCAACAGAAGGAAGTTCATGAAGTATTCCAGCAAATGCTCAGTTAATATATCAAGGCATCAGCCTGCCATGCCATCAAAACAAAGAGCTGGAAAAATGTCATCCTCATTTATATCCACAGCTTTCCTGGTGACTTCAGTAGTAAAGAATCTGCCTGCAATGCAGGAGACCCAGGTTCAATCCCTGGGTCAGGAAGATCCCCTGGAGAAGGGAATAGCAACCCACTCAAGTGTTCTTGCCTGGAAAATCCCATGGACAGAGGAGCCTGGTGGGCCCAAGAATTGATGCCTTCAAACTATGGTGCTGGAGAAGGCTCTTGAGACCCTTGGACTGCAAGGAGATCCAACCAGTCCATCCTAAAGGAAATCAGTCCTGAATATTCATTGGAAGGACTGATGCTGAAGCTGAAGCTCCAATACTTTGACCACCTGATGTGAAGAGCTGACTCACTGCAAAAGACCCTGATGCTGGGAAAGACTGAAGGCAGGAGAAGAAGGGGACAGAGGATGAGATGGTTGGATGGCATCACTGACTCGATGAACATGAGTTTGATTAAACTCTGGGAGTTGGTGATGGACAGGGAGACCTGGCATGCTGCAGTCCACGGGGTCTCAGAGTTGGACACGACTGAGCAACTGAACAACATTTATTTCTGGCTGGGGGAGAAAACAGTGAAAGAAAGCTACAATATCTAAGGAAACATTTACAGGCAAAGGCAATTTGTCTTCCTATGGGAATTCTCAGCAAGGAATCCTATAGGAAGATGGAGTCACAATGCACTTGACAGAGAAGTTGCCTGCTGTCAAGTAAAATGAAACACTCCTCGGAGCCAATATGAAGTTCACAGGTTACCAGACACCAGTGTTCTCCAGCAAAGGAAGCACAGACCTGTTTGATGGCATTCCAAAGGTGCATGTCATTGACGGTGTTCAAATTTGAGCCAAACTGGGGAGAAAGAGCAGGGTTTAGAAATGCTACATTTAACATAGCGTTAAAAATGAGGCAGTCCAGAATGGCTTTTTCACTTCTGTTTCACAGCAGGTTGAAAAAGATAACTGTGTAGCAAGTTTAAAGCATTAAAAAATTGAAATGATATGCAAGTGGTCAGGCTTTAAGATGAGAACATTCAACAAGGCTTTGAGAGACATTTTGTATTTGAAAGTGTCAGCAAACGACAGGAGATTATCAGTATTTTGGCCACAACTGAGAGCATTATTTGGGGTGAGTATAATCCTCAATTCTTTTCACCCTTTCTTTGAAGATGGAAAGCTCTGAAAAAGAGCAGAGAATCTTCCTCAGACTCAGAAACAAAGGTCCGTATAAACATACACAAAGTGACACTGGGCGTTGCTCTCCACAGCTGGGCCTATTCCGGGGAATCTGAGCAGAAGATGGTTAATGTTGCTGAAATGGATTTTGATGCTTTGGCTGGTTGGGTAGGAGGGTGTTTGGTCTGGTTTACTGCTTTATATGATATATGGAATAGATGGAAACTCACAAGATAATTAGCCAAAATCATGCATCTTTGATGGGAGTTAAGGGATTGCCCATCCTCCGTTCTTCCCCCTCCACCCTGATCTTTTCTCCACGTGGGAACTGGCTTCAGGAGAATAAGTGACTTTGCAAGTTCTTCCAGTAAGTTCATTGCAACACTTGGACAAGAGCCCGGTCGTCCTGTCTCTGAGCCTAAGGTTCTCCCCCACTTGAAAACTCACTGCCTTTTTGATGGTCATGGGCTTTATCATAAAAGTCACCAACCGAGGATGAGTCAAGCCATCGTCCTTCACCACAACCACGCCTTCAGCAGGATGGTCTGACTATTGCTGTAGTTTGCACAATGCAAATTTACAAGACAGACGACACCGCAACAGTGCAAGGCTCAGACACAGGGGCCTAGAGGCACCATGCAGAGTGGATGCTGAGTAAGCAGTCTATTAATACATTAATTAACGTGGATAAAGTAGAGGGTGTTGTCAGGCCGTTAGAGACATACGCAGCACCCACAATGTATCATACGCTTCTTAGATCTAACATTCTTCAAATACTTGGCTGACAACGCTAAACATAGACCCCAGATTTGGCTCACTCTAGTGTTCAAATGTATGGATGTGAGAGTTGGACTGTAAAGAAAGCTGATCGCCAAAGAATTGATGCTTTTGAACTGTGGTGCTGGAGAAGACTCTTGAGAGTCCCTTGGACTGCAAGGAGATCCAACCAGTCCATCCTAAAGGAGATCAGTCCTGGGTGTTCATTGGAAGGACTGATGCTAAAGCTGAAACTGCAATACTTTGGCTACCTCATGCGACGAGCTGACTCACTGGAAAAGACTCTGATGCTGGAAAGGATTGGGGGCGGGAGGAGAAGGGGACGACAGAGAATGAGATGGCTGGATGGCATCACCGACTCTGTGGACGTGAGTTTGAGTGAACTCCGGGAGTTGGTGATGGACAGGGAGGCCTGGCATGCTGTGATTCATGGGGTCGCGGAGAGTCGGACACGACTGAGCGACTGAACTGAACTGAACTGAACTGAGTGTTCAAATGTTTCAAGTCAAGCATCAAAATTCAATATTGTAAACCAACTATACTTCAGTTTTTAAAAAAAGAATCAAAATTCAGAACCGATGGGATGAAATGGGCTGTAATAAAGATTTTGTAATTAAAATACTCATAAAATTAAATATTGAAACATTAAAATTGTTTTAGAGGTATTGGCCATGATTATTTCTGCGACTGCCATTATGGTAAATTCCTCCCCCTTTTTTCTACTTTTCTGCATATCCTGAATCTTGTTAAGATTAAAAATGTAATTTAATGGACTTCCTTCGTGGCTCAGTGGTAAAGAATCTGCCTGCCAATGCAGGGGTCATGGGTTCGATTCCTGGTCTGGGAAGATCCCACATGCCTTGTGGCAACGATGTCCATGCACCACAACTCCTGAGCCTGTGCTCTAGAGCCCGGGGACCACAGCTACTGAAGCCCACACACCCTAGAGCTTATGCTCCACAACAAGAGAAGCCACTGCAGCTCGAAGTCCATGCAGCTCAACGAGAGAGTAGCCACCACTCACCGAAGCTAGAGGAAAAAGCCTGAGCAGCAATGAAGGCTCAGCACAGTTATAAATAAATAAATAAATGGATTCTTTTTAAAAAATGTAATTTAAGAACAGCAGACCAATACAACAAACTAGTGACTATGATAGGAAAGAAAGAGACTCGCAGATACAGAGAACAAACTGGTGGTTACCAGTGGAGAGAGGGAAGGGCAAAACAGGGGTGAAGAAGTACAAACAATTAAAAGAAACTACCAGGATATATTGTCCCATGCAGGGAGTATAATCAATGCTTCCAAGTGAAAGCAAAGTAAATTCTGTAGATAATAGTAAACACAAATATAAAATAATGCAATGTATTAGATGAAGATATTTTTCAGTTACATTACTATCTTCCTCTCAAAATATTTAATCTGTGAAAGTGAAAGTCGCTCAGTCGTGTCTGACTCTTTGCCACCCCATGGACTATACAGTCCATGGAATTCTCCAGGCCAGAATACTGGAGTGGGTAATCTTTCCTTTCTCCAGGGGATCTTCCCAACCCAGAGATCAAACCCAAGGCTCCTGTATTATAGCCAATACTTTATAATTCTAAGTGGAGTATAACCTTTAAAAATTGTAAATTACTATATTGTACACCTGTAACTTATATAATATTATGCATCTAGTTTACTTCAATTTAAAAAAAAAAAAGCAGACTATGTTGACAATGAACTGACAGGGGTGAATGGAGGTAGTGGCTGTTACCTGCGGGGCCCTGGGTCCTGGTTATACAGCAGACACAGGAGGGCCGTGGCCCCTGCCCCTCAGGGGCCCCCCATTCTAGAGGCAGCATCAAACTCAGCAAAGCAACACGTCTATATGAAGCGGTGAAGAAGGATAAAGCAGGATTAGGGTCTAGCGAATGACGGTGCAAGTTTTAAAAGGATACTCACAGAAGACTTCCCCGACAAGGTGATAGTCAAGCTGAGTTTAGAGAGACAAGTGAGGGCAGACACCGGGGACCCACCAGAAGACCGTGAGAACGATCGGATGAGGAATGACGGCGGTCCTGGTGGTGGAGGACAGAGGAGGGTCATAATCAGATGGCCCAGGTGACGGAATTGTGAGTGGAGCGACAGAATGTGGGGTGAGGAGAAGGGAGTTGCTTGGGGGTGTCAAGACACTCGCGTTTGCCTGAGCACACTTTGCTTTAGGACCTGCCCAGCTAAAAGCCAGGTGGTTTAGTCGCTCAGTCGTGTCTGACTCTTTGTGACCCCACGGACTGTAGCCCGCCAGGCTCCTCTGTCCGTGAGATTTTCCAGGCAAGAACACTGGAGTCGGTTGCCATCTCCTTCTCCAAGAAAACCAGGCACCTTGTGAGAGATGAATGAAGCTGCACTTTTCCAAGCACCTGTTACTTTTCAACACACCATCCTCTGCCTTTCCCTTGTCTAGATTCACAATAGCGCTGTTATCTCCACCTTAGAGCTGAACAAAAAAAGGAATCCTGGACTAAATAAATCAGCCAGGGTCACCCCTCAGGTGACGGACAGAGCTGAGACTAAAATGAACACTTCCCAATGTCCCTGAGAGGCTCTTCCTGAGTCCAGTGACTCCCAGATAACAGGGACCACGTGCCCAGCGTTTATATTCTCTGAAGTGCTCCCCGAAGGATCTGCCTTCTCACAGTGCTCGTGGAATTAATTCCCCACGGGGAGAGGTCACGAGCAGATCTACCCTGAAGATCAGGGACTGGTCTTTGGAGTCAGGCAGATCTGGGTTCTGTCTCTACCTCTCGACCGGGCAGACTTCCAAACCTTCCACCTCCCTCTTATTTAAAAAAAAAAAAAAAAGTGGGGCTAAGCAGCAGCAATCACTCTTAGCCCTGAAAGTTGCTGGAAGGATTAAGTGAAATAAAACTTACAAGGCACTTAATGCGGGAGCTGGCCCACAGGAGGCAATGGGAAAGGGAAAACTATTATTAAAACGGGGACCGAGAAACAGTATTTAATCCCTCCCACTCCCTAACCAGCCGTGCAGTTCCTATGAACCTGTTACTGTAAGACCCTGTGACTTAAAATAAAGCAACTGGGGAGGTCTCTGGAGGTCTCTACATGCAGCCCCACCCTGCCAGGCCCCTCAGTGCTGGCTGGAGAACCGTTCTGAGTCATCCCAGCTGCCAGCAGGGCTGTCTGAAGTCCCACAGGGCCCTGTGCCTGAGCAGATCCACAGCACCCCACACCCAGCTTTCCTGTCTGCAGTGAGATAAATGACAAAGGGGAATCCTGTGTGTGTTTCTGGGTGTCGGAACGATCGGCTAGAGGACAGGGTCTTATCTGAGCCTCTGTCCAGTTTTGAGTTACCTATTTGATGGCAAAGAGACCCCTGGCTTCTACAAAACCAGTCTGCAGAGAAAAGCAGACAAGTGCGGGTCTTTAGACTTTTTTTGTGTGTGGGTAGCTAGTTAAACAATGAAAGCCATTTCCATATCTGACAGAAGAAACTGAAATCGTTTTCAATTCTGTTAATGTACCTGTTTGTTTGTTCCCCTTCACTGAGCCCATTAAAAAAAAACAAGAAAAAGATACTTCCTGATGATTGCCCTGCTGAGTCACCCAACAACTGTGGCCCGTTTTCAGGAGGGAATCTACAGGCCTCAGAAGCTGGCTCATTTTTCAGGTTTACTTCAGATGCCCCAACCTCATCGCCTTCTATTTTCCACCTCCCTGGGCAGGGGGCGGGGAGCGGGGGCAGGCGGTGCTTGGACTCCCCTTCTCTCACTGCAGTCCGTTGGAAGCTATGAAGTGTCCTCTTCTGTGCCGATTCTTTCTGCTGGCATTTTGGCAGAAGGAGGGGTGGAGAAAAGCCACAGGAGCCAGCCAAGCCGTCACACACGGTGCGAAGGCAGAATCCACCAGAAGCCTATAGGAAGTTCGTGAAAGGCACACCAGAAGCATCTCAAGTCACACACTCATGGGGCCCCCAGGCTCTAGTTAGTTCATCATGCATTTATTCTTGTTTGCTCCTGAAAGGGTTCGTTGCTCAGTCGTGTCCGACTCTTGGCAACCCCATGGACTATAGTCCACCAGGCTCCTCTGTCCATGGGATTCTCCAGGCAAGGATACTGGAGTGGGTTGTCATTCCCTTCTCTAGGAGATCTTCCTGAACCAGGAATCAAACCTAGGTCTCCCTCATTGCAGGCAGATTCTTTGCCATCTGAGCCACCAGGGAAGCCCTGTTTGCTCTTAGAGAAGTGAACTATTTCATGTATTCTTTAAGATTTATTGCATTGATGGACAGTCTTTAAAAATAGATTTCAAAAAATCACCAATTCTTGGGTCTTTATGCCCTACTAATCCTTTCCCCTTGAGAGTGGGGTCGACCTAGTAACTTGTTTCTAACAAATGGAATTCAGTACAAGTGATGGGGTGTCTGTGCCATGATTAGGTTATAGACGGTGACTTCCATCCTGTTCCTGTCTCTCTCCCCTCTCTCCCATTCGCTTTCCCTCTCTTTTTTATTCTTCTCCAGCACTTGCTCTGATAATGTAAGCTGGAGAGACTCACGTGGCAAGAAGCCGAGGGAGCTCTAGCCAACCACCAGATAGAAACTGAGGTTCTCAGCCCAACAATCATCAAAGAATTGAGTCCTTCCAACAACCACATGACAGAGCTTGGAAGGAAACCCTTCTCCACTTGAACCTTCAGGTGAGATCATGGCCCTAGTCAAAACCTTGACTGTAGCCTTGTGAGAGACTCTGAGGCAGAAGATTCAGCTAATCCACACCTAGACTCCTAACTACAGAAACCCTGAGATGATAGAGGTGCATGGTTCAATGTTTCTAAATTTGAGGGTCATTTGTTACACAGACATGTATAACTTATACACTCATGTCAAGCAACATCTACTGCAAGAAGACTTCAATACTTCCTGCCACACACACACTCGCACACACTCGCACACACTCACACACACTCGCACACACACTCTCACACACCCTCTCACACTCACACACACTCACACACACCCTCTCACACTCACACATACACACACACACTCACACACACTCTCTCACACTCACACTCTCACACACTCACACACTCTCACACACACTCTCACACACACACTCGCACACACTCACACACTCTCTCACACTGACACACACACACCCTCTCACACTCACACATACACACACTCACACACACTCTCTCACACTCACACACTCACACACTCACACTCTCACACACTCTCACACTCACACACACACTCGCACACACTCACACACCCTCTCACACTCACACATACACACACTCACACACACTCTCACATACTCACACACACACTCTCACACTCACACACACACTCGCACACACTCACACACTCTCTCACACTGACACACACACACCCTCTCACACTCACACATACACACACACTCTCACACACTCACACATACTCACACACACACACTCTCACACACACTCACACACTCTCACACTCACACATACACACATTCTCTCACTCGCACACACTTGCACACACTCACACACACAGTTTGTGAGTCTCAGAGCCCCCCGGCGCCTCGTGCTCACCTCTTGGCCGGTGCGTAAAGGATTAACTGTAGTTTTCTGCTTTTGTCTTGGTCTTCCCAGCAGAGGTGTGTCCGTGGTTAGCTTCTCTTCTGTCTGTCGCGTCAAATGTAGTTCTCAGCACATGAGATCAGTATTATCTTATGGATGAATGAGCAAGTGAAGGAACGCCGTTTTGCTAAGTGACACAGGGGATTGAAAAATAAATGAGATCTGTGTTCTGTAGGCGCTTATAATCAACCTGGAGAAGCAGATATAAAATTAACATAAATGTGAATGAAATCGGTGTTGCGTCATGACGAGAAAAATGTGCTATGGTCACATAAGAGACAGACTGTCGTTTCTGACTGGGGAATCTGAAAATACTTCTGGAGGAAATGGCTTTTGACATTGGGCTTGAAGGATAACAGAGCTTTGAGTAGCCAAGATGAGGAGGAACGGAATCCAAAATTAATAGAAACTGTAAACAAATCCTAGAAAGTCAGGAAATCTGGCTGATGGACAGAGTCAGGCTGGTGCCCAGGGGAAGAAGCCAGATGGAGATGAAAGCTGGAAATCAGTTGGCTTCAAGGGGGCACCTGAGGTCACCACTCTTAGAGAACATGATGAAAGCAGAACCTTGGGAAAGTGACATTTAAAAACCAAGAGGAAAGAGGAACTTGCTAAGGGTTGAGAAGACTTTACATACGTTTGAAGGAGGAGGTGAAGCTCAGAGGTTGGATGTGCTGCAACATAAAGAGAGGCCGCGGGATGTGGCAATTGCTAGTGACCTTTAAGAAACAGCAGCTATGAAAAAGTGGAGAGGGCAGGCAGATTTTAAAATGACAGAAATAGAGTGAGTTTTAGGAAACCAACCCAGAAAGAATCCCAGTGATAACTTGATAGACCTCCTGTTAAGATTTCTGAGTCTCTGAGGGTTTTGATCGTGAAAAAACTCATTTCCTCACCAACATCCTTCTTTATCTGAAATAAAAAAATACCTGACCCTATCAATGGGTCTGTAGCTCTACCAACAATATACCGACATAATTACTATCAGGTTATCATGTCTTGCTTTTTGGTAGTTCAAGGACTCACTTTTTATTCCAAACAACAATTCATTTGGGATATTCATTTGCCTACTTTGGGGCTTTGCTCGTCCATGTACATTGTGACTAAAATCGCACTAGATCTATAAAAACTTTGCAAAGGAATGAAAATTTAATTCATCATTTCATTTGATTTTCTTGAATGGTTTTCAAAAGTGTTTAGTATTTTTTCAGGATTTTTTTTTTGATGTGGACCATGTTTAAAGTCTTCATTGAATTTGTTACAATATGGTTTCTGGTCTATGCGTTGGTTTTGTGGCTGAGAGGCACGTGGGATCTTAGCTCCCCAAACAGGGAGGAATGCCACACCCCCTACATTGGAAGGTGAAGTCCCAACCACTGTGCTGCCACGGAAGTCCCCCAAAAGTTTAAAAACTTCATCCATCACAATCCTCCACTCTTTCTGCACTTTTTTTTTCTCTTTACTATTCCTTTTGCCGTATAAATTACCCCTATTTTTCAATCATGTTAAAAATGTATTTCTGATATACAAAATAGACTTATGTGCTGTGATGCTATATCCAGGCAACTTCTTTAGTCTTGTTCATTTTAACAGTTTACATTTAGACTGTCTTGTATTTTCTCTAGTGACAGTCATACTATCTGCAAATAAATGACAATTTTCTTCCTCTATAACTCTTTCCATTTTTCTGATTTTACTGCTGTCACTAGAACTCAAATAAAGGCTTGAATACAATTTTGGGGGGAAAAAAACACCACACAAACTGACCCTACCCAACATTTTTCTTTTCTCTAGTGAACAAGTTCACGCAGCTTATAGCTGTTAATTCTGGGCCATTTATAGACGTTGCATCTGGTTTTGCTCATCTGTGTCCTCAACCCAACTGTGAAGTCCATAAGTCAGGGAGGAGGTTTTCTCCATCTCTTCACTCAGCAGGTACTTGAAAATCTCAATAAAACCACGATAACATTCAGCTTTCATAAACTCTTCATCATCCCCCAGAGGTTTTTTTTTCTTTTAGGAGCCTTTTATTGGGAGCTTAGTAACTGCCAGGCTGAGAGCTTTGCAGTCACAATCTCTTTTAATCCCCTTATGAACTTTGTGATTCCAAGGGGTTGGGAGTTATGACTACCCCTTTCTCACAAACGAGCCAAAAGTGGAAAAAAGAACTGGGGTATGGTTTATTTAGGTGGAGGTCCTCAGCGTTAAATGAGCTAAAAGTACACTTGCAAGCACATTACAACCACAGAAGGGTGACTGACTGCCCTGGGTTTACCTAGAACTGAGGCCACTCCCAGGACATGAGATTTTCAGTTTTAAACCAGGGAGACCCAGGCAAACTGGGACCAAGGAACATTCCATAGTCTTCAGGGATGAAATAGTAAAACGTAATGATAAAGGGGGCCGGTAGCTATGTCCCTTTGGGAATATTTATCACGGAGAGAATTCCAATGTAACTGTGATGGGTAGAGAATTATAGTGAGTATGTTTCTCAAAATAAAGAAATATACACTTATCATATCACCAGCTTATTATTAGAAAAGTGTGGTTTACAAGTAAGCCACACCTAGGGCACATTACCACCCTTCTTCCTCCTTATGTTCATTAAAATCTGGAAGAAAAGCCCAGAGTTATCATCCTAGCTGGTACTTTCCCAGGGCCCCAAGGAGTCATCTGTGAAGCATTAGCTTGACTTCCTCATATTCTTCTATAACCACATTTTGAAAGTTAAACAAAAAGTTTACTCTTGATTTGCCAATTCTCAGAAATCTGCCCTTTTTGATGTGACACTCGTAAAAACTTCAAAAAGAAAAAAGGAGACTTTTTCTCACTTTTGTTACAGGTGCTGTATTGTATTGCAAATGTCTTCCCTCCCCCCCCCCCCCCAAAAATGGGACGTTTTTCCCTCCTCTGCTCTGCTCTCTGATGAACTGATACACGTGTGTTTCCTGAAGACAGAGGCTCTGGGAATCACTAAACAGTAACCTTGGTAAAACCAGAGGATGTCATAACCCACACAGCCACCAGCGCTCCCTGCCCCTCGCCCAGCACTGGTCCAAATGAATCACCAGGACGCGGGCTGGGTCGTTTCTACCTTCTCTATCGTTCGGGGTTTGTTTGTTTGTTTCATGGTGGCACCGATTTCTTCTTCCTTCCTAATTCCTGCCTGGCTTTCTGAAATCGAGCCGCTAAACTGCCGTTTCGCCTGCATTCTTCGAATCCCTTTCTTTCCCATTCCGATAGCCCCTGCGGGCCTGTCTCAGGAGGTGCTGTTTGGGCGCTGGCTGGGAGCAGGCGAGCCGGCGGGGAGCGGATCTCTCAGAATTCCCTGCGCACTTGACCCAGAACCCCTCCCCGGGGTGCGGTGGGCCTCGGCCTCCCCGCGGGCCCCCGGGTTTCCGGGATGACCTGAGCCAGCTTCCAGCCTCCCGAGGCTGCGTGTCCATCGCTGGAGGTGGGGGTCACGGCTGCCGGGCTGCGCCAGAGGAATCCCAGCTGCTGCTACCCTTACCGGGATATCTCCTTCATCAGCTAGGTTAATAATCAACCTGCATCCCTCAGGAAAACCCGGGGGTAGAATCCCTGGCTAGGGAACCCGTAGCTTTGCTCCGGAATGAGGACTCTCCCCTGTCCCCCTGGGGGAAGTGGCCCTGTTCTGGGGGCAGGAGAGGAGAGCTTTGCGGTGACAAAGGCACGGGTTCAAAGCCTGTCTTCCGCTCGTGGGCCAATTGATTCTGGGGAGATGGTTGGTTCCCAGAGGCCGTTCCCTTCCCTATAGAATGAGAAAGATGATCATGCTTTCCAAATTATAAGCGCTAAGTGAAACAGTAAAACCATCATTGCCAAAATGCTGAGCTCCTCATGGGTGATCTGTAAATGGTTATTTAACTTGGAACTTCCCTGAGGGTCCAGTGGTTAAGAATCCACCTCACAATGTAGGGGACACAGGTTGGCTCCCTCGTTGGAGAACTAGGATCCCATGTGCCAAGGAGAATGTTGAAAGAGCCTGCATGATGCAACAAAGATTCCCAGTGCCATACAGTAAAATAATAAGTAAAAAAATAAATAAATAAAAATGTTAATGGTGTTGATCTTGAAGTTTTGTCCACAGGAGGACAGACTCAGAGGAGCCCTATGGAAACCCTGGGGTGGATGCCACTCAAGTTCCCTAAAGGCAGGTCTTCCCTTCTGTCCTGATGAAACAACTGCCCTGCCCCCCGCCCCCCACCACTGAAAACAGCCTTATCCAAATCTAGTCCAAGCTAACCAGACCAGTTCTTCTTCCTGTTTCTTGAGATAATATTGTGTAAATCAAGACGTGAATTTTTATATGAAAATGTTCAAGGGGCTTCAGGCGATTCAATAGTATTCGTGAAACCTAACACAAAGGAGGTGGCAGTAAATGTTCTGCCATGACTAAGAGGTCACAAAGTAAAAGCAGATGCCTTCATTAAGGGAAAAACAGCCACTTCCTCTCCAGTTCCACACTGCCCTACCGCCTTCCTTCAAAAGGCTTCATTTTAGTCTAATAACCTTAATTGCACAAGATTTTCCATAGCTTGGTAAAGAAGCTAATATCTCACCCTCCGTTTTGACAGTGCAGTTAAGGACATGCATAGAGCATGAGTGAGCCAGAAGTCAGGCACTTTCTCACCTCATCTGATTTTCCAGATGGTTTGAAATGGGTGCATTTTACACCATTTTAGAGGAAAACAGAGGTCAAGTCATTTATCCTGAGTTCCCCAAAGAGTAAGTGGTGAAACAACTGACTGACTCCAAAGTCAGAAGCCAGTGACACTTGTGGGCAAAGGAACTTTGTGGTTTTGAAAATAGCTGGGTAAAGATGTGAAGCTGGCAATGAACAAACCTCAGAAGCTCCATCAGAGACCGTTAGTGAGAGAGCATGACAAAAAGGAGAAAAACCTTTTTTCTAAAACACTAGAAGTATCAAGGTTTTATTTAGTTTTTTGCTTGTTTATTCTGTTTTCAACCCAAACCCCAGCCCAGGCTCTGTGTGATGTGCGATCTCAGAGTAGACAAGATCAGGAGGCAGTGTGAGACCCAGATTTCTAAGCAAAGGAATTCCAAATCTCCATCTACAACTCTCATTAATTTTCTGACATTTTGGTTTTCTAAAAAGCGGCCAGTTTGGAAGAAGACAGTAGGTAGGTGTGACCATCACACTATGAATTTGTTAAAGCAATTTATTTTTTTAAGATTTTTTTTTTTGGATGTGGACAATTTTTTGAAGCCTTTACTGAACCCATGAACAGAACTGCTTCTGTTCCATGCCTTGACCTCTTAGTTGTAGTGCCTTGGGAATCCCAGCCCCGCACCAGCACCCCAATCGGGGATTCAGCCCATATACCCCACCTCCCCAATCCCCACGCTGGAAGGTGACATTCCAACCACCAGGGAAGTAAAGTTTCTGAAAGTCCTCAAAAGAGAAGCTCCTGCTTGCGCCTGCATTGCACTAACAGCTTTGCTCTTGAACCATGACCTGTTACGTAAGAAGACTCAGGTGACTCCACGGCCAGGTGTGTCCTGTCAGGTGACCCTCAGCTATTTCCAGCCTCATATAAGAAGCAGGCCTGAGCGAGTGAGATCACCATCAGGGAAGCCAGGATGCACGGGCAGCTCTCATTTCCCAGAAATCATTTACGAGTCCGAGAAGTCCCTGCACGACTTCCTCCAGGACTTACCATCAATGCTGGGGAGAAGAGTCTGCGTGGTAGTTGGTTCCTTTTGTTTTGGGATGGTTTGGCTGTCTATAGCCATGCTTTTACTTCTTCTCACAAACCCTCCAGTGCTCTCTGAATCCTGTCTGAAATAAGGGGGCTCGTAGGAAGTGTGACGAAAGGCCTTCTTTAGGCGTCTTTGTCACCCCATGTCTGTTTCACAGCACAAGGGACCTTGACGATCAGGTCTCTGACTTCAGAGGAGCAACCCTGACTCAAACAGGCTGCCTCACTTGGCAGACTCAGACTCTTGCCTTGGAGCGTCCGGCTCCAGCCTCCCACAGCGGGGCTCCCTGTGTGCATCCTCACTCTCGGTCACTATTCTCTTTTCAAGGTGTGTCCTCTGGGGCATCTTCCCTTCTGACAAAGGGGTGAGGAGTTTGACAGAATTCTGACCATTTATGCTGTTCCTGCCCAGTGTGGTGTATGTACGTGGGCAGTTATTGCAAGGGATTAAAAAACGTAATCACAGGGCCCAGCATCTTTAGACTGAAGAACTTGTCTCATTCCTAGATACAGGATAGACGATAGATATATAGATGCTTTCCAAATATAGACTAAATCTAAGTGCAAATCAAAAAGTATTTTTTAATTCATAGTAGCTATATGTTGGTCAATAGATACAATTATGTGAACATCATGGGAACTTTTTGACATTTAAATAGAGTTCTCAAATAGACTCAGAGAATCAACTTATGGTCACCAGAGGGAAGGGATGGTTAAGGAATCTGAGATCCACACGTACACACTGCTATATTTAAAATGAATCATCAAGGACCTGCTGCAGAGCACAGGGAACTCTGCTCAGTGTGATGTGGCAGCCTGGATGGGAGGGGAGTTTGGGGGAAAGGATACACGTAAACGGATGATTGAGTCTCTCTGCTATGCACCTCAAACTATCACATTAATCGCCTATACTCTAAAATAAAGTTTTTAAAAAATGGGAGTTCTCAGAGAATAATGCTCATACCATCAAACACGGGCCCCGTCTTTTATGAAGCCAGGCTCCCCCCAACCCCTGCTCTGTAGCCATCAGCTCTCCCAGCCACCTTCCCCCGCGGCCCTCCCTCTCCCATCTGAGGGAGGCGATCCACATCCCAGGAGCTCAGCAGACTCAAGTGGGCAGGGGTGGGTCAGACGGCTCGGAGACAAAAGGCGAGAAATGAGGAGTATCTTTTGAGCTCTCCCACTCAAGCAGGAAGGCCACGTGGGTCACACCTCCTCCAGCACATGACTAGCTGCAGATGATGAGGAGTATCTTTTGAGCTCTCCCACTCAAGCAGGGAGGCCACGTGGGTCACACCTCCTCCAGCACATGACTAGCTGCAGACGATGCAATACCTGCTGCACGGGGCTGGGGCGGCGGGCGGCAGCAAAAACAGCACCCGAGTCCCCTCACTGGCAGGCAGACCCAGGGCAGCCAGGGACCCCGGACCGGGCCTCCCCAAACCTCCAGGTTAGACCACGAGTCTCCGCTGCCTACCTTGGTCTCCAGGCATCCATCTGCAGCACACGGCAACACGGAGACCTATGCTTGGCATTCATTTCCTATTTTTCACTGCTTCCTTTCCCAGTTAACGCATAAGTCTCTAGAGAGCAGAAATCGAGCCAAATGTCCTGGTAGGACCCACTCCCACCACAGTACTGAACAGAGGTGGTTTGGTCAAAAGGTAACTGCTGAGGGAGGTTACTTAAAATATTTTGGTTTCACAATGAACACTCAGTAGCTTACACGATGAAAAATAAACACACAGAAAAGTAATTTCTAATAGGTTATTTAATAGGTAATTTTTAAATTTGTTAATAGGTAATTTTTAATAGGTTACAGCTGCAGTATCAAATTTTAATTGTATATATGTATAAATAGTTATAGACCATAAATATCCAAGTCAAAACATTCTCCTCTAGGCAGACGCTGCCCTCCACTGCCCCGCAAGTCTTTGCAACTAAATAAACTAACAGCTTTAAGTAATACTGAAGAAAAAAACATGCTGAGGTAATTTTTCATCTAAAGTGACTACAGCCTATATTAAAACATTCTTCCCGTAAGAGTTCAAGTAGTTATGAAACCCTTGCCTCAAACTTCCAAAATGCAACTTTATTATCAAACGAAACAAAAATAGTTTAATGATAAATAAGTAAAATAAATAAGATTATTCCTGCTGAAATTCAATCATGACAGTATTATTTCTTTTTTGTATATTTGTGGAGTTTTGTTGATAGCCTGGCCTTTTAATAATTGAAAACAGAATTCATGAAACCCATCTCAGAATGTACCTATTACTCTAACACTATATATATATAGATAGATAGATAATACATATATAACGGATGAAGTTATGCCTATGTATGTAAATGGAATTTTCATTCTGGATGAGCAATCTGTTCCTTTTGAAAAATACATGTATGTATCTCAATCATGAAAACATGCTTAATCTCTCTTAAAAGATCACTTTTATACAATATACACTGAGTATAAGAAAGGACATTTTATAGATTTTAGAAACTTCTTTAAAAATATTCATTTTCTTATCAACAGTTATATTAGAATATTCATCTTACCAAGTTTTAATTACAGCAGTTAAAAAAAATCTATCGCTTTTTAAATGATTCAGAGTTATGCAAAATCCCCATGCTTCTTTTTCTTTTCTGCAAGAATTTCACTGGCACCAAGGAACACTTCAAATTTTTTCAAAGTATATCACTTCCCAGGTTAAGGCTCATGGGAACACACTTAGTGAAAGGCCTTATGAACAGAAACAACAACAATGCATCTTACCTCAAAGGAAACTTTCAAATTAGTTTATATTTTGTAGTGACCTATGAAATTAACATTCACTATCACATTCAGTGTTCTCAAAAAAAAATTTTACTCTTAACAAAATAATATACATAAACCAAAGATTACACATTGTCCTAGCGTTGTCACCCAGAAGTAGAAACAGTATATTCTGCTTCTCAGCCCCTGGCCTTAGTCTATAATCATCTGTCAGCTCCTCTTACACTGGGCAGCAACCTTCAGCAAAAATACTAGAACAAGTCTCTAAACAAAACCAAAATGTATAAAGAATTGATTCCCTATGTTCAAAGCTCCTCCATTCTTGTTTTAAAATAAACAAAGTGGATTTTTAATGTTCTCAAATCCCAAACAACAACTTCTGGCAACCCTCCGACAGAAATTCACGTGTGATGCATCCATCTTCGTTTCCAAGAGCATTCAAAAGCAACCGAGAGTTCCTTCACGCTCGTCTCCATTACAAGGCAGTCTCTCCTCTAACTGATGAAATTTGCACCTACTGGGGAACCTTCCTTTGAAAGGAGTCTCCTCATTCGAAATCTTCTTAAGTCAAGTTCCTGAGCGGAGGAGTTTGGATATCAGATTCACAAGTTTCTGCCGGAAATTCAGTTTGTCTCCAATTCTCCTCAACTGAATGGCACACTCAACTTCAGGATCTGAAAAGGAAAGCAAAATATCAAAGTTACACTGATATTGCAAACTGCAGCCAGCAAGAGTTAATACACCCATCCCAAGGACAAGTTGAGTATTTAACCCATAAAGCATTACCTTAACTTTATGTACACTTGTTTTCTGAATTAAAGAAAGAAAAGCAACTTATACACACACGACACACACAAACATATAGTGACTCATAAACAATGGAATAATTAAGCAAAAATAAAGATATTTAACTTGCAATTTTTTTTTGAGCATCCTGGATGCCTTCAAATATATTCCTTTCAAATATAGACGTTTATGTCATACACCACAAAGACTGAGTTTCACAGCCTAGGGTGATGTCATCCTTTTTTTTCTCACTAAGAAATTCTTTTATGTTATTTTCAAGTACAACTCATTCTGTAAACGGCAATAATGCGTAGTTCAGATTATGCCCTGATAATATGTAAATCTAAATGCATTATTATCCTCATTTAAACAACTCTCAAGTTTTCTCATGAAAGACTCTTAAAAGCTGATTCTAAAATTAAGTCCACATTTTCTAAAATACTTAAAAATTTAAAACAAGTTCTTCCCAATCTGTACCAATCCGCTGCCTCTATGGAGATGAATGAAGCAAAAAACAAATAATGTTCAGTTCACATGTTTACTATTTTTTAAGATTAAGATACTATAATAAACTGAATATAAGGGGAAAGTAATATTTATAATCTAATTTCTAAGTAAACTTTTAAAGTAAATGAAATCAACACCAAACCTATACTGACCATAATTACAATTTTCTTGGATAGTTCAAAAAGCAATTCAGCTTATTTTTGGTACATTTCAATATCCTGATAAAAACCATTATGACTACAAATTAAAAACTGATTTACTTTGTAAACAGTCCCTGCAAATAAATACCCTATTTAGGATCAAAATAACCAAATTCTCTTTTTACAAGAACTGGGTAAAATTTTCATAATTCCTAAAAAAAAAATTAATAATCCCTAACAAGACACCTAAAAAATTTCATAAGATATATTTCTTTATAGGCTATAGGATCAGGCATTTGGAGCAGTGTTTAGTAAGACCTTTTCAACTGAGTTAGAAATACTAACATACAATCCTAAAAAAACAATTATCATTCAGCCTACCGTTCTGAAAGCCCTGAATTGTAACAGAAAAAACTATCCCTTTCATCAAAAAAAAGAGAAGAAAACAGCACCCAGTTGTTTCCTTAATCTTTTTATTACATCTATAAATGTAGTAATTAAAAAACATAACTATGCGTGGTGATAGATGTTAACTAAAGTTATTACAATAACCATGTCACAATTGATACATATATCAAATCATCATGCTGTTCACCTAACACTAATACAATGTTATATGTCACTTACATCTCAATTTTTTTAATGTCTTACCATCTAATCAAGTTTAAAAGGGACCTTTTTGCTGTCCCTTATTAATGGGGGCGCTAAGGTTATGCAATTCTCACAACACAGCCAGAACTCCTGGACATCACAAAAGATGGACAAAGGTTCTTCCCTCCGAAGCAAAAGCCAGAGAGCAGCTTTGTGCCAACTTAGCCGCGGCCACACTGGCCATGCACCACTTCCTTTGCACGCCCCAGGGGCGCCATAAAATTAAACTAAGTTTAAAAGGGGCCCGATACCGTCTGATGTAACAGCAGTATGACCCACACGGATTTCCAGCCCAGGGACTTACTTCTTTGCTACTGCTCCTTAGCAGAAATCTGCCTTGTTTGATAAGATTTATAAAAGCGGGGAGGAGAGCTGACCTGAAGTTACTTAATGGGGCTACAGGGATGGGGAAGGGCGGAGGAAGGGATGGATTAAAAAACACCGTGGACCATCTCCTGTTTTTCTCCTATCCCATTTCTGTAGCTAACACCGGCTGTTATGCTTTTAATTAAGAAGCCAGGCCTTCGAGGCTTCTGACCTCGTTGGTCCTTTCGGGGCTTCCATAATCCTCCATCCGTCCTTTGCAGAAGAACCGTGATGGCATCAAGCGTTGTTACCGCTTCTGTTGGTGTTGGGGCGGGAGACAGCGGTCAGACACGGAGCAGGGTCCTCAGAAGGTCCCGGACCCCGGGGGAAAAGGGCCTGTCTCGGGAAGCGCTGAGCGCCAGCGGCGCCCCCGGCCGTGACAGTGACTTTCTCCGCGTGGCCCCGGGGAGGGCGAGCGCGGACGGAAGGCAGGCGAACGAGAGGAGGCTTTCGGCCGCCGCTCAAAGCAGCAGCATCCCCATCGCAAGGCGCTCCCCTTCCTTCGCCATCCCCACCGCCCCGGGTTAAACCCGCGAACTGCGCCCCGGAGGCGCCCCTAAAGCACGTGCCAGGGCGCGGGTCCCGCCCGGCTCCTAGGCCCCGGGGCGACGGGCTGGCCCTGCCCGGACCGAGACCGCGACCCCGGCCCCCTTCCCGGCCAGGATCTCCGCGGGCCCCAGCGCTCCCTACCTGCCGGGACCCGCGCGGGGCTCGGCTGGGCGCTCCTGCGAGCCCTCCTTCCAGGCATCTCTGCAGACGGCCGCCGGCAGACCCGGGCAACTCAGGGATGCAACTCGAGCACCGTCGGTCTGCAGGACGCAGGCCGCGAGCGGGGCGAACTGGCCGGAGCCGACGGGCCGCACGGAGCCGGATAGAGCGAACCGCGCGCCGGCGGGGACCTCGCCGCTCTGGCGCCCGCCGCAGCCCGCGCTCGGGTCGTACCGGGACTTCCCGGTGACGTAGCGAAACCCGCCGCGGGCTCCGCCCATGCCCGGCCCCCAGCCCCGCCCCGGCCCAAGCTTGGCCCCGCCCCGGCCCAAGCTTGGCCCCGCCCCGGCCCCGGCCCCGCCCCCGGCCCAGGTCTGGCCCCAGCCCCGCCCCTCCAGGGCCCAGCCCTGTCCCCGGCCCAAGCTTGGCCCCGCCCCGGCCCCGGCCCCGCCCCCGGCCCAGGTCTGGCCCCATCCCCGGCCCCAGCCCCGCCCCTCCAGGGCCCGCAACGCGCCCGGCCCCGCCCCCGGCCCCCGGCCCCCGGCCCCCGCCGGCGGATCCGCTGCGGGGCCGAGCCGATCGGCGGCTGGGGAGTCCCGACCCGGCCCGGAAATTACTTCCTGGACCGAGAATCCGCTGCAGGCGTGGCTGGGTCTAGGAGCTGCGAGCGGGGAAGGGTTGTCCTCGGGGAACAGCTGGGGATGGGGAGGCCTGGAGCGTCATCCTCATCGTAAACGGGCAATCGGAGACTCCCGTAAACAAACCCCTGAAGGGTTCGGGAAAGGACAGTGTTCAAACTCGAGGAGTGTGGGAAGTTTTCAGGGAAAAATGAGAACACTTAATTACAGTAGAGAAGCTGCCAGAAGCTTAACTGAAACTGAAACTGGTTGGGAAGCTCACTGCCAACTAGAAGCTGGATTTGGAAAATGCGTTGGGGGTGGGGGGAGAAGGAAAGTGGGTGAAGGGAAGTGGCTGTTCTCTACCACCGGGTGAGGACGGTGGTTTTAAAAGCAGGGTCGGTCTCATACCTCCTTCCAGACGCTTTAATAAAACAAACGAACAAAAAATAGTAGGTCATGTAGACAGCTTTCAAACGCTCCCCCGGGGACAGAAATGAGGCATTTGGAAATCTGTATTTGCGCGATGTTTGGCTGGCCCTCGAGCAATTCCATTATTATAAAGAGAAGCAGTCACTCGTACTAGGGAACAGATCCTGAGAATTTGGCGCTGAGGGCTCCCGAAGAACTTTCTCGTCCTGTCCTCGGAACAACCCGACCAAGTGGACATTCGCACCATTGTGGCCACTTTCCGGGTGCGAAAACTGAAGGTTTATAGCGATGAAGCGAGCTGAGCTCACACAGGCCGAGAGCAGCTGGAGGACCTGAACCCAGGCAGGACCATCCCGAGCAGGACGTCTTGCCCGCCATCTGCGGCCCTCCCAGGAATCACAGTTTCTTAGAAAATAAGTGTTCTTTATGTGTGTGCCTGCATGCGTGCAAGTCGCTTCAGTCGTGTCCGACTCTTTGCGACCCCATGGACTGTATAGCCCACCAGGATCCTCTCCAGTCCATGGGATTCTCCAGGCAAGAAAACTGCAGTGGGTGGCCATGCCTTCCTCCATGGGATCTTCCTGACCCAGGGATCGAACCTATGTCTCCTGTAGCTCCTGCATTGCAGGCAGATTCTACCGCTGAGACACCGGGGAAGCCCCTCTTTTTATATATATACCTTTTATTATCTATATTATGCACAGGTTGCAAACTGGTTGCTTAGAGCTGCGAGTTTTCGGTTTGGTTCACAGTACTGGTCTTGTGAAAATTCGAATTAGTTACCAGCATTTAAAAATTCAGAGATTGCATTAGAAGCTCAGATTTCTGGCGGCCTTTGGAAAATCATTAACTCTAGACAACCCAAGATTCTTTGTGAGAAAGCGCAGGAGCGGGCTGGGAGAAGATGCAGTGGCCGCCCTCAGAGAGACGTCAGGCCGGCGGGAGTTCTCACTTTGGCCACACCCCGCTGCGGTTTGTTTTTCTCATTTACATTATCTGGCCCCAGTAGGCATGTGAACTTGTTTATTTACCTTGAGTCACTCAATCAACAAAAACCTGCAGGTATTTATTTGTCACTGGGTCCTGCTGAAATATAGGCAATGTCGTGTAAGCATGGAACAAAACTTACTCGATTTGCAGCAACTTAGCTTTGAGTGTGGTAAAAACATAGGGCTAAGAGTGGATAAAATTCAGGAGTTATCACCACAGGGTCCAGGAAACCCAGCAAGCCCAGCAGACAGTCTGCCTTGCAAGTCTTGAACCCATGTCCCAAAACCACTCTCAAGGCTCATTTTGATTGACTTAATACTTCAGGAACACCATTAGCTTCCTGCTTGGATAAATGAGTAAACTTCTCATCAAACTAAGCACCCTGAAATGCAATCTGTACATTCCACAACAGAAAAACAAATCATACCTTGTTTACCTGCAAAGAGTGTGTCCTCTTGACCTCTGAAATTATCATCATAAAAGATCGTTGACCACGTGACCCATGCTAGATACAAACTTTAGGCAAATTGTGGCTTTTAGGGAATTGCAAATTTAACTCCCAGGAAGGAAAAAGGAAGAGGGGGAGGTGGGCTTCAGAGATGGGTCAAGTCAGCCATTTATGGAGGACTTGTTAAGATTTTGATTTTGAACCACTGAACCAGTGAAGTTGCTCAGGTGTCCAACCCTTTGCGATCCCATGGACTGTAGCCTACCAGGCTTCTCCACCCATGGAATTTTCCAGGCAAGAGTACTGGAGTGGGTTGCCATTCCTTTCTTCAGGGGATGTTCCCAACCTAGGGATTGAACCTAGGTCTCTGGCATTGCAGGCAGATGCTTTACCGTCTGAGCCATCAGGGAATTAATGGTCCATAAACTCTTTTTCTTTAGCCACCTCATGCGACGAGTTGACTCACTGGAAAAGACTCTGATGCTGGGAGGGATTGGGGGCGGGAGGAGATGGGGACGACAGAGAATGAGATGGCTGGATAGCACCACCAGCTCAATGGACATGAGTTTGAGTGAACTCCGGGAGTTGGTGATGGACAGGGAGGCCTGGCGTGCTGTGATTCATGGGAACGCAAGGAGTCAGACACGACTGAGCGACTGAACTGAACTGAAACTCTTTTTCGGATTTAATGTTCTATTAAGAGAATCAGAAACTGTGTGTGAAAGGGCTTTCTTAACTATTTGGACCCAGAGAATGACAAAATAATGATTTCTCAAGAAGCATTAGAATCCCCTATTATGTTTTCTGAAAAGGACTGGTGAAGATAATTTTTAAAACTATTACCAGGTTTTAGTTTTCAAGGACAAGTTTCCAAAATGACAGTGCAAACCTGGCCATGACTGTGTTGTCACTTAGAGTGTTAAAATTTTTTTCTATAAAAAATACACCCGAAAATAGCAAACGTGATTACTAATAAAATAGTCATTCATCTGTTTCATGCAGAAAATAAGACTGGACGGGCAATGAAGATATGAGAGATGAATGAGGGGGGATTGAAAGGAAGCCTGGGACAAAATGGATTGTAGGCTTGAGCCTGTTTATTCTGATAAAAGGGGACCTCCCCCCACCCCCACCCCGTATAGCGTGTTTGTCAGCAAGAAATCAGCCTGATGATCGTCAGAGATGCTTTTCCCGTAATCGATGTCTT
The DNA here is from genome assembly GCF_049115385.1 of Moschus berezovskii. NCBI lineage: Eukaryota > Metazoa > Chordata > Mammalia > Artiodactyla > Moschidae > Moschus > Moschus berezovskii. Next base: position 27,276,461 of record NC_142487.1, on the reverse strand, counting down.
TCCTCTTAATCAACAGAGACTGATTTCCATCTCTATTTTAAGGCAGACACTGCTCCTTCTGGGGAGACAGTGCTTCCTGCCCCCATGGAACCTACCTCTGAGAGACACACAAATCCAGTGTGCATATGGATCACCTGTCTTGTTCAAATGCATATCTGACTGTGGAGATTCTGCATCTTAACCTCTGGTAATGCAGATCCTCATCAGCAAGTCCGGAGGATGATGCAGGAAAGTACACGGGCAGGTGCCAAGGATGTACATCAGGACTAGGCCAGGGAAATTATGGCAGACTGTGGGACCTCCTTGCGGGGGGGTGGGGGCACTTAAGCAGAAAGGGCATCTCCATAGAGACCAGGACACAAATAGGAGTTGGCCAAGCAATGAGACCAAAGGGAAGAAATATGCTCCATGCAGAGGCTGAAGAGCAGTGGAGGGGGGTTGGGGTGGGGGGAGAAGCCACCTGAGGAGTTTGCACATCTTTGCGGGGACAATGGGGGTACCACAGAAGGTTTTAAGCACGTGAGATATGTGATCAAATTCTAGAAAGTTCGCTCTGGCTACAGCATGACTGTATTAATCCAGATAACACTGGAGACAGTGTGACTGGTCAAGATGGGTGCTTATTCACTCAGACATGTCCTACTCTTTGCGACCCCATGGACTGTAGCCCCTGCCAGGCTCCCCTGTCCGTGGGATTCTCCAGGCAAGAAAACTGGAGTGGGTTGCCATTCCCTTCTCCAGGGGATCTTCCCAACCCAAAGATCGAGCCCAGGTTTCCTACACTGCAGGCAGATTCTTTACGGTCTGAGCCACCAGAGAAGCCGCCAGTCAAGACAGACATTATCATAATTCTTATACAAGATGGTAATGTCAGCAAAGACAGTCCCTTCTTTCAACCCTGTCTTTATTGAAATTCCCACATTTCCTGACCAGGATAGGACCGAGTTCTATTAGAGCAAGACTTGAAATTTGTCAGCATATATGTAATTGACATTTTCGCCTATGTTAGTTTCCTAGAGCTGCCATAGCAGTGCACCCCTAATTGAGTTGCTTAAAACAATAGAAACTTATTCCCTTGCAATTCTGGAGGCTGGAAGTTTGTTGTTTTTTTTTTTTTTGAACTGAGAACTTCCAGATGTTCCAGCTGGATTTATTTATTTATTTATTTTTTTTAAAAAAAGAACTTTATTAAAAAAGCACAAATGCAAAGAAATGAACAGAGGAAAATTTATGCGTCGAACCTGGACTGGTCACTTATGATAATATACATGCTACAATTCCATTCTCTCCAATCATTCCACCTTCACCCTCTCCCACAGAGTCCCAAAGACTGTTCTAAATGCCTATGTCTCTTTTGCAGTCTCTTATACAGGGTTCAGGTTACCATTTTTCTAAATTCCATATATATGCGTTAATATACGGTATTGATGTTCTTCTTTCTGGCTTACTTCACTCTGTATAATTGGCTCCAATTTCATCCACCTCATTAAAACTGATTCAAATGCATTCTTTTTGATGGCTGAGAAATACTCCATTGTGTATATGTACCAAAGTTTTCTTATCCATTCATCTGCAGATGGACATCTAGGTTGCTTCCATGTCCTGGCTATTATAAACAGTGCTGCAATGAACATTGGAGTACATGTGTCTCTTTCAATTCTGGTTTCCTCGGTGTGTATGCCCAGGAGTGCGATCGCTGGATCATATGGCAGTTCTATTTCCAGTTTTCTGAGGAATCTCCACACTGTTCTCCATAGTGGCTGTACTAGTTTGCATTCCCACCAACAGTGTAAGAGGGTTCCCTTCTCTCCACACCCTCTCCAGCACTTATTGCATGTAGACTTTTGGATAGCAGCCATTCTGACTGGTGTGAAATGGTATCTCATTGTGGTTTTGATTTGCATTTCTCTGATGATGAGGGATGTTGAGCATTTTTTTCATGTGTTTCTTAGCCATCTTTATGTCTTCTTTGGAGAAATGTCTGTTTAGTTCTTTGGCCCATTTTTTGATTGGGTCACTTAGTTTTCTGGAATTAAGCTGCAGGAGCTGCTTGTATAATTTGGAGATTAATCCTTTATCAGTTGCTTCATTTGCTATTATTGTCTCCCATTCTGAAGGTTGTCTTCTCACCTTGCTTAGAGTTTCCTTTGCTGTGCAGAAGCTTTTGATTTTAATTAGGTCCCATTTGTTTATTTTTGCTTTTATTTCCAATATTCTGGGAGGTGGGTCTTGGAGGATCCTGCTGTGATTTATGTCGGAGAGTGTTTTGCCTACGTTCTCCTCTAGGAGTTTTATAGTTTCTGGTCTTACATTTAGATCTTTAATCCATTTTGAGTTTATTTTGGTGTATGGTGTTAGGAAGTGTTCTAGTTTCATTCTTTTACAAGTGGCTGACCAGTTTTCCCAGCACCACTTGTTAAAGAGACTGTCTTTTCTCCATTTTATATTCTTGTGGAGGCTGGAAGTTTGAAGTCCAATTTGGTGTCGGCAGAGCGGTGCTCTCTGAAGACCCTATGGGAGCTCTCCTTCCTCGCCTCTTCTAACGGATTGCAAGCGTCCTTGGAGACACTTGCCTGTAGGTGTATCACCCCATCTCTGCTCCTCTCTTTACACGACCTTCTCCTCTGTGTGTCTGCCCAAATTTCCCTCTCCTTATACAAACATCAATCATTGGATTAGGACTCACCCTAAATCTAGCAGGGCTTCATTTTACATTGGCAAAGTCCCTATTTCCAAAGAAGCCACATTCAGAGGTTGGAGAGGGAGGGGGAAACGGGGGATGAGGACTTCAGCATGTCTGTCTGAGAGACACAGCTTAAGCCCTGACACCTCCTTTCATCAACTGCCTTAAAAAAAATTCTGTATATACATTTTTTTCATCCAATTTGCACATTGACAAACCAAAAGGAGCTTAGTAATCGTGACGATGAATTTGAAGCAACTTGAAATAAATGTCAAAAGCAGTATAGATAAGAAATAAAAAGACTTCAGAGGGAATAGGTTTCAAACATCTGCCAGCTACAGAAAGCACGTGTACCGAGAGCATTGTCTTAGTTGAAGGCGATGGTGTAACAGACCACCCCCCATCCACCCCACCTCTGGGCTCCCCACTCACAAAGCCAAACACGATTTCAAAGAAGGCTTTGATGGAATCTGAAAGTCAATATGATCCCTATTAGTGCAACTTATATAAGCACATTATAAAATGCCGAAAGCAAATGCTTTTTTTAATTTCCCATTTTCGTCATTTGATTCTCCTTTGTTAATTAATTCTTTTCTGATGCACCCCCCCAACCCATGATCACAGATAATGCTCATCAAGCACATTTGTACTTTTTTTTAACTGTAAGAAATAGGCAGTGGGACAGTCCAACACATCTCAGGAGAATAATGGAAATCAGTAAACATGACCTGTGTATTCTTTAACTGAATTACTGATTTTCAACAACTAAATAAATCCAACTAGCTTAGAGCATTTCATTCAAGAAACTATTACTAAGTGCTGTTTAAGTTCATTAGAACCCAGAATATTTGATGATAAACAAAATGATTTTTAGGTTGTCATTGAGTAGCCAGTAGGAAGATAATTCAGTCTTGTGTAAGAGTTGCTGCTGCTGCTGCTAAGTCGCTTCAGTCATGTCTGACTCTGTGCGACCCCATAGATGGCAGCCCACTAGGCTCACCCATCCATGGGATTCTCCAGGCAAGAACACTGGAGTGGGTTGCCATTTCCTTCTCCAATGTGTGAAAGTGAAAAGCGAAGTCACTCAGTCGTGCCTGACTCTTAGTGACCACATGGACTGCAGCCTACCAGGCTCCTCCGTCCATGGGATTTTCTAGGCAAGAGTACTGGAGTGGCTTGCCATTGCCTTCTCCGTGTGTAAGAGTTAAAAAGCAATAATTGTCTGAGTGTTATCTGTGGAAATACAACACCACAGAATCAATTGACAAGCTTATTCAAAATGCAGACCTGCCTGACCTCAGGCTAGTGAATCACAGTCTCTAGGACCCCAGCCTGGAAATACACATTTTAGCGAACCTCTCAGATAACGTTTGTATACTAACGGAGAGGATGCAAAGGCACTTGAGAAATGATTTGCTGCTGTTGTTCAGTCGCTAAGGGTCCGACTCTTTTGCAATCCCATGGACTGTAGCCCGCCAGGCTCCTCTGCTCATGGGATTTCCCAGACAAGAATACTGGTGTGGGTTGTCATTGCCTTCTCCAGAGGGTCTTCCGGACTCCAGGGACCGAACCCAGGTCTCCTGCATTGCAGGAGGATTCTTTACCACTGAGCCACCAGGGAAGCCCTGAGAAATGATACTTGACCTCAAATAGCTTACACTCTAGTGAAAATAAAATAAATATGAATTAGCAGTGAGTAATTGAAAGTGGACTATAACTTATTGTGCAATTTTGTGACACATGAAAATATTTTTACCATATAGTAACAGCTAAGTAAAAATTATTTGTATTTTGTACACTTTTCTGTTTGAGTGTTACAGTTCACAATTCAAACAATCTAGGTAGGGAAAGGGAAAAAAACAGCCCTCTTAATTGCCATCAGAAGACAAAAAAAAACCTGGATATCCAGAATCAGTAGGTTTAGAAAAAAAGGATTAAAAACAATAATACATACACAATTGACCCAGAGCTTATACCTTGTGAATGGGGCAGAGGCCGAGCTGAAATGCATGGTGATTATGATCCGGAAGAGACAGAAGAGACAAAGCAAAGACACAGGTGGTGGGACTTCCCGGAAGTCCAGCAGTTGAGACTCCGCCTTCTGATGCAGGTGGGAGGGTTTGATCTCTGATTGGGATCTAAGGTCCCACAAGCCACAGCATGTGGTCAAAATTTTTTTAAAAAGAGACACAGTGATAACAGGAGGGCAATAGGGAATTAGAAGCTGTTTTGAGCATCCGGAAGCTCTGAGCATTACTGGTGCAAGCAGAACTGTTATCCAGCTGAGTGGCTAATCAGCAGTTGCTTCCTGTAGTAGGGAACTGTGGTTCACACCGCAGAGACTTGGAAATGGAGGAAGGCTGAGCTCTCAATTGCCCTCACTCGTGCCTAACCTAAACCTACGGCACCCATGATCGGTGTCACTTACAGAGTCGTCAGCCTCGGATTCCCCTGAGTGGGGCTCCCCTGGCCTTCTTCCTCAAGCTCTCCCAGTTTGCTCCCTGCTTCTGAGCCTTTGCCTTTGTACCAAGCCTAGAATGCCTTCTCCCTATCTGTCCTTGTCTAGAGCCCTCTGGCTATTCAAGTCTCGGAACAAAGGCTTTATTCTCAGGAAGCACTCCCTGATCGTCCTGTCTAAAATCGCACATCCCTATCCTCCAAGGGACTAGCTAGCAGGAAATCGGTTGTGTCTACTTGACTGGCTTGTTCATCATCTACTTGCTGGTTTTGCTTCCCTGGTGGTTCAGCGGGTAAAGAATCCGCCTGCAATGCGGGAGACCTGGGTTTGGTCCCTGGGTTGGGAAGATCCCCTGGAGAAGGGAAAGGCTCCCCACTCCAGTACTCTGGCCTGGAGAATCCCATGGCCTGTAAATGAATCCATGGGGTCGCTGAGTCGGACACGACTGAGCGACTTTCACTTTCACTTCCCCTTTTGCCGTCAGATTCCACCGAGCTCAGGCCTTAAAGGCTTGTTTTGCCAGTCCTGGGACCCCTGGTGCAGAGCAGCTGAGGACACCGATGCTGAAGGAAGGGAAGGTGGTTGCCTAAATTCCCAGTGCTAATAAGTAAACAAGCAGGCTCTGCAGTCGGAACCGTCTTAGTATACACCTCATTCATCACAGTCATTGTCTGATAATAACAATAATAATGAAAAAGTTAGACCATAGTCAGAAGAGGTCACACATACTAGGCTTTTAAATTCTGCCTCTCTTTTTTTTTTTTTCTATAAAAATATTTGACAATAAACCTGGCAGTCCAGTGTTTAGGACTCTGCATTTAGACTGCCCAGGGCTTGGGTTCGATCCCTGGTGGGGGGATTAGGACCCCACATGCCAGGCAGCTTGGCCAAAAATAAGTAAATACGATTTAAAAATAAATACAGGACAATAACTAATGATTTTTTTTAAGTGAGTTCTTAGAACATCCACTCAATCCCCAGGTTTGGAATGTGCACACGGAGCTCCATCCCCGCTCCGAGACGACCTGCAGGAGCCCTGGGACGCACCCTCCAGCCCTCCCCTGTTGTACCTTCGCAGCCAATCTGCAGGAAGTCTTCCTGAGCGCCGATGCTCTTCCGTTACCTCCGCTTCCGGGCCAGCCCCTGCCTGAGCAGCAGGGCTCCTCCTTGGCTTCCCCTCCACACCCGCTCCTCTTTCATCTGTTCACACTGCAGCCAGCCTGACTGCTTTTGATGCTAATTTTCCCGTCTCTTCTTAAAACCTTTCTGTCCATTGCCCACACTGCCTCCGGAGTGCTCAGATTTTTATTGTTCAAAGATAGAATTCCTGCTCTGCTCTAAAGTCTTTTGGGGGGTCTCCAGTTGCCCCTGGAGTCAAATAAAATATGAAAAACCACCTGCCAAGAGCCAAAGGAAAAAAATTGAGTGAGCATTTGTTCACTTGTTCTTTTTCTCCTTCAAGATTTATCTGTTTGATTGGTTGTTTTGGCTGCACCGGATCTTCATGGCTGCAGGGTGGGCGTCCTCTAGTTGCAGTAAGCGGGGCTACACTTCCTTGCAGGGCTCGGCTTAGATGACTTCTCTCATTTCGAAGCTCGGGCCTCCAGAGCACGGAATCAGTAGCTGCAGGGCACAGGCTTGGTTGCCCCAGGGCATGTGGGACATTTCCCGATCAGGGAGAGAACCCGGGTCCCCTGCATGGGCAGGTGGATTCTTCACCACTAGACTGCCTGGGAAACCCTGTCCGTTTGTTCTTATTCCCAGATAGGAGAGGGATGTGTGGGGGGGGGACAGTGCCCAGGAGGAGATGCCACCCGGAGCTGTCCATGTGGGGAAGAGGACAGATGGGAGAGTGTGCGTGTGTGTGTGTGACAGGTGCACACGGCGGTCCGGTTGCGGAGGGCGGGGGTGGAGGGAGGGAGAAGGAGATGGAGATGCGGGCAGAGTGAAACCAGGAGCCCCCACCACCCTGAGTTCTTAGCAGGACAAAGAGGGGGAAAGAAGGGCCACCAGAAATGTCATTAGAGCTCTCAGGTGAGATAGGACATCAGTGTTCTAAAATTGCATTGCCTTCCGATAGTCCAACACTAACTACATAAGAAATATGTTTCCAAAAATAGCACCCATGTATAATGCAAAGAAATTATTATAAATGCATTCCCCATGGCATATGCAAAACCCAAATGAAGAATCCTGCTTGTGTCCTGAAGGACATGAAGGAAGAATTACTCCCAGGTGAGAAGTCTCTGCCCAATGCTTCCATGAATGTGATACAATTCCAGTTAAAGTGCCAGGGAGATTCCTTGAGGAATGTAACAAGTTAAGAACTAGCCCTTCCATTTATCATAAAGAGAAATGGTTGAACAGAGCAAAGAGTTAATGATACAGGCCTCAAAACAGGTGAGAATAAACTGTATGTTGAAAGTGGTATTTCAATTCAGTGGAAACAAGGTAGATTACTCTATAAAGAGTTTTAAGGGACTTCCCGCCTGGTCCACTGGTTAAGAATTCAATGCAAGGGACACGGGTTCGGTCCCCGGTTGGGGAACTAAGATCCTACGTGCCATGGGGAGACACAGTGCACAGTGAAGGACCCCTTATGCCTCGAAACTAAGACCAGGAGCAAATAAATGACGTCTAAAAGACAGACTGTGCTCAAGATGATTGACTACACACATCCAGGGGAGAAAAGTAGTGTCTGATTCCAGCTCACTGCGCTTGCGTGCATTCCCAACTCTGTGACCCCATGGACTGTAGCCCGCCAGGTTCCTCTGTCCCTGGGATTCTCCGGGCAAGAACGCCGGAGTGGGTTGCCATGCCCCCCTTTCCTATCTCATTATCTGCATAGAAACAAACTCCAAAGGGTTCACGGGTTTAAGTATAAACATTGGACACATTAAAAAGTACTTGAAGCTATCATGGGGGATTATTTACATAATCTTAGAACTGGATTGACCTGTGAACATCAGACCTCAAGGACACATTTGACTTCCTGCTGCTGCTGCTGCTGCTAAGTCACTTCAGTCATGTCCAACTCTGTGTGACCCCATAGATGGAAGCCCACCAGGCTCCCCCGTCCCTGGGATTCTCCAGGCAAGAACACTGGAGTGGGTTGCCATTTCCTTCTCCAATGTGTGAAAGTGGAAAGTGAAAAGTGAAAGTGAAGTCACTCAGTCGTGTCCGACCCTTAGCGACCCCACGGACTGCAGCCTACCAGGCTCCTCCATCCATGGGATTTTCTAGGCAAGAGTACTGGAGTGGCTTGCCATTGCCTTCTCCGATTTGACTTCCTAGAAATGTTAAAATAACACCATCAACAATGTCGGGAGACCTCAGAACTCCTGAAGAACAAAGGCTGAATTCAGACCAAGGTCCGATCCAGGGCTTGCAGCAGCGGTGACAGAAGCAGCGCAGCTTTCTGTCAGAGCTCTCTCTCTCTCTGTGTTTTTAATAAGTATAGAGTCTTTTGTCAAAAATATTTACTTACTTTATTTATTTGGCTGCATCGAGACTTAGTTTTGGCTCTCAGGCTCTTCTTGCGGCAAGCTTGATTCTACTTGAGGCTCGAGGGTTCTTTTGCCCTGCGGCATGTGGAATCTCAGTTTCCTGACCAGGATCAAACCCACATCCCACGCATTGGAAGGAGGATTCTTAACCACTGGACCATCAGGGCAGTACCCTCTTGTTTTTGAGTGTGTGGAGGGACATATCTGATTCCAGCATACCTCTTCCCCCTACACCCCGCCATCTGCTAGGTATGATGCAAGGCCCAGGAAAGACTGGAGGAAAAACTTTGAGAGAAAGTTTTATGGCTCTCCTGAAAGTCACGTATCCATCCTTTCAAGCTCATCTTTGCTGAAGCCCAAGTGCTAATTACTCCATCCTCCCAAACTACAGGGCTCCAAACCACCATCCGCAGTTGATTTCTCACCTGTCCTTTATCCCCCCATTCAAGCTGTCATCAATCCTAGCCCATCTTTTTTCAAGGTGACCGTTGGTTTTAACCTTCTTCCTCAAATTCTTCTGCCAACAGAGCATGTGATTTCAGTCTAACTGTATTGCAAAAGTCTTCCAGTGGAGCTGCCTCTTGCTTTCAGTCTGCCTGTAAAACACCAGTTCCTTGACATTCATTCCTTTGCTGAAGAATTTGTCAGTGTCTCTCCATTGTCCAAACAGGTCTGTACCCCACGTTTCTCGGCTCACTGGTATAACAGGTCACTGATTGTCCTATGGACCCCCTCAAACAGAACTGCGCACACACCCCGGGCATGACCCCCGCCCCTCACTGCTACCTTTCCTCCAGACTAGCTGTTTGTATTACCCGAGCCAATCTTCATCCTCATCGTCATCAAAACCCCCAGGGGATGTTTTAAAATCTGTCAAATTTAGGGTGGTCATTGAAATGCTAGAATAATCAGCTTTATCTTCTTCAACAATAGTAAAAGCTTTGATGTAATGATCTAAGTCTCAAAGAATTACACTATATAGACACAAGTTGGGTTAATGGAGAAATTTTGTATAAAATTCTGTTATGCCTTTTTTTTCCTTTTTTGTCTGCCATCTTCACTATTAACTGAAATGTGTACTTAAACAAGCTCCTTCACTTCTCTAAGCTGAGGTTTCTTATTTGGGGAAGAGAGAATAATACTGCTAATACCCTACAGGGCTTTTTTTTTTTTTTTTTTTAGTATAAAGTTGAATTGTTGTTTAGTCACTAAGTCATGATTGACTCTTTTTCGACCCCATGGACTGTTGCCCACCAGGCTCCTCCAACCATGGAATTTCCCAGGCAAGAATACTGGATTGGGTTGCCATTTCCTTCTTCAGGGGATCTTCCCCACCCAGGGATGAAACCCAAGGCTCTTGCACTGGTCCGTGGGTTTTTTACCACTGAGCCACCTGGGAAGCCCATAAAATTGAATAATACAGGCAAATAGCTACTTCAGTGGATGTCACATCCGGAAGACTCAGGAAGGCTGAGTCTTCTCCACCAGTCTCCCCCACCAGCATTCCCAGAACGAGAAGGGCAGGGCAGGAAAGGGCCGGCTCCTCCACCCTGAAGGTCCCGGCTCACGTGGGCACGCGCCTCACCCCGAACACAGAAGCCCGCCTGGAAACACTCACAGCTGCTGCTGGCTAAGGATGACAGGCCAAACCCCACCCAGCATCAGGCGGTTAGAAACAGGACCGCTTTGCTGAGCTCTTCAGAGAAAGGAAAAAGGTAACAGGCAGGGAAAGGAAACTAAAAGAAAAAGAGGAAATGAATCACTTTCTGAGCTTCAGACCTCAACAAACACAGAGCGGGCTGGCGAATGAGGGCGGAAGGTGGGGGAGGCGGTCAGTTCACAGGCAGGTGACTTTTTTTTTGATCTGTCTCTTGGGAAACATGCAAGAGCAAATATCCAAATATCTGTGACTAAATAAAATTCTGGCGGGAAAGAAGCGTGGGATCGGAAACCAAGAGTCTCGCCGGCTCCTTTGCAGGCCTCCAGGACTCTTGGAGGGGACGCGGAGGGAGCCCTGGGCTCAGCACCTGACCCTGCGGAAGCGGGTCCCGCCAGAGGCCTGGGAGCCCCGACGCAGATTCTGTCGGTTTTCCCGTTGTCACTCAGTTATCAGCTTTGGATCCTGAGTGTAGACAGAGTTCCAGGTTTGAGAGTCAGAAATCCACTCTGCCACTTAAAACCTAGCCTCTTCTCAGGCAAAGGACTTTCCTGGGTTTCAGATAGTCCATCTGTTAAATGCCAGTCCTAAACCCCTGTCCCCTGAAGAAGGGCATGGCTACCCACTCCTGTATTCTTGCCTGGGAAACCCCATGGACAGAGGAACCTGGGATCAGTCCATGGGGTCACAAGGAGTCAGACACGACTCAACAGCAACAACAACCCTGTGCCTACTTTGTAAGTTTTGGAGACGATTAAATAAGTGAGACAGTAGATTTTACAAATATATTGTGTAAACTGTAATGGACATATATGATTGATTAGTATTGTTAGGACAGCAGTTCATCAATTAGAATGTGGTCATGAAGCTGTAATTGTAACACTGATAGACTTGACAGTTCCAAAAAAAAACAGCGGTCTCACAAAAAAATCAGTAACTGTGTGTTTCCTAGAAGGAGAATGAGTGGTTGGTGGAAAGGGGTTTGAGGGATGTGCATTCGTATGAACTGCTCAAAGATTATGCAAAGATAATATAGAAAGGATAAGTACCTTGCAGTCTGTTCCCACCATGGAATCCCATACAGCACTCAGGATAAATGATGTAAAACCATCCAGGTGAAGCCTGGATCAGTATGACATATGGAGTGAAGCACACAGGCATGATTATAGAGAGGATGTTCTCATCTATGGAAACTCCAAAGGAGGCGCAGCTCCTCGGGGCTAACAGGAGCTGTGACAGTGATCACACAGAGGAGTTACTGACTGAAGACTCATGGAAGGGGCACTTGCCTGTGGTCCACTGGTTGAGACTCCTCTGCTCTCCCAGTGCAGAGGAACTGGGTTTGACCCCTGGGAAGGGAACCAGAGCTCAGCTGGTAGAGAATCTGCCTGCAATTCAGGAGACCCTGGTTTGATTCCTGGGTCAGGTAGATCCCCTGGAGAAGGGCATGGCAACCCACTCCAGCATTCTTGCCTGGAGAATCCCCAGGGTCAGAGGAGCCTGGCGGGCTATGGTCCATGAGCCACTAAGCACACAGCACGGGAACCAGATCCCATGGGCTGCAATTAAAGATTTGGCACAGCCAAATAAATAAAAAGAACTTGCTTTTTTAAAAAGTCATGGAAGAATTCCTGAGGAGTTTACAATCTTCCATTTCTTAATCTGGATGCTCTTTGTGTGAATGTGTTAAATTTGAGAAAATATATCATACTTTTTTTGACTGTATGTTATATATCCACTCAAAGTATAAATAAAGGAATACTGAATGGGGGTGGGTAGGTGCCATGCTAATTGGACTCACAAAGAAATGATACAACAATAAAAGAAATATTTATTTAAACTTTTTCAGGATACACCAGATGGTATCCTTGTTCTTTAATCTCCAAGTGGCAGTTTAAGAAATTCACAGAGGCTGGCATTTGTTAGTGGCAGCAGAAATGAAATTACAGAGCCCAAAGTGATATTAAAATCCGAGTCCAGGTGAATCAGTATGTTTTTCAGTCCAACCAAATAACAGAACAGTGAACTAAAGATCTGATATATGATTGGAAGACTTGTCAGGATTTTAAAAGGAAACCACAGGGGTGACAATATTAAAATATTAGAACCAAGAAGTGAGTGTAAAAGACAACTTTATATTCCTTAGAAATGGAAAACGTAGCCATAGAGTGTAGTGGTTAAGTACCCAAAGTAGAAGTCAAGTGAACTGTGAGGCTGGTTAATCCTCATCTTAGTGGCCATCAAGAGGAAGACAACAGGTGTAACCACTCTATCTCGAGTCGGACACAACTGAGGTGACCTAGCATGCACTCACGTGGGACTGTTAAAAATGAAGCAAGCCTTAACTGTGCCAGGGGAACACGAGTTGTGCGATCCCACAGACCAACAGCAGCAGCAGCTGTTGACCTTCTATGCTCTTGAACCTGAGGCTTCCTCTCTCGATCACGGATTTCCTCGTGTGCATAAAATAGAGGCTTGACTGATTGATTACACGCTGTCTCCATTTTCTCCGTTCTAATTCCCACTCCCTGAATGAAACCAGTTCACAACAGCCTGCGAGTGGCTGATGGCTTATTACCATTCCTGGGGAGGGCTGCATTTTAAATAGATAACGCTCCACGTTAATCTCTGTTTTTAGGCTATCAGGCAGCAGGATAAGCGGAAAACAGTGGAACTGATGGGAGAGAGATAATTTTGCCCGAGGGCTGCCTAATCTAAAAGCCTACCCCTATGAGTCAGCTGTCCGCAGAGTTCCTGCTTTTCTGGGCTTCAGCTTCCTCCCTCCTCTCCTCTGATTTCACAAGGGCCGGAATTTTTAAATTCATTCCCGCCTAGGGACGGCAGTGGGCTGCTCCGAAGTCCTTTGTTCCCGTCTGGGTTGGGTCTCTAGCAGCCCCAGATTTCTACTTTCCGTTTCCTAGTGTGGGTTCTATCTGGCAGGCAGGCACTGTAGTTTTGTTTTGTTTTTTTTTCACGCAGGATGGTATCATCTCTTGCCAAGCCTCCAGTTATTCATCGTGTTATTCTTCTGGAACTCAGTGTCCTAAGCAGGAAAATGAATGTCTGGGCAACCGGGCCCAGGGTTGGCTCAGACAGTAAAACAAAGAGAGGAAGCGCTAAGCGGTAATAACAATATTGGTTTCTAGACAGAACAGAGCATTGGCCCAGGAGGGCTCTGTCCAGAGTCTTCTTCTCTTGAGCTATTTTGATCCAGTTGTTGTAAGAACCTGCAGTGGTGGGGGCTCCGCTTCCCGCCACCATCTGCACACACGTGCTGTCTCTCTCTCTAATCGGAGTCGTGCAGAGCCCTAAGCAAGGGCTCTGTGATCTGCCCCGCTGCTGGTAGCTCCTGATGAGAGGGAGGGTACATTTTGTCTATCCACAGGCCCCCACCCTTGTGTTTTCCTTTGGCTATCATTTTCCTCCTGGGAACTGGGCTTCGAGGTGGCCTTCTGTGACGGCTGGGTCTTAACTAACCCTCAGGGATGGGCTGTCGGGCCAGTGCTGGGCACCTCCCCTCCCCCAACCAGCAGGGAAGTGACGCTGGAATGACTTCCTCATTGTTCCTTCTCCCAATGTTTGCTTTCATCTCAGCCTCAAAATCCAGTCCCTCTGCCCTCAAGGTTTATTACCCGAGGGGTTGATTTAAATAAACAGCCACGCCATCAAAATGTGCTGGCTCCCATCTCAGTGGTAGAACAATTTTCTTTTTTTCATGAGTCCCAGATTTCAAGAGATCTGGGCAGTGTCCAGGCCCATCACCATCAACACCCTGAACGACAGAGACCCGAGAAAAGGAGGGGAAACCGCGAATGTAGGAGGGACCCTCAGTGTCAGGGTGTGTCAGTGCGTGCGTGCTCAGTCACTTGTCAGTCGCGTCCGACCCCTTGCGACCCCATGGAGCCGGGCCCACCACGCTCCTCTGTCCAGGGGATTCTCCAGGCAAGAATGCTGAGGTGGATCACCGTGCCCTTCTCCAGGGGATCTTCCCAGCGCAGGGACTGAACCCATGTCTCTTATGTCTCCTGCACTGGCAAGAAGTCCTTTACCACTAGCGCCACCTGGGAAGCCCCATCAGCGTGACTTGTGAAAAATGTGCCCCTCCCCTGGTGTTTTCTAAGAAAGGAAAAGGCTCCATATATACAGAACAAACATCTTTCTTGGCAGAGTTTGCCTTAAATGTTTTTTGCCTCCAGAGCAAAAACTAAACTTTCTGGCTAGAAATGTAGCTTATGACTATGATCCCCACAAGCCTACATGAGATCAGGGGACCAAAAACACCAGCCTCTCCTGGGAACCAGAAATGCAGACTCTTGGTCCCATTCCAGAACTACTGCATCAGAATCTGCATTTTAACACCTTCTCCAGGGGATTCATATGATCCTTAAAGGCGAAGAGGCACTGTGAGCCTCACTCACGGTTAACTTTTTTTTTTTAACTAGCACCATGTAATCTGAGAGAATTTAGAGGTATTTCTGTGCCCACAATAGGCTGAGGTCAACCATTTACAGGGAAATTGGAAGCAAGAAAGTGCATTGATCTCCATGCATTTAGCAGTTTAAAAAAAAGAAAAGAAAACCTCTGACCCCTGCTGGGATGTGTAAAAATGGTATTTTTCCATCTTTTTTTTGTAAATATATATTTGATTAGGCTGCACCAGTTCTTAGCTGTGGCATGCAGGCTCTAACTCCTTGACCAGGGATCGACGCCAAGTCCCCTTCATTGGGAGCTCGGAGTCTTAGCCACCGGACCACCAGGGAAGTTTCCTCATCCTTTTCTTGTTTGGCTAGTTTGGGCTTATTGGTAAAAAGCAGATTGGGAGTTTTGTTTTGGGTTGTTTTTTTTTTTTTTTGGTATTTTTGGAAGGCAGAGGAAGCACACTTTGCTCTCAGGCCTCACAGACATGGTAGACAAATTTTCAGAGCTTTTGTAAAATCTGTAAGTGAACCAATGGGAGGTTTAATGTTAGTTGTCTCTGTGAAGGGGCAGTGCTCTTTAGCTGGGTATTTGTGGGAGGCGGCGAGAGATGCTCCGAGCTGGCTTTTTGTTCGCTTCCAGTCGTCAATGGACACACCTTTAAAATAACCACTATTGTATTGTCTTGTCATGGGAAGGCAGGGGGCTCCCCTTAGACTGCTGCTGCTGCTGCTGCTGCTGCTAAGTCGCTTCAGTCGTGTCCGACTCTGTGCGACCCCATAGACGGCAGCCCACCAGGCTCCCCCATCCCTGGGATTCTCCAGGCAAGAACACTGGAGTGGGTTGCCATTTCCTTCTCCAATGCATGAAAGTGGAAAGTGAAAGTGAAGTCGCTCAGTCATGTCCGACTAGATCTTAAACAAGTTAACAGTTTATGACTGTTTACACTCTTTATAACTTTTCTACTTGAGGAGGAGGGCAGAGATGGGGAAAGGAGCTTTGCAGAATCAGAGGTTCAGTGCTGAGGGATTGGCCTAGTAACTTCCATTTAAACTTGTGCCCAATTTTCTTAGATATTAACTACGTAGAATAACATATAGGTCAAATCTTTTCCATATCATAATTTCTTAAACACTAGAGTACAACAGAATATTAAATATGTACAATCTCCTCCCCTGAATGTTAACCCTGAAGATCTAACTGTCTTAAACATTTCTATACCTAATTGAAATTCTTCCCCAGGTTGAAAGATAGTACTTAAAAAAAAAAAAAGAAACTATCCTTTCAAACTACCCAAATTTGGGGGTTGTCTTCCCATGTAATTTGGGGTGTTGGAATATTCATTGGATTCTCAGCAGACTCTCTGCAGGAACATGCTGAGTCTTATTTATAGTCTAGAACAGAGACTTGAACCTGCAGCTCCCATGGCTATTATGACCTTATTTCAGTCTCTCCCAGTCTATAACCCCTCTTGTTGATCTCTTAATAGATTTTGTCTTTGGATCTTTAAGAAATGTGTTTCCCGTCTTCCCAGGATTCTCTTCTTAAACTTCCAACCTCAGGAGCACACAATTCTTTCCCCACCTCTCCTCAGATTTATTGAGATAAAGTCGAACTATAATACAGTGTAAGTTTAAGGCACACAAATGTTCTGATCTGATACACTTAAAAATGTACCAAAATGATTCCCCATTGTGTAGCTAACACCGTCCATCCCCTCACATATGGTGAGAACGTTTCCAAGTCTATTCTCTCAGCCGCTTTCCAAAATATAATGCAGTGTTGTTAACCATAATCACCATCTGCACATTGGGTACCCCGAACGTAATCTTATAACTGAAAGGACCACACAGGATTAAAGGGCTCTAATTAGATTCTGGACCAAGCCCGTGGCCTTACATGACAATCTGGTTACAATGCCCAAGTCCATTCTATTGACAAACTCCACACACACACACACACACACGTGTGCACAGAGGCGCAACAGCCGAGGAATATAGAGAAAATTATGAAGGGCATGATGCCCGGTTTCAGGGCTAAGGAATATCTTTTACACGAGAAGGGGAAGTATACAAACTGTCATGCTTTTTCAACAGCGTCATACAACTTTAAGGAAGTCAATATATTTCTAATCAGACACAGTATATAACAATATTTTAAAATAATATAAAGACAAAAGTGACATCTGGAAGGGCTAGGAATGTTTGTGTAATCAAATGGTTTCTTACTTGAGTAAGATCTCCTATGTAAAAAGGGGAAATCATCTATTCTTAGTTCCTTGAATATCCATCTATGTAAAAGAGGAAGAGAAAATAACCCCTTTCCCCCCAGCAAAAAAGTATGATTTTACTTTAGAACAAATCAGGAAAATTAAACATGCTGTCTCTATGATTTCTCTGCTTACAGACTTTTTATTTTTTTACCGCAATGTCATAACTTGTATATATAAGTACACTAAGTGTTTCTGATGAAACTGAAGGACTTTCTACTTCTTGACAAGAACTCTGGGGACTAGAGCACAAAATTGTGACCAGTTGGGACTGAAAAGGGAGGGCTTGCATAAGACAGTCCTTGAGACTTCTAGAGTCACCCATGCCCTCCATCAGTTCCCATATATTCAGAAGAGTCTGTGTGACTGTGGTTTCTGATGTCACTTTACAGTGGGAGGGGACTCTTTCTGGGATGCTATTTTTAGCTGAGGTCTGTTTTTGTTTTTAAGTCACAAGTTTCCAGTTCTATAATGTTATTCAGTAAATAAGTCTCCCATTTTTTGTTTTTTGTTTTTATACCCACAGGCTCCTAGATAACTAGAAGAATGTAAATGGATTAGGTAAGGTTAAACATGTATAAATCTCATATAGTGTATTATTTAATTGCTATTGCCACCGTGTAAAATAAATGTTGTTTCAATTTTACAAGATTTGACAACTGACCTTAGGCACATTGCTAGTAAAGTGAGGCAGAATTGAGATTCAAACTGAGAGTCTTTAAGTTTCAAATTCAGGCCAGGAGAAATCTTAAGAATTCCACCGAGGAAGGTTAAGTTCTTGTGGTTTGGAATTATTACAAACATCAAACATATCACCACGCTGTAACTTCCCCTTTGATTGCGCAAATGACCAGAAATGTACATGCATAAAGTCCCAACCCACTCCAGTGTTCTTGCCTGGAGAATCCCAAGGACAGACGAGCCTGGTGGGCCACAGTCCATGGGGTCACAGAGTCATATATGACTGACCCTCATGTGACTTGGCACTCATAAACCCTAAAATAACTTTATAAGAGGATCTATTGCACTTATGGGTTTCCTTGGTGGCTCAGTGATAAAGAATCTACCCCCAGTGCAGGAGACATAAGAGATAGAGTCTCTTGTGTCTGACCCCTGGGTGGGGAAACTATGTTTGACCCCTGGGTAGGGAAGAGTCCCTGGAGGCGGGCATGGCAACCCACTTTAGTATTCTTGCCTGGTCCCATGGACAGAGGAGCCTCGGCGGGCTGTCATTTGTGGGGTCACACGAGTCGCACACGACTGGAACGACTGAGCGCATTGTACTTGTTTTCTGGTTTATTTCTTGCTCATTATTTATCCACTCTTCAGTCGGAGCTATTCTGGAAAGTGCCCTCCCAGGTAGACGTTGTAATAAATAGACTGTCATACTTTCTCTTTTAAAATTTTTTTCTTTGCTTTTTTTTGGCCAAAACTTGTGGCATGCGGGATCTCAGTTCCCAGATCAAGGTTCGAACCTGGGCCCCCTGCAGTAGAAACTTGGGAATCCCGACCACTGAACCACAGGGAATTCCCACAGGCTGTCATAATTTCTAATGGAATCCTATCTATTTAGAATTTTGTCCTGAAAGGATTTATCTCAGAGAACAGTGAAGTTATTGGGATAGGAAGCTTTCTTGTGGCCTCCTCTGTCTTCTTTAGTTTGGAAGTTTTCTAGGCTTTTTCTCCTTGTTTTCCAGGTTTCTTTATGGAGGCCAGAATTTTGGAACAAAATCTGGACTCTCATTGTGGGAGATTGAAGTCCTATCAATATAATGCCTGGAAATACTCATGTCTAAATGTTTGTGTAAATATGAGGAGAGGGCCTGGTTGTTTTCAGAGCTGTTTCCTGCCCCACCGAGATGTTATGAAGAAGAAGTTTGGAAATGTATGCCCATCTTTTTCTTTCCCTCCGGCTGCACGGGGTCTTTGTTAGGGCTTCCCAGGTGGCTCGGTGGTAAAGAATCCACCTGCCAATGCAGCAGATGTCATTGGATGTCTGGGTTGGGAAGATCCGCTGGAGGAGGACATGGCAACCCACGCCAATCTCTAATTCACACAGATGGATTCAGCCTCAGTGTTCACAGCAGCACTGTCTACAACAGTCAAGACGTAGAAGCAATCTAAGCATCTATTGACGAATGGAGAAGGAAAACGGGATACACACACAGACGCGCATGCATACGTGCACGACGGGTACTGCTCAGCCACAGAAGGGAGTAGTGAAATCTGCAGCAACATGGACAGGTCTCCAAATCATTATCCTAAGGGAAGTAAGTCAGACAAAGATGAGTGTATGATACCACTTATATGTGGAATCTAGAAAGTGATAGGAATGAACTGACTTACAAAACAGAAATAGACTCACAGACATACAAAATAAATTTATGGTAACCAATGGGGATAGCACGGGGGGATAAATTAGAAGTTTGGGATTAACAGATACACACTGCTGCTGCTGCCGCTGCTGAGTCACTTCAGTCGTGATACACACGGCTATATACAAAATAGGTAAACAGCAAGGACCCACTACACAGCACAGGGAACTATATCTTGTAATATATAATATAGTGTATACAATATATAGTATAATGGAATGGAATAGATACACATTATAATGGAATGTATACTGGAAAAGAATCTGAAAAAGAATATATATATATACACACATACATATAAAACTGAATCACTTTGTCCTACACCTGAAACCAACACAATATTGTTACATATTGTAACAATACTTCAATTTAATTAAAAAAAATTAATTAAAAAAAATTTTTTTAAAGACAGTAAGTTGAGAAGGGAGGAGACATGTGTATATCTATGGCTGACTCATGTTGATGTATGGCAGAAACCAACCCAACACTATAAAGCATTTATCCTCCAATTAAATGTTGTTTTAAAAAAAGTAAAGAAAAAAAAAAGAATTAATGGTAAAGGCCAAAATTTTTATTGTGAAGGCCCAATGTCTTAAGGCTAAATATTAGGATCTCCCAGCTGGACATTACTTACTTAAGTGTCTTGAACTATATTTTTTATTTTTATTTTTTAATTTTTATTGGAGGCTAATTATTTTACAATATTATATTGGTTGGTTTTGCCATACATTGACATGAATCCGCCCCGGGTGTACATGAGTTCCCCCTCCCGATCCCCCCTCCCACCTCCCTCCTCCCCTTATCCTCCCTCTGGGTCATCCCTGCATACCAGCCCCGAGCATCCTGTAATATGCATCGACCCTGAACTGGCGATTCGTTTCACATATGATAATATACATGTTCTAATGCTATTCTCTCAGATCATCCCACCCTCACCCTCTCCCACAGAGTCCCAAAAACTTGAACTATATTTTAATACTAACAGCAGCAGTGAAAGAAATAGCAAGAAAAAGCATAATCATTCAAGTCAAATTGCTCATTCTGGATTTTTTAAACGGTGTAAAAACCTCAAAAAGAAGGTCACAAAAACACTTTAAGGAAAACAAAGCTTATATTCTTTACAAATTTTAGGAATAGTTGCTAAAATGTATTTAACTCATTAGATTTTAAGAAGAAACAAAAAAGTAGTGAGTGAGTGGTAATACCTAAGAACACTGAATTTTAAAGAGAAATAGAACTCAGGATTAAAGTCACGTCATAAAACAGTGAAGAGAAGTTTAAAACCGGGGGTCTGCAGTTCTCATCCTGTCTCTGTCTGGAACTCTGTGATCCTGGGCAGGTCACCTCCTGTTTCTGAACTTCAGGGGAAATAATGCTAAGTAAGCCCTGGCCCTTGTTTACTCTCTTTAGGGATCAGATTTCTCATCTGCATAGGCAAGGAAGTTTTGAAGGAAACAGTCTCCAAGTGAGTGAAGCACTCAGTCGTGTCCGACTCTTTGCAACCCTGTGGACTGTAGCCCGCCAGCCTCCTCTGTCCATGGGATTCTCCAGGCAAGAATACTGGAGTGGCTTGCCATTTCCTTCCCAAAAACAGTCTCCAGGTTATAACAAAGACAGTCGTCCAGGCAGCAAACGTCTTCATCCTTCTCTTGGCTTTCATACTCATTTTCTCGCCCACTGCCGCTTCACAAAGCAGCAGTAAAACAGGAACTGTTTTCACCTGTTTCTATTGTAGTGAGATTCCTTTTTATTTCAACATGCTCTTTTACTTGAAAATGCATTTTTAAAATGAAAATATATAATCAAAGCTGAATAACATACAAATCAAACCTGTCCTTCACATACAATCCCAGCAGGTCACGGTGTCGCTAATTTTCTCCTTGCTTTGGTAATCTTTCGTTATAGTATTTCTCTTTTTTTAAATGAAATCTGGGTAAAACCATGTGCTGTATTCATAACGTTGCCATTTTTTTAATTAAAAATAAAAAATAGTGGAAAGAATGGGAGAAAGACATAATCCTGTTTTCTGTTAAATATAAATATATTTTTTCTTACATAAGTAATCTGTTTATTTTAAAAATTTCAAAAGTGTAGAAATATTAGAATTGAGAAGCAAAATCCTGTTATCTCATTCAACCAGAGATAATTATTTTTAGTGTATAACTTTCCAGACTTGTTTATATGAATACATGAGCCTATGTATACATATATATTAGAATAAATCATAAGGCATTTCCTATTCTACAATCTTTTCACACAGTGATATATCATAACAGCTTTTCATGTAGCTCTCTCATTAGGCACGTGGCATAAATAACAGTACACGCCATTATTAATGACCAACCTACTGGGAATTCCCTGGAGGTCCAGTGGTTGGGACTCTGTGCTCTCACTGCCAAGGGCCTGGGCTGGATCCCTGGTTGAGGGACTAAGGTCCCACAAGCTGCCACTCCTGCAATTTCACCAAGCATCTGTCACTCACACACACTGTAGAAATGATTTTATCCAACTTGATATTCGTGCTTCACTTTAGGGTACAGTTTTGCATGTAGAGTTTTCATATTTTTAAGCACTTAGAGTTGACTATCGCTTCCTTTACAGATTTTAGCATTGGCTCTATTCTAAGCAGGCCCTACCCCATCAATTATAAAAATATTTTCCACTGTTTTCTACTCGTATTTTCTTTTACCTCATTGTGGTCATCCATGCAGTTACTTCTTTCTTTTTCTTTCCAGAGGAAAACAATTTGACACAAACTGCCCCCTGGAAAGGAGATCAGATCAGTGGCTCAGTCGTGTCCGACTCTTTGGGACCCCATGGACTGCAGCACTCCAGGCCTCCCTGTCCATCCTGAAAGGTAATGGGCATTTACATTCCCACCCGCAGTGAAGAAAAACATGTTTTAACAGTCTTTGACCACATTGCACATTGCCTTTTATTTTAATATTTGTCAATTTGTAAAGGAAAAAAAACTTTGCCCGCTTATTTTGCTTCACATTCTCTGTATTTTTCATGAAACCATCTTTTATGATTACGTGCATTTACAAATTTTGTTTTTTTTCTCCTAAAACTGGTTATGTCCTTGCTATATTTTTCTCCTGAGCTTTACTTCTATATAATCAATTTTCAAGAATTTATATTTTTTGCAAAAAATTATATTTTGTTATACATTTAAAGCATAATTCAGAAAAACAATGTGAAAGGTATGCCTTTTTTTTCATAATGTGTGTGGCAAATGCTTTGAATTGTACTTTAAACTGTGTGTGATAGGGACAAAGCCTTCGCTCTTGCAAACAGAGATGCTGACCGGAGGTCAACATCGCAGTGGGGCGGGGCCTGGAGAGGAGGCTGAAGAAAACTTTCCAAACAGTGTATGGTAAAGGCCAGGACCAAGCAAGCCGGTCTCCAGCAACTAGGCCCCACAAAGTGCGATTCATTCTCATGCTAACAGTCACGTATGGATGGGCTTCTCAGGGGCTGAGTCTGGGGCTCGCCCACAAAGGGCCGGGAGAGAGACTGCTGGAGGTGACAGGAGGCTAGCAGTGGGGGAGGAGATGGCAGGGTCCTAGCGGCTCACTCAGCTCCTAAGACACCCCTATATGCTCAGGGGGAACACCTGGAGGTGGCTGTAGACAAAAATATGCATTTCGTCTCTGCTTTAGTTTATCCGTGTGACCTATTGGTGAGGACAGAGAATTTAGTACATAAAAATACTGTGCAATAAAAATGTGTTTTTTTCTCCCTTAAGCCAGAGCTCTGGAGTCACAGGTGTTTGGGCTCCAAAAGACACCCCCGTCTCCCCACGGCTACCCCAGCAATCACACACCATTGTGTTTCACTTACCAACACAGAAAACAAATGATTTTATCCCTTGCCTATAATGTTCAGTGCTGGCCAACTTCAAAGCTCTCCTGGCACTCCCCACAGCCACGCCAAGCTATGTGTGACATCACCATTTCTACATCTACACTTCATTAAATCTTGGCACTTAGGTACTAAGAGCATGACGTTTCCCATCTTGTTGTGGAGATTTCCATGGATATCTGCACATTATCTGGGTGTTCGGCAGCCACACCAGGAAATAATTGCTCTTTACACTTGCTGCAAGTACAGTCTCAAGACATGGATGTCAGATAAAGTTTCCGTCTTCGACCTTTGTCACTGTTTGCTCCACTTCTGTTTGTCACAAGCCTGCTCATAACACTTTCGTTTGCTGCTTCCTGATTACTGCAGGAGGGTGATTGGAAATGTTCAGGCTGGCAATCACCATGTGTCCTGTCCATTCACCTTCAAGGTTACTGAGTTTCGACTCATCTCTGCTTTCAAACAAAGTCAAACACCACTGCAACCAGCATCCACAAATGAACTGGAGTGCAGTGGTCGTGGGCGAGGACTTTTTTCTCATTCCTGAACCTGGAAAACACTTGTGTGTGCATTAGTCACTAGCCCAACTCTTTACGACCCCACGGACTGTAGCCCACCAGGTTCCTCTGTCCATGGGATTCTGCAAGCAAGAATATTGGAAGGGGTTGCCATGCCATCTCTTGGGATCTTCCCCACCCAGGGATTAAACCCAAGTCTCTTGCATTGCAAGCAGATTCTTTACCATCTGAGCCTACATAATATACACTAAACTGAATTGAGTAAACAACACACTCTGTCACTTGTAACCTTCCTGAGAAAGCTCATGATCACTGCCTTGCAAGGGAAACATGACTTCATCAAATCAGGTATCATTAGAAAGTGTGGTCGAAACTGCCCTTGTAAAGGGAGCATGTACACACCTTCCCTTTGTTGACGCTATTTCACCTACTGTTTTTTTTTTTTTTTTCCTGTGGCACTGAACTGTGATCAGTCTTATCTAAAGATGAGGTTAAGTCAGGCGAAGGAAAGATAAGTGCAGAGGGGTGGGAGGGAAAAACAGGCAGAAGTGGTCTAGCCAGAAAGTACATTAACCTGCTTCATGGCAGTGACAGGGTGTCAGCTTCTAGAAACACTCTGCAAAGCTCTACTTTGACCTAAAGCCACTTTAGTGAACAGCATCATCTTTCCTTTATGCTGTGAGTGTGATAGAACAATGATTGGCGTTCTTGTTGTTTAGTCATAAGTCACGTCTGACTCTTTTGCGACCCCGCAGACTGTAGCCCGCCAGGCTCCTCTGTCCATGGGGTTTCCCAGGCAAGAATACTGGAGTGGGTTGCCATTTCCTCCTCCAGGGGATCTTCCTGACCCAGGGATGGAACCCGAGGTTCTTGCATTGGCAGGCGAATTTTTTTTTACCACTGGTCCACCAGGGAAGCCCCATATCATGGCGTCATTTGTGTGATAAACCACTGAGAAGGTTGTAAACTCTGGAGGAGTTAAGCCTGTGCATGTGGACAAAACTAGCCCTCTAAGGACTTTTGCCTCATCCTGGATTAATTACTCAATACCTGGGTAACTTGGTAGGGGGCTATTGACGTAAGAAATTGGGACCCCAGAAGTGAGAAGGAAGGGAGCTGGTTGTGAATATCTGCACTGTGAGGGCTGAAAGAACTCTGTTTTGGACTATCGGTGTATACTCAGGAGAATTGATGTGTGCTAAGCTTGGACTCTCCCAGTGTAGGCTTTTCTCATCTCAAAAGCGGCAGCTCGCTATCCACCCCTTATAACTTTCAATTGGGGAACTTCTGTGTCATTGAACCATTTCAGGCCATTTTCTATCTTTCTGGAATCTCTGAGTGGTATTTCATTCCTTTTTAAAACCTGCACACCTACCCCAAACTCCCCTTTTCTTTTCTAGCGACAGTATTAGGTCATCAGAACTTTGTTTACTAATAGTTTCCCAAGTTCCTCTTATTCATCAACAACTCTGCAGCCACATAATCCCTTTATTAGTAACCCCTGACCAGGTTCTTTAATCCGCCTTATCTCACTTCTATGGTTTGTAAATGGAGTGTTTTCCCTAGAACTTCTTGGCAATCAAACCTTCAGTTTGGAATGTCTTCCACTTACTGACATTTATTTTTAACTCTTGCTTTGGCCTTTGAACAGATATGTGTCATAAAGTCTATAAGTCCAGGCTGGATACGCACACCTTTGCAGGGCTGCTTATGAAAAGCTCGGGTTGAGGGAGTAATCCTATCTGTGATGCAAACTTTGTTTACCAGAGTGTCAGCCCTCTGGAAGAACACTTTGCATACAACTGAAGGTGAATACAGGAGAGAACTGTGCCCAAACATCCCAGGGCCATGGTTCATTGTGATGGAGATGGCTTGTGTTAGGGATCTCTGCAGGTGCAGGAGGCTTTGGAATGTGCAGTATGACTGCTGACTTTGTGCAGGTCGCTCCCAGCAGGCTGGGACTTTCCACCAAGAGCGTCATTCAGTGACTGTGGACAGAACCAGACCTCCATCTCAGAGTTTCCCCCTCTCTTCCAGGGGGTCTGCAACTTTCTGAAAAGAAATGCCAAAAGGATTCCTCTCCTTTTGGTACTGAGAAGAGGTGTTCAACTGGATGGGGCATCCTTTTGCAATGAGAGGTGGTCTTCTTGTTCAGTAGCTCAGTCGTGTCCGACTCTCTGCAACTCCATGGACTGCAGCACGCCAGGCTTTCTTGTCCTTCACTATCTCCCGGAGCTTGCTCAAACTCATGTCCATTGAGTCAGTGATGTCACCCAACCCTCTCATCCTCTGTCACCCCATTCTCTTCCAGCCTTCAATCTTTCCCAGTATCAGGGTCTTTTCCAATGAGTCGGCTCTTTGCATCAGTAGCCAAAGTATTGGAGCTTCAGCATCAGCCCTTCTAATGAATATTTAGAGTTGATTTTCTTTAGGATTGACTGGTTTGATCTCCCTGCTGTCCAAGGGACTCTCAAGAGTCTTCTCCAACACCACAGTTGAAAAGCATCAATTCTTCAGCGCTCAGCTTTCTTTATGGTCCAACTTTCACATCCATACATGACTCCTGGAAAAATCATAGCTTTGACTATACAGACCTTTGTTGGCAAAGTGATGACTCTGCTTTTTAATGTGCTATCTAGGTTTGTGGCCACCTCATGCGACGAGTTGACTCACTGGAAAAGACTCTGATTCTGGGAGGGATTGGGGACAGGAGGAGAAGGGGATGACAGAGAATGAGAAAGCTGGATGGCATCACCGACTCGATGGACATGAGTTTGAGTGAACTCCGGGAGCTGGAGATGGACAGGGAGGCCTGGCGTGCTGTGATTCATATGGTCACAAAGAGTCGGACATGACTGAGCGACTGAACTGAACTGAACTGAGGTTTGTCACAGCTTTTCTTCCGAGGAGTGAGCATCTTTTAATTTCATGGCTGCAGTCACCATCTGCAGTAGTTTTGGAGCTCAAGAAAATAAAGGTTGTCACTATTTGCAATGATAGGAGGAGGCTTTTAATAGTATTTTGGGAGGGAGCAGGAGGGACAGTCCCCCAGCTGGGGAGACATAAACAGAATCTCTAGTAACGGCTGTGGTTATAGCCAGAGAGGCCTGGTCCCAGCACTAATTACATGGGTCCAGCTCAGGCTGAACGTGCCCCCGGGACCAGAGGAACTCTGGGTTCTTCTTTACTACTTAGGCCAGATGTCTGCCGGCACCCCAGAGATAACCAGCTCAGGTCCTGGGCTCTGGGTCACTAATTACGGGCTCTTTTTGACGTCTCTGCATCAGCCAGACCTGAAAGTGCTGTTTACCAACCAACTTTATCTACTTAGAACAGAAAGCCACCTCTTTCTATCTTGATTTATAGCCCAGTAAACACAAGTTATAGATTCTCTGCTAGAGACTGAAATTTCCTGTAGGAAGAACCCCTGCCCATGTCTTTAGAGCCTCCAGGCTTAGCCCTGTGGCTGGAACAGAGAAAATATTAATAGTTCTTGACCGGATAGAGTGAAATGTGATTGCAGTGAGCTGACACGGTCTCTCCAATTATTGAATAATCATTGTGATCACTGATTGACCTCCAGGTGGCTCAGCGATAAGAATCTGTTTGCCGGTGCAGGGGATGCCTGTCTGTGCAGCAGACATGGGTTCGACCCCTGGTTCAGGAAGGTCCCTAGAGAAGGAAATGGGAACCCACTTCAGTATTCTTGCCGAGAAAATTCCCACGGACAGAGGAGCCTGGCAGGCTACCATCTCTGGGGTTGGAAAAGAGTCGGACACAACTTGGCAGCACGCTGATCTCCTACGAAGTGTCTCAGCGGACATACAATCTCGCCAGTCAGTGCGATCACCTGGCAAGATAGACATAAAATCCTCTTTCGCACAAAAAAAGACAGTCGCTCAGAGAAGTTAGGCAACTTGCCTACAGTCAGAAGCTGCGAATGGCAGAGCCAGGTGGTTCATTTGTGTCCAAGGCCCTTGGGAACATCCTCTCTATCGAGCCACCTCCCCAGAGTTGCTAGAGATGGACAAAGGGAGACTGGCGCCCTGACTCCTCAAGCCAAAGCCTGGGCTAGTGAAGCAGGCGGGGCTGGGCAGGGCTGGGCAGCGGAGCCTCCTCCTGCTCGACGTTGTCCTGCTCGGGAGGAGCGTAGGTCTTGGCTGGCTGCGCCTGCGCACCCGGGCAGCTGCGATGGCAGCACATCAGAGTCTTGGCACGATGCCGCAGGGGCGAGGGACACGCAGGTTGCACGCCTGAGAGCTATAGAAAGAGTCGGAACCACCAAGAATTGGTGTTCAGTGGGGAAAAGTGGAAAGAAAGCCAACACGCCTGTCCTGATTGAAATTCAAAGTCAGTCCTCTGAGACAGGAAAACACACATGGAAATCGGGTGAGGCCTCCGCTTCGCTCCCCTCATTCTCTTCAGACTGAGGTCTGCAGGACAACCAGGAGGCTGTGGTCAGTCCCCCGGAACTGGCTGGGGTCCTCGCTCGGTGAAACCGTGGGTGGGGTGGTGGTCTCCTGGCTCGGCCCCTAGAATGGTTGGTGGGTCTGTTGTTTTTGCCCTTCTCTGCCGGAGTGCAGAGGGCCCTATCTTCATCCTCAAAGCCCCGGGGCATATACTTCTGCACCAGAGAATGTACTTCGAGGCATTTAACCTAAGAAAAGCCTCTCCTTCTAGGAAGAAGGGTTCTCTCCCCTCACCCTGTGCAGTCGCAGAGCCTGGATGAGTGATAGGAGCTGATGAGCACGCGAACCGATTCCTTTAAAAACTCTCATCTGTTAGCTGCTGTTGCCTGCTCTTACCTCCAGCTGCTTAGCTGCTAGAGAAGCTAAACTGTGGGACACACAGCAGCTGAGGGACGAGGCCAGATGGTGACCAGGCTGCCTGACTCTCCTCGCGGCCGAGCAGGTGCGGTAGCAGTGAGCAGGGTGTCGTCAGCGGCAAGGCTTCAAACCGTGGCTCGGCCGTGACCCTGCCCTGCGACCTCGCGCGGTCCCTTAATCTTAGCTCCTTTTGCCTCCAAAGTTGGGATGTCGGTAGTGTCTACTCCTTGGGAAGCTATATATTAAAGGCGATAGACATAAAGCATGTTATCTGCTTACTAGCTCCTGGCTATTACTATCAGAAGTAGTTCCGTGAAAATTCTTATCCTGTGAAGAATATGCTAGAATTCGCACCTAACTCTCACTCCATCTGCATCTTCCATCCACCTCTTTGCTTTGGCTCAGTTGAGGTAAATATCTCATAACATCTCATGCTCTGTAATTTTATACTTATGCAAATACTTTCATATTCATTATCCCAGCACCTCCTGTGCTCAATCAATATTTCTTTAATATTTTATTTATTTTTTGCTTATTTATTTGTTGGGCTGAGCCAGGTCTTCATTATGGTAGGCAGTAGGATCTTTGTTTGTGGTGATGGGGCTCTAGTTCCCTGACCAGGGATTGAACCCAGAACCCCTGCGTTGGGAGCACAGAGTCTCAGCCACTGGGCTACCTGGGAAGTCCCAGTCAATATTTATTTTTATTTTTCACAGCTGTCTCAGGCTACATGTGGGATGATGATGGTGGCATGTTATAAAGGAGGAGAATCTGCTAGGAGCTTACAGTTGGGACTGTGCTCTATTGGTTTGCTAGGGCTGTCATAACCAAGCGCCAGAAACTGGGTGGCTTGAAATAACAGAAATTTATTGTCTCACAGTTCTGGAAGCAAGAAGTCCAAGATCCAATGGCCGCAGGGTTGGCTTCTTCAGAAAGCTGGTGAGGGAAAACTGTTCCGTGCCTCTGCCAGTAAACATCTGGTGGTTCACTGGCAATAGCCAGTGTTCCCTGGCTTCTAGAAGCATCACTCCACCTCTGGCCTCCATCTTCACGTGGTGTTCCCCTGTGTGAGTGTCCTTTTTTCTGTCCAATTTCCCCTCCTTCTAAGGACACAGTCATACTGGGCTAGAGTCCACTCTAAAGAGTTCGTTTGCACTTGGTTACTTCTGTCAAGACCCTATTTCCAAATAAGGTCACATTCCGAGATACCAGGGTTAGGACTCCAGTGTATGTTGTTGTTTAGTCATTCAGTCGTGTCTGACTCTTTTGTGACCCCTGGGCTGTAGCCCTCCGGGCTCCTCTCTCCGTGGGATTTTCCAGGCAAGAATACTGGAGTGGGTTGCCATTTCCTTCTCCAGGGCACCTTCCCTAGCCAGGGATCGAACACTTGTCTCCTGGATTGGCAGGTGGACTCTTTACCACTGAGCCACCTGGGAAGCCTGTATATTTCCTAAGGGTTCAACCCATAGCAGTAACCAGCCATGAAACCAGTAACCAACCATGAAACCATAACTGAAGCCAGGGGTGGAGGCAGGAGAGGGCTGGTGGGCGCACCTGGGGAGTCACGCATCACTGGTTTTGTAGCTCCACTGGGCTGGAAAGAAGGGAGATGGGAAACTGGACCCAAAGCTTGAAGGGCCCTGATTCTCCCAGGGAGCAGGAAAGCTTTCAGTCTGGGAGAGAGCAGGTCACAGAACATTGTGGAGCGGCGCTGGGGGAGCTGGCTGGCCGGCCAGAGGAGGGGACCGGTGAGAAGGCTCGTCTCTGTTCTGTGGGTCACCACTCACGGGGCCAGCGTTCAGATGTGCATTTGTTTTCGGCGGTTCTGGGTCTTCGTCGGGGCGCGGGAGGCCCCTCGTCCTCCTGATGCACAGGTGTCTCACTGCAGCGGCGTCTCTTGTTGCTGAGCACGGGCTTCAGGGCGCTAGGGCTTCACTAGCTGCGGCCCGTGTCGCTCCAGAGTGCTGGCTCAGTAGTTGTCGTGCTCGGGCTTAGTTGCCCCAGGTGTGAGATCCTCCTGCACCAGGGATCGCACCCGTGTCTCCCGCATCGGCAGGTGGACTCTTATCCTTATGCCAATGGAGAGTCTAGCACCAGGGAAGTCCCAGTGTTCGGATTTTGGAAGATCGCTATCTCCTCTCCACTTGGTCGTTCCTGCTCCAGGTTGAACGTGCCCAGGGCCTTCAGTCACACAGAGCACTGTCTGTCCCCTGCCCAGTTCTCAAGTGCCAGCTCTGGGTCCATACTGGGGGTATCACAGCTGAGGGACGGCCGAAGAGGAAAAGTCAGGACTCAGGAGGCCGAGAGGGCAGGCAGGCTGCGTCTGGAGCGTGTGCCGGGGGTGAACCCACCACCTGGGCTCCAGGGCCACGTCCGGGTGTCGGGAGCAGGCTTCTGCACCCAGAATGGGGACTGGCACGGGTGAAGCTAGGGGATTCCAGAATTGTGTGTCAGTCATCCAGGACAGAAAGAAAGATGGAGGCTCAACAGCCAAGGCTGCAGAAAAAAGAGGGAGCCCCCTCTTAGGAATCAGACAGAAACTCAGTTTGGAACCTCAGCACGAAGAGCTTTTATCTTTTGGATGTGGGATATTCATTCCCCCAGCAGGGACTGAACGAGGGCCCGTGGCAGTGAAAGCGTCTAGCCCTAACCACTGGACCGCCAGGGAATTCCTTACAACGAGTCTTCAGAGCCAAACCTGGTCCCTGGTGACAGAGGAAGGAAGGAAGGGAAAAGGAAGGAAGAAGAGAGAGAGGGAGGGAGGAGAGGATCCTCCAAGGGCATGGCAGCCTGAATTCTCACCTCTCTGTGAGAACTGAACCAAACACTGCAGTCTGGCTTTCGGTTCAGTCACTCAGTCGTGTCTGACTCTGCAACCCAACAGACGGCAGCACGCCAGGCTTCCCTGTCCCTCCTTGATCCAGAAGGAAAACAAGCTCTGCACTGGCCATCTATTGCTTTTTAGCTAAATCTAGAACAAAATCTAGCTCTGTGGAGCTGCAAAGAGAGCTTCTGGAGGGCACAGGGAACAAATGTGACTTCGAAATGCAAGCTTGTGACACTGAGCCGAGAGCCGACGAGCCCAGGGGGTCAGGGCGCGGGACAAGAGCCCTCCCGCCTGCCCCGCATCATTTTTGATCGGCCCACCAAGACTACCTCAGACCAATAAAGCGTCTGGGAGCCGATCCAAGCTACTTAACTCCGAATTACTGAGGTGCCAATAGGCACTAGGCTTATAAATCAAACTTTTATTATTTGGTTGGCTCAGCCAAGTCTCCAAAAGGAACAGTAAAGTTTTATGATGCACTTCAACAGGCTGATCTTCAGAGCCAAGCTTTGTCCTGGATGAAATTTTTCCCCTGCAGCCACCAGGTCAGACTAGATCACCCAGCCTTGCATTGATGCCACCAGATGGTGAACTGAGGTTAGATGGTCAGATCTAAATAGAGTTTGCATTTGATATATCATCTTAATGTGCTAACTTAGCCTTTTTGTGAGAGGTAGAACTGCAAAGAATTTCTGGTTGCTCTGTCTGTTATTATTGCTTTTTTTTTTTTTTTAATGGTCTAAAATTCCACCTTAGGGTAGGCAATTTGAAAATATCATTGTCTCATTCCTCTGAAAGCATTTTTCATTTTTTTATTTTATATTGGAGTATAGTTGATTTACAAAATTGCAATAGTTTCAAGTGTACAATAAAGTGATTCAGTTATACATGTACATTTATCCACTTTTTCAGACTCTTTTCGCTTATAGGTTATTACAGAACATTGAGCAGAGCTCCCTGTGCTATCAGGTTGAAATCATTAACAGTTATTTCTAATTAATTTATCCTCTGTTTATTTGCTTTTCCATAGAAATGCCATTTAAATGCAACCAAATTGTTTTAAAAGTAAATGGAAATAATTGTTTAGGGTGTCTCCTAATAAGCCCTAGAAAATAATTAATAATTTGGCTGTAATAAGAACTCAAAAGAAAAACTTAGTGTTCTTTCTAGGAGTAAATAGGACTGTGGTTGAGTAGTATTTCAGTCATGGTGACAATCATTTCCCCAGCTAAAATTTGGTTAGTGAAAGAATGATTTTTAACTTGTGCTGTGGCATTTCAACCACTCGAAAGTGTCCACAGGAATCTAGAGTGGATGGTAGAAAATGACAAGAAGTAATTCTAAGAAAAAGAAAAAACAAATTAGTGACCCATCCCCCAGTGAGAGAGCAGGTCCACAAACCATCACGATGTGTTCATCAAAAGTCCAAGTCAGAATTCCTTTCTTAGATTAAAAATGTACCATTAAAATATCTCAGAGTTTACCTGCCCCCAAACAAATTATAGAATCACTTTGTCACTGGCTGAATCCACGAACGATAAAAAACACCAATGCGATCATGAGATTTTGCTTCAAAATATATTTTAAAGATTATCAAGTGTAAAACTCTATTTCAAAAGAAAGTAGACGAAGACCTTTGTGCCCAGATCAGAGTGATCATCTTCAGGGTTGTCCTCAGGGTTCACCCAATGGGTATCATTGCTGAGAAAGTTCTGGAAACTTTTCAGAACCCAATGTATATTCTCTAAATGTCCTCAGGGGTGTCACATCTTTTTTCTTTGTTTGGAGCTTTGCTTTCCAGAAACAAGTTAAAGTTTATTCTTTGAGTACTGTGGGTGGTCCACCTGAGTAGCACTGGCTTTAAAACTCAGTTTAGACTTGCAGGATGGATCTCCTTGTGTGACTTGTAAATCACTTCTCAAAGCAATCCCAGAAGAGTTTTTGACATGTTTTAAGCAAAGTAAAGATCATAGGCAGGAAGTACAGCTTCCCAAAGTGGCTGTTTTAAAGTGGCATTAATCTGGCTAGAAGTCACAGGGCATTTAAAAGTGAAATCCGTGTGAATTTATAGCCATGGTTCAAACACACACAATGCTGAAGGTGAACTGCTTTAGGGAAACATAAAGAAAACTTTAAAATGTTTTGCTTTTGAATCACATGCTTAGGGAGAAAATCATGTGACTGTCTTCCCCACCACACGCAGAGTGAGACAGGAGAATTACTTCATGGCCTCCAATGCTGCTAGTTTGCAGAGGGACTCATGGAGAGTGGAGAACAGAAATAAGAATTACACAGGCCTCAGGGTGACAAGGGAGCCTGCTAACCCAGTTTATGGAACTGAAACATTGCCCCCTGCCTCTCTGTCATTTATACCTACCATGCACATGTGCTAATAAGCCCTAAAAATCCAGCAGTTGTGAGTTTAGCATCATGGTCGTTCCCACCCCAAATACCCCTGTGATGGCTTGCCTTTATATGCTGTTTGGGTTTTCACAGGACTTTCTTGCATGAACCCCCTGAGAGGCAAGAAACATAGGTAGCCTGCCCCCTTTATTTTTTAAATAACTTTTATTTATTTATTTTTGGCTGTGCTGGGTCCTCGTTGCTGCACAGGTTCTTTTCCAGTTGCAGCGAGCGAGGCCACTCCGGAATGCAGTGCGTGGGCTTCTCACTGTGCTGGGTTCTCTTGTTAGGAACACAGGCTCTAGGGCGAGGCCTGCAGGAGCTGGGGCCCACGGCCTCAGTAGCTGCAGTCCCCGGACTCAATGGCTGTGACTCACGGGCCTGGCTGCTCCATAGCATGTCCCGGCCCAGGGGTCAAACCCACGTCTTATTCGTTGGCAGGTGGATTCCTTACCACTGAGCCATCAGGGAAGCCCCTGCCTTTTTTATAGCCTGAAATACTGAAGCACAGAGGGTGCGATGCTTGGCCCAGAGTTACTTGGCAATCGACATGGCTTTCAGACTCCAGGTCTAACCAGTTCCTGTGCCAGGGTGCTCTCAGGGCTGGACTAGAATCAGCCTGCTGCTGCTGCTGCTAAGTCACTTCAGTCATGTCTGACTCTGTGCAACCCCATAGGCGGCAGCCCACCAGGCTCCCCCGTCCCTGGGATTCTCCAGGCAAGAACACTGGAGTAGGTTGCCATTTCCTTCTCCAATGCATGAAAGTGAAAAGTGAAAGCGAAGTCGCTCAGTCGTGTCCAACTCTTCGCAACCTCATGGACTGCAGCCTACCAGGCTCCTCTGCCCATGGGATTTTCCAGGCAAGAGTACTGGAGTGGGTTGCCATTGCCTTCTCTGAAGTAAGTATGAGATATACTTAAAACACAATTTTTAAAGATCTTTATTTTTAAAATATTTTTTGCTATTATCCTTATATAATTTTAAAGGTTACACTCCATTTTGGGCTTCCCAAGTGGCTTAGGCAGTAAAGAATCTGCCCACTATGTGGGAGACCCAGGTTCCATCCCTGGGTCCAAGATCCCCTGGAGGAGGGCATGACAACCCACTCCAGTTTCCTTGCCTGGACAATCCTATGGACAGGGGAGCCTGGCGGGCTACAGTCCATGGGGTCGCAAAAATTTGGACATGACTGCAGCAACTCGAGCATGCAAGCATAGATTTATAAACTGATGGCTCTCCTCCCTGTGATGTACAAGACATCCCTGCCTCACACGCTTTGTATCCCCCATGCTCCCACCCCTATTTTGGCCCTCCCCACACATTGGTAACCAGTACTCGGTTCTCTATGTCTGTGAGCCTGTTTCTTTTCTGCTGTATTCACCAGTTATATTTTCTATATTCCATATATGTGATATAAGTATTTGTTTTTCTCTGCCTGACATTTCTGTTTAGCATAATGCCTTTCAAGGCCATCTATGTTGTTACAAATGGCAACATTTCATTCTTTTTTATCACTGAGTAATATTTCACCTAGAGCCAGACATCTTGGAATGTGAAGTCAAGTGGGCCTTAGAAAGCATTACTACGAACAAAGCTAGTGGAGGTGATGGAATTCCAGTTGAGCTATTTCAAATCTTGAAAGATGATGCTGTGAAAGTGCTGCACTCAATATGCCAGCACATTTGGAAAACTCAGAAGTGGCCACAGGACTGGAAAAGGTCAGTCTTCATTCCAATCCAAAAGAAAGGGAATGCCAAAGAATGCTCAAACTACCGCACAATTGCACTCATCTCACACGCTAGTAAAGTCATGCTCAAAATTCTCCAAGCCAGGCTTCAGCAATATGTGAACCGTGAACTCCCAGATGTTCAAGCAGGGTTTAGAAAAGGCAGAGGCACCAGAGATCAAATTGCCAACATCCACTGGATCATGGAGAAAGCAAGAGAGTTCCAGAAGAGCATCTATTTCTGCTTCATTGACTATGCCAAAGCCTTTGACTGTGTCGATCACAATAAACTGTGGAACATTCTGAAAGAGATGGGAATCCCAGACCACCTGACCTGCCTCTTGAGAAACCTGTATGCAGGTCAAGAAGCAACAGTCAGAACTGGACATGGAACAACAGACTGGTTCCAAATAGGAAAAGGAGTGCGTCAAGGCTGTATATTGTCACCTTGCTTATTTAATTTATATGCAGAGTACATCATGAGGAACGCTGGGCTGGAAGAAGCACAAGCTGGAATCAAGATTGCTGGGAGAAATATCAATAACCTCATGCCGGGAGCCAGCGAGGGAAATCCTACCCGTGGCAAAGGTCAACTGGGGAAGAGGCCTGACGGGCAAAGGCTAATCAGGACTCGAGGAGCCCCCTGGACTTACCTGAGCATCTACCCCAAAGAAAACCGGAATCTGACTGATTTACTATCTTACGCCTCTTACCAAGTCCTCTAATACTTACGGGGGTTCCCCCCAACCACCTTTCTCTGAAAACATTAATTCAGAGCTGTAGTTTAAAAGTTCTCCTCGGCTTAATAGGAGTGTTCCAATCCAAGCCCCTCTGATAGCTTTCTAACTTGCATGACAAGTTTGTCCGGGCTCCTAAAATGCAGGAATCTGTTGAAGAAGTTAAAATCACTAGAATAGTACTAGAAAAGATTTCATTGTTGAATCAATGCTTGCTGCAGTTTCCTCTATCTATTGTATCCTTGGAAATATATTAATCCTTTGACTTAACCACATCAGATCTTAAGTTAATAAGTTCCTTTCTTGCAGCTCACTACACCGGTGCCTTATAGGAATGTAACTTTGTTATGTGTCTAGCACCTAACTTTAGGAAAGTCACCTTAAAGAAAAGTCCTTTACTTGCTAACTAACCTATTGTTAGGAGAGAGGGCCATAAACTGTTAGCAGGCCCCCTGGCCAGAAGATGATGTAAACCACCTAAAAACTTTTTATCATGAGATATACAAAAATGAGCCCTGATCCTGATAAGGGTCAAGACTGCTGACCCCACGTGATTTTGGTATGAATCTATACCTCCCTTTCTTTGTTTCTTATGCGCATAACTTAGGGTATAAAAGCAGCACTGGAAAATAAAGTTTTGGGCCTTGCTCACTGAAGCTTGGTCTCCCCGTGTCGTTCTTTCTCTTTTTCCATCCTTTTCTCTATTCTCCTTTTTCTGGTTGAGATCCTTTGGAGCGCTGGGCCCTCTGAGTTTACTTATCTGCCTGGGCTTCTAAGACCCACTCGAGGGGGTGCCCTGGTGGGGTGCCTCAAGTGATTCGAGAGGGCGCCTGCGGCCTACGTAAACAGAGCAAGCCCCGTGCTGGGGTTTTATTGGTTTCCAGCGTAAACCAAGGAATCATCAGCCCCTGTCTCTCTCTCTCTCTCTCTAACGCCGACGCCGTTCATCCCGAGGATACCCTGGGTCATATCGGGGCTGGACCCCGATAACCTCAGATATGCAGATGACACTACCCTTATGGCAGAAAGTGAAGAGGAACTCAAAAGCCTCTTGATGAAAGTGAAAGAGGAGAGTGAAAAGGTTGGCTTGAAGTTCAACATTCAGAAAACAAAGATCATGGCATCTGGTCCCATCACTTCATGGGAAATAGATGGAAAAACAGTGGAAACAGTGTCAGACTTTATTTTTTGGGGCTCCAAAATCACTGCGGATGCTGATTGCAGCCATGAAATTAAAAGACGCTTGCTCCTTGGAAGGAAAGTTATGACCAACCTTGATAGTATATTAAAAAGCAGAGACATTACTTTGCCAACCAAGGTCTGTCTAGTCAAGGCTATGGTTTTTCCTGTGGTCATGTATGGATGTGAGAGTTGACTGTGAAGAAAGCTGATCGCCGAAGAATTGATGCTTTTGAACTGTGGTGTTGGAGAAGACTCTTGAGAGTCCCTTGTACCACAAGGAGATCCAACCAGTCCTTTCTAAGGGAGATCGATCCTGGGTGTTCATTGGAGGGACTGATGCTGAAGCTGAAACTGCAATACTTTGGCCACCTCATGCGACGAGTTGACTCACTGGAAAAGACTCTGATGCTGGGAAAGGTTGGGGGCGGGAGAAGAAGGGGACGACAGAGAATGAGATGGCTGGATGACATCACCGACTCTGTGGACATGAGTTTGAGTGAACTCTGGGAGTTGGTGATGGACAGGGAGGCCTGGCGTGCTGTGATTCATGGGGTCGCGGAGAGTTGGACAGGACTGAGCAACTGAACTGAACTGAATATTTCACCCGGGGCTTCCCAGGTGTCGGTAATGGTGAAGAATTTTCCTGCCAATGCAGGAGACATGGGTTCAGTCCCTGGGTCAGGAAGATCTCCTGGAGAAGGAAATGGCAACCCACTCCAATATTCTTGCCTAGAGAATCCTGTGGACAGAGGAGCCTGGTGGGCTATATAGTCCATGGGGTTGCAAAGAGTCGGACACGACTGAGCACACGAAGCAATATTTCATTGTCTGTATATACCACATCTTCTTTTTCCCATTCTGTTGGTGGACACCTAAACTGCGTCCATATCTTGGCGATTGTAAACAATGCTGCTATGAGTACTGGGGTGCATGTATCTTTTGGAATCAGTGTGTTTGGTGTTTTGGATAGGTACCCAGGAGTGGAATTGCTGGGTCATATGTTAGTTCTACTTTTCGTTTTTTTTTTTTTTTTTTGAGAACCTCCATACTGTTTTCTACAGTGGCTGGAACAATTTATTTATTTATTTTAATAATGTTTTAGGCAAACCAAAAATATAGACATTGGCACAATGGATATCTGTAACATACCATCCCACTTCCCAGTTACACTGCTTAAGCTAGAACTGAAGCCTCCTCTCACCTCTTCCAAACCTCATTCCTCTGCCTCCCCGGTGTAGCCACTCTGCTGGAAGACAGTTTGCTTGGGCCTTGGTAGAAAGGATCTTACGGTGTCCTGCGCCTTTTCTGACACTTTGCCCCCAACTCCCCTGCCTCCTGGTGAACTAGTTGGGTCTGGAGGTAGGTGCAGAGTGAGCTGAGGCTTGAGGTGAACCTAACCAGCGCTGGGAGGTGAGGTCGTCCGCCTCAGAGCTGATCAGGTAAGGAGGCAGAGAAAAGAAGGAAGAAGGACATTCGGCCTCTCCAAGCACTTGTGAAGTCGCGTATCTCCTGCCGTATCTGTAAACAAGGACGTCACGGCCCTCCAGATGTGACTCTCTGAGCCCAGAGGGCCCCAAAAGGAAGAATAATGCCTGCGATATGGCTGCTGCTACTCCCTATGGACAGGGGAATGGGAAACTATGGGAGGCTGGCCCCAGATAGCTGTGTTAGTCTCTCAGTCGTGTCTGACTCGTTGACTGCTTAGACTGCAGCCTGCCAGGCTCCTCCGTCCATGGAATTCTCCAGGCAAGAACACTGGTGTGCGTTACCATTCCCTTCCCCAGGGGATCTTCCCAATTGAAGGATTGAACCCAGGTCTCCTGCATTACAGGCAGTTTCTTTACCGTCTGAGCCACCAGGGAAGCCCAGATCACTGAGATGCATATGAAAGAAATGAGTTCAGTGAGCCCAACACTTGCCATACATAGAAGAGCACTTAATTCCTTGAGATACCTGGTTTTCCTTGATTAACAATAATCTTTGATGTTCAGGTTATCTGCCTGTTTGTTGCAAGCTAAGTGTTAGTTGCTCAGTCATGTCCGACTCTTTGTGACCCCATGGACTGTAGCCCACTAGGCTGCTCTATCCAAGGAATTCTCCAGGCAAGAAAACTGGAGTGTGTTGCCAGGACCTCCTTCAGGAGATCTTCCCGACCCAGGTATCAAACCTGGGTCTCTCGCACTGCAGGTAGATTCTTTCCTGTCTGAGCCACCAGGGTAGCCCCCTTTGTCACACACTTCTGTGTAATCTGACTTCTTCCCCCGCCTCCCCAGAGCAGTTCCCTCAGGACTACCTGAGACGCTGCCTTCCAGGCTTAAAGTCCTAAAAATTCCCACTGAATAAATAAGACTTTCAGGTAATGACTATTTTTTCAGGCAACAAACTGAGCTGGGATCCCCCTCCGCCAGCCCCGTCGCACAGTTTCGTTGCCAGTCCAGTGGGTTTGGGGTGGAGTCAGGGAGGTGGGGTCTGGGAGCGCCTTCTGGCTCCTTTCTCTGTCCGGTTCCCTTGCCTCGGGGCTCCCCCGCCCGCGGGGTGACGTGTTCTCCCTCGGGTCCGGCGAGGCGGGCGAGGGTCTCCGCGGCGCTTCCCTTCCGGTCCGCGGCCGGAAGCGGACCCCTCCCGGCAGCCGGCGGGCTCTGGCTTGCTGTCTTCTGCCTCCACCGGACGGGACCTGCCCAGCCTCCTTCCCCCTGGATTTTTCAAACAGGTAGTTCTGTAAACCAAGCTGCAGTGAAGGAAAAGGATTAGGAGACTCCACGTAAGGGCTGTTTGAAAGATAGTCCTTGCCTTGATCTTCCTTGCCTTGTGGGGAATGACTTAACTGAGGGAGTTTTCCAGGACAGGAGAATAGCTCCAGGGTAGAAGGGTGTGGTGGCGGAGATCTTTGTGTGTAAACAGTGCCTCAGGCTCTAGGTCAACCAGAGGGAATGTGGCTTGGCCTTCACCCTCCTGAAAGGCCTCAAATTTGGGGCCTTGATGTCGTCTTCAAAGAACCGTCCCTAAGATGACCTCACAGTGACAAAGCACGTTCCTCACGCAGCTTCAAACCTGAGCCTGTCCTCAGACCACACAGCCTACCACCGACCCATTTTTATAGATTCTGTAATTACTGCTTGATTCAGCAATCCTGTTTTAGAGTAATTATATTATTATATTTTTGTTTTAAAAATATTCATTTATTAAATGTGCCTATGTTTAAAATACTTCATGTTTTGGGAATTATTTTTCCAAACATTTTAATTGGAAATTATAATTTCCAGAAGGGTAGAAAGACAATGCAATGAACATATCCATCACCAAATTCACCAATTGTGAATCTTTTGGCAATTTTCTTTCTCTGTCCATACTTCAATATACATGTGTGTATATACACACACATATAGAAAAATACATATACATACTCAAATGTTATTTTTCCTGTTAAATCATAAATTAAGTTGCTTCATCTCTAAATACCTCAATATGTATCTTCAGATAATAAGGGCTTTTTCATAATAATGACTGCTATGAATATTATTACAAAGAATTACCACATCATAGCAAAGATACATACTGTCAGTAAAAGGGGTGTTATGCTCCCTTGAAGGTAAAGTATCTACTGAAATTATTTGAAATTCTTCTGTTTAAAACGATTTTTCTTTCTCTGCTATTTATTGATGTAGTGTTAAATTAATTCAGCAGGAGCCCATTAAACTTAGGTGGCTCCCAATGCCACAGTAGCCTATGTCAGCAAATGAAAACTTAAGCCTGTCAATGCTTGAAAATTATGAAATTGAAATCTAAGGATGACCAATCATCAGGTTTGAAGTTATAGCCAATCAGTATTTTCCTTTCTCTGTTTCTACCTTTTCTCTAGAAAAGACCTCCTAACTACTTCCAGTTTGGGGTGCCTCCTTCAAATCAATTTTAGTTCCAATAAACTTAAAAATTTTAATACGCCTCAGGTGATCATTTAACAGTTCTTAGTCATTTATTTATTGCATCCATATGGACTCATGAACATTCATTTAATACTTTATATTTTATATTATAATGTAAAATATTATTTTATAATATAATACTTTATATTATATATTCATTTAATACTTTTATTGGTTATAATCCAATACTGCTTTGTTTACTTCATTGCTATGTTTGGTCACCGGGACCTCTTTCAGGTGCTTCTTGTGACTTTTGATGCACTCCCATCCTTATGATTTGTTTAGGCAGATTTTTACCATTTTGTTTTGGACTCTTTCTTACTTTCTGACACAGTAAGATGCTTCTGGTTTATCTGGTGTATTTTCTGCCTGAGTCCTACAGCCAGCTGTTTCTCCAAGGAGCCTTGTTGCCTTTAACTGGAGAATGAAATTAGAAACCAAGATTTGGGAGCTAAGTATGCTTGCTGCTAGCGGGCTGTCATCCCTTCTAGGCCCTCTCAGCTGACAGAGCAAGGAAATACGTGTGTGTCCACTAACCTGTGGGCTCGGCAAGGCAGGAGCCACAGAAGACGAGGGTTCAGTCCCTGGGTTGGGAAGGTCCCCTGGAGGAGGGCAAGGCAACCCACTCCAGTGTTCTTGCCGGGAGAATCCCATGGACAGAGGAGCCTGGTGGGCTGCAGTCCGTTGGGTCACAAAGAGCTGGACACGATTGAACCGACTTAGCACACACATAGCCACACTAATCTGTGCCTATACACTATGTATAAACATTTCTATTGGTAACTATCTGTGTCTGCATTACGCCGAACATGAGCGAATACTGATGTCTCCAACTCTAATCCACATGGATCATTTTGGCCTCCTCTTCTTGTCTGTCTGTACCCCCTCATTCCAGTACTGAGAAATCTAGCTCCCACCATTTGCCATCTACTTCCTTAATTGTTCATTGAGTTTTAAAAAAACATTTGAAATATTAGTATCCTTTACTGCCAGTGTTTTTGTTCAGTTGATCAGTCAGGTCTGACTCTTTGCAACCCCATGGACTGCAGCACGCCAGCCTTCCCTGTTCTTCACTGTCTCCCGGAGCTTGCTCAAACTCAAGTCCATTGAGTCAGTGATGCCATCCAACCATCTCATCCTCTGTCGCCCCCTTCTCTTCTTGCCCTCAATCTCTCCCAGCATCAGGGTCTTTTTCAAAGAGTTGGCTCTTCGTGCCAAGTTTTTATTGCTTTTCAGCCTTTTTCAGTGAATGGAGCTCATCATATCTATATAATAGCCTTAATCTTCTAAGAAACATAGGAATTAAGGGCCCAGCCATTGGTGTAAAAGCCCCAAGTCTACATTCGCTCATCCTAACATTTTCTTTTATACTGAATTTCTGTTTCTTAGGTAGAAAATCTGGAGGAACTACGATTTTAGTCTGAATTTGATGTAAGGATTATATGTTATATGTAATATACTTAATCTTCAGTTCACTTCAGTTCAGTTACTCAGTCTTGTCTGACTCTTCACGACCCCATGGACTGCAGCACACCAGGCCTCCCTGTCCATTGTCGACTCCTGAAGCTTTCTCAAACTCATGTCCATTGAGTCGGTGATGCCATCCAACCATCTCATCCTCTGTTGTCCCCTTCTCCTCCTGCCTTGAATCTTTCCCAGCATCAAGGTCTTTTCCAATGAGTCAGTTCTTTGCATCAGGTGGCCAAAGTGTTGGAGCTTCAACTTCAGCATCAGTCCTCCCAATGAATATTCAGGCTTGATTTCCTTTAGGATGGAGTGATTGGATCTCCTTGCAGTCCAAAGGATTCTCAAGAGCCTTCTCCAACACCACAGTTCAAAAGCATCAATTCTTCGGTGCTCAGCTTTATAGTCCAACTCTCACATCCATACATGACCACTGGAAAAACCATAGCCTTGACTAGACGGACCTTTGTTGGCAAAGTAATGTCTCTGGTTTTTAATATGCTGTCTAGGTTGGTCATAGCTTTTCTTCCAAGGAGCAAGTGTCCTTTAACTTCATGGCTGCAGTCACCACCTGCAGTGATTTTGGAGC
Source organism: Moschus berezovskii (assembly GCF_049115385.1). Lineage (NCBI taxonomy): Eukaryota > Metazoa > Chordata > Mammalia > Artiodactyla > Moschidae > Moschus > Moschus berezovskii. The sequence goes on along the minus strand of NC_142487.1, from coordinate 27,233,038 downwards.
CCCAAAAAATAAAGTCTGTCACTGTTTCCAATGTTTCCCATGGCAGAAAGCAAAGAACTAAAGATCCTCTTGATGAAAGTGAAAGAGGAGAGTGAAAAATTTGGCTTAAAACTCAACACTCAGAAAACTGAGATCATGGCGGGGGTCCCATCACTCTTGGCTGGAGCCTGGGTTAGGCTTGTCTGATGACTCGGTGTCTTCCGTCCCTCTCTGGAAGGTCCCAGTTTACGTTTCTGCTGCATCTCTGCCCTCTGGTGGCCAAACAGAGTCAGTGGGCCAAGAGGAGAAGACGCGGCTTCTGGGAAACACCTTCAGGAATAGATTGGTGCCCACTTCAGGGTGCAAAACCAGAGCTGCGAAAAAGATATCTAGCCTTTGAATCATCTCATAGAAATAATTAGAAGATTATTTTTAAAAAAGACACAAAACAAGATGGGACCCCTACCCCCATTATAAGAAGCTTTGCTTGTTTATTTTTGATTCTTACTTATTGGCAAAATTTAGAATATTGCCCAAGCACTAATCTGGAAGTGAAAGGGGTATAACCTTTCATAAAAATGCTTTGGGGGCTTCCCTGGTGGCTCAGTGGTAAAGAACTCGGCCTGCCAGCGCAGGAAACACAGGTTTGATCCCTGGATTGGGAAGATCCTGCGTGCCACGGGACAGCCAAGCCCGAGGGCCACAACTATTGAGCCTGTGTTCTAGGGCCCAGGAACTGTTGCAGAAACCAGTACTCGAGAAACCAAGCCCCACACTTGGAGAGTTGGAGAACTTAGGTTTATTACACCAGCAGGCCCAGAGGAGTCAACACTCCAAGCTCTGAGCCCCTAACAAAGGGGTTACAGAGTTTTTGTACACCGACAGACATGATTAAGCGGGTTTCAGGGTTTGCAGGGGCTGGGCAATTGCAAAGAGCAGGATAAGGGTGAGTGAGATAAGCTCCAGTTCCTAGTATTGTGTCCCCACTTTCTGAGACCTACGTGATCCAGGCTTTGCAAGGAGCAAGCTGGGTTACAGAGGCAGAAGGAGCAGGAGGTTATGCAAAATTTTAACTTTTCCTCTTCAGAACCACAAGGACTGAGCCCATGTGCCCAACTACTGAAGTTGGAGCACCCGAGAGCCCGTGCTCTGCAAGAGGAGAAGCCACGGCAGTGAGAAGCCTGCGCATGGCAGCAAAGGGTAATCCCCGCGCTCTGCAGCCCGAGAAGAAAAAGCCCGCACAGCAAACAGGAAGACCCAGCACAGACAAAAATAAAGGAATAAAAATTTCAAGAAAGAAGATACTTTGGCATTAGGTTTCAACATGCACCGTGTTAATCTTGTTTGACCTAGGAATCCTATCACTGGGAGTTTATGAAGGATCAATTCACACAAAAGCCAAAAGATGTATATAGGAGAGTACTGGGCTTCCCTGGTAGTTCAGTTGGTAAATAATCTGCCTACAATGCAGGAGACCTGGGTTTCATTCCTGGGTTGGGAAGATCCCCTGGAGAAGCAAATGGCAACCCACTCCAGTATTCTTGCCTGGAGAATCCCATGGACAGAGGAACCTGGCGGACTACTGTCCATGGGGTCGCAAGAGTCTGACCCGACTTAGCGACTAAACCACCACCACCACCATTCATAGTTCAAAAGGAAAATTTGAAAATGATCCCTGTTCCAAAATAAACACCTGATTATACATATGGTTCGTACATACAGTATGTATGAATCTTATAGATCTGTACTTGACAGAATATTATAGATGTGTATTTGACAATCCATAAATTGCTGAGTGAAAACAGAAGATTGTAAGGCAATAAATACTGTAACTCCATTCATTAAAAAATATACGTCTGTGTTTGTATGTGTGCTACAGAGGAAGATACAGGCAAGAATGAGGGCTAGAACAGTCACAGCGCTTGCCTCTCAACGTTTGGATCGCTGGTTACTTTTGTCATCTTTGCTTTTTGTTCTCGTTTTCTGGCCCCGCACGTTGGGGGATCTCATTCCCAAACCAGGGATGGAACCTCGGCCACAGTTGTGACAGCCCAGAACCCTAACCACGAGGCCACCAGAGAACTCTTTGTATTTTTTTGAGTAGATAAATGAACTAGTATCCTTTTTATTAAAAAAGTAATGCTATATTTAAAATCAAGCAGAATAAATAAAATTGGTTACTTAAACTGTAAATAAACAAAAGCACATATTTTTCTTAATCAAAAGCAATGCTGAAATATTACCCATCAATAAAAAGGAACGAACAGCGGATTCATGGGACAACACCTTGAGTCTCAGAAACATCATGCGGTGTGAAATAAGCTTGTCCACTTATGTGACATTATAAAGGAAGAAACAAATCTATATTTATAGTAAACAGATCAAGGGTCACCTGGGGCCCTGGGTCTGGGATTAACTTCAAAGAGACACATGAAGAATGTTTGGAGTGACTGAAACATTCTATATCTTAATTGGGGGGTGGCTAACAGGAGAATCTATTTTTAAAGTCATGGACCCATACACTGCAGATGGATCCACTGAACACGCTGAAGCAAAGCTGCTCACGTGTACATGGAAGTCTGTGAGTTACGGAGACAGTGAGATTGACCTGGAGTCCCTAAACTCAAGATGGGCGTGTTGGGCAAGGCAGGCCCCGGTCACACTTGTGAAATCAGGAGGATTTGCACTTCCACCTCCCTGGAAACCAATCCAGTCTTCACCTCATTCCATCCATGACCTTAGACAACAGTAGTTTTCACCTTCTCTACAAAAAAAAAAAAAGCCCTGGAGCTTTCATGCATGGAAATGTGGACATGATTATAACCAGCCTAACATTTTATACTCCCTGAGAGTGTTTCTGATAGGATCACAGTCTAAATCTGAGGCTAGAGAAAGGAAACCCAGTGAGAGACGCTGGAGTGGAGCACCTGTGTATCGAGGGTCTCTGCAACACCCTGCAGGGTAACCCCCTCTATGGGGACAATGTGCCTGGCTTGAAGTCCACTACCTTGTCCTTCGATCTTCAGAGCTTCAATGTCTGTGTTAGTCACTCAGCTGTGTCCGGCTCTTTGCGACCCCATGGACTGCTTGCCAGGCTCCTCTGTCCACGGAATTCTCCAGGCCAGAATACTGGAGTGGGTTGCCATTCCCTGCTCCAGGGGATCTTCCCAACCCAGGGATCAAACCCCGGTCTCCCACATTGCAGGCAGATGCTTTATTTCCTGAGCCACCAGGGCAGCGCTTAGAGCTGCAAGGGATCTTACAAATCATGTATATTTATTCATGGGTTTGTAACCCCAGTTACTGAAAGCCTTCTGAGTTCCCCTGGGCCATGTACTAAAGATACAGAAGAGAACTCAACAAACAGATCCCATCCACAGGGAGCTGACTGTCTCGTAGGAGATTCCAAGATGGGAACTTGGAAGTGCCACAAGGGACCACTCCCCCGGAAGCCGTGGGCAGCAGGATCACAGGATGGCTCTCCACGCCGCGCTCCGGGCAGCATGAGCACCCATGGGGCAGGCGCCAGGAAGACAGATGGAATCAGCTGAGGCTCTACAGCCGAGGGCTGGAAATAGAAAACATGAGCGGCTTTCCTATTGCTTGAAAACTCAGTGACGCTGAAGATTTTGTTCAGAGGTATGCTGGATCAATGAATGGTTGTAGGGGGAGGTCCTGTTTTCAGACAGTTGTCTGTGTAATGACACTCATTTCATAACCCCCCACCCCCCATCCCCTTGTTTTGGACTCAAGTTAGATTTTTAAAAGAAAGAATAAATGTTCATTTCACAAGTACTTCATAGTGAACTCACATTTGTAACATCTGAAATGTTATATCCTGGAAGAGATTGGGAGACAGAACAGAATAGAGGTAAAAAGGCATTTTTAAAAATCTTTTTATAAAAGAGAGGAAGATGACTTCAGTCTAGTTGACTGCGTTTGGGTCTGTGAAACTGTAAGTACTAAACTTTCTTTTTTTAAAGGCAGGTTTGAAATTTACACTCAGTAACTTACACTCAGTAAAGTCTGTTCTTTTCATGTGTACAGTTCTATCAGTTCAGTTCAGTCGCTGAGGTGTGTCCGACTCTTTGCGACCCCATGGACTGCAGCACGCCAGGCTTCGCTGTTTACCACCAACTCCCACAGCTTGCTCAGACTCATCTCCATCGAGTTGGTGATGCCATCCAACCATCTCATCCTCTGTCGTCCCTTTTTCCTCCTGCCTTCAATCTTTCCTAGCAACAGGAAACAGTATTTTCAAATGAGTCGGTTCTTCACATCAGGTGGCCAAAGTATTGGAGTTTCAGCTTCAGCATCAGTCCTTCCAGTGAATATTCAGGATTGATTTCCTTTAGGATGGACTGGTTGGGTCTCCTTGCAGTCGAAGGGACTCTCAAGAGTCTTCTCCAACATAATTCTTCAGCACTCAGCTTTCTTTATAGTCCAACTCTCACATCCATACATGACCACTGGAAAAACCGTAGCTTTGACTAGATGGACCTTTGTTGGCAAAGTAATGTCTCTGCTTTTTAAAATTCTGTCTAGGTTGGTCATAACTTCTCTTCCAAGGAGCAAACATCTCTTAATTTCATGGCTGCAGTCACCATCTGCAGTGATTTTGGAGCCCCCCCAAAATAAAGTCAGCCACTGTTTCCACTGTTTCCCCATCTATTTGCCGTGAAGTGATGGGACTGGATGCCATGATCTTAGTTTTCTGAATGTTGAACTTTAAGCCAACTTTTCCACTCTCCTCTTTCACTTTCATCAAGAGGCTCTTTAGTTCTTCTTCACTTTCTGCCAGAAGGGTGGTGTCATCTGCATATCTGAGGTTATTGATATTTCTCCCGGCAATCTTGATTCCAGCTTGTACAGTTCTGTGGATTCTGACAGATGAATACAATCAAAGAGACACCACCAGAATCAAGATGGCAAATATTTCCACTACCCCCCAAAAGTTTCCTAATGCCCCTTTGAAGTCACGAGATAACAACATTTTGGAGGTGAACCAAAATTCCACTTGAGGTGTCTCAGTTGGGAAGCCAGATTTTTTTCCTCCTAGAAGGAGGCTGTTTGCAGAAATCAGATGTGCACCGAGGAGCCAGCTTGTTTGTATAGCTTGTTTTGTTGCTGTTTCTTCCTGTCTGTTATCTCTGCTATTCTTCCCAAATAGTCTGTTGGCATAAGTGATTTTAGCTGGGCAAGATTGGGCCTTTTGCTTTGCAAATTTACTTTAGATTTAAATGAGAATTAGATTGAATTACAATGGGACGAAAAAGCACTCACTTAACTCAGAGCCTAATTCTACAACGACAAAACATTGTTGACTAAGAAGGAAAAAAGAGATGGGTGGGTACCTAGTTTGTAGACAGACGCTTGTGACTGCTCAGTAGCATCAGACTCTTTGTGAGGCCACGGACTGCAGCCCACCAGGCTCCTCTATCCATAAGATATTCCAGGGAAGAACATTAGAGCAGATCTCCTGGGTCTCCTGCATTGATAGGCAGAGTCTTTATCGCTGAAACACCAGGGATGCGCAGACCAGCTGCTAGAATTTACTTAATTCTTGCGTGAGGAGGCAGGCAGGGTGACTGTCGCCAGGTTGAGGGAGGGGGAGGGGCAGGTCACCCTCTTGGGCGCCCACTGCCCTTCCAGGAATTCTCAGCATTAGCGCCACAGAAACTCTCCAGGAACAAAATCATACTGGAGCAAACAAATGCAGGAGGATACAAATGTACTGTCACAAATACTGTCACCTGGAGTTAGAGCGCCACCTACAGACACGTGAGTGAGGCCGTAAATGCTCCTGGAATTTTCATCTCTTAAAAGATTGTTTATTTCAGAATACCCCCAGCAGTCAGGGTCCTTGGTAGCACTAAATACAATTCTCTTTGGCTTTTGTGAAAAGACAAGTTTGATCTTTCATCTAGGGATGTGTGAAGGTCTGAGGTGTGTTGCGATAGCTAAAACATTGTTTTTTCACATTCCGTTGTCTCTCGAGGCTGACGCGCAATGATGCCTTTGGCAGGGGGAAGGCCTACCTGTCCAGGTGACCTAGGTCTCTGGTTTAAATTTAGCAAGATGCCTAGAAGTGGTTCATCCTGAGGGATCAGTGGAAATCAAGATGAAGAGGAAACATTGTTACCAGGCTCTTGAAACGGCGTTTGCAAAATGCTTTTGTATCAGAGAGACTTGATAGTAAGCCTCAGAACACCCACCTGAAAATGGTTTAAATTTGATGTGCTTGTTAAGTCACTTCAGTCGTGTTCGACTCTGTGTGGCCCATGGACTGCAGCCTGCAGGCTCCTCTGTCCTTGGGGTCCTTTAGGCAAGAAGACTGGAATGGGTCGCCATGCCCTCCCCCAGGGCATCTTCCCACCAGGGATGGAACCAGGCTCAGGTCCCCTGCGTTGGCGGGGTGGGGGTGGGGGTGGGGGTGTCTTTACCAGTAGCGCCCCCTAGTGGGCATTGCTATCTCACTGGGTAAGAACCCTGTGGTCCCTGAGTCCAAGATGGGTTAACTGGCAGCTCTGTGATGTCTTCCAGGACGGAGACTGTTAAGTGCAGACTCCCTTACAAGCCCACGTTCCCTCTCAGATCCCTTGTCACCGTGTCTGAGTGCTCCGAGAAAAGCAGAGAAGGAGCCGGTTGTTGCTGTGAAGGTAAAGCTCAACCCGGAATGGTGAGGGGTCATCTCATGTATGAGAGCAAACAGTCCAAATGCCAGGGTGACAAAATGTCACACTGGCCACCGAGGCAAGACACGGAATCTCTGATCTGCGGAGGGAACTTTATGTGACATTCACTCACTACATGCCAAGCACTGTTCTAAATTTATTACCTATATAATCTAGCTTTTGTTTAGTTATTTTTTTAATGATGTTTTTTCTACTTTATTTATGAATTTGGCCATGCTATGCAGGATCTTAGTTCCTTGACCAAGGATTGAACTTGTGCCCCTTGCAGTGGAAGCACAGACCTTAACCCCTGGACCACCAGGGAAATCCCTTATATTATCTAGCTTTTAAACAACATACTGAAGTGGATACCATTATCACCCCTGTTATACAGATGAGAGGACAAGACAGGCAACACAAGTGACTTCAAGGTCACACAGACTATGTCTGCTTCACACTCTGCACTTTCAACAAGAATGCTTTGCGGTGAAGGTCACGGATTAAGAGACAGGCACACCGGTGTGGCCAGTTACCCTCTTCTCCAAAGCAAGGCTCTATCTACTGCAGAATTAAAACCTCAGGAGAAACCAGACCACTGTTTTCCTAGCCAGTTCACACTACTACTACATATCCGATTAATTCTCAGTCCTTTTCTGATTCTAAATGTGTGTGTGTGTGTGTGTGTTGGGAGTAATTGATTGGGGAGGGTTACCTAGACAGCATTTTAAAAAGCAGAGACATCATGTCGCTGACAAAGGTCTGTCTAGTCAAGGCTATGATTTTTCCCGTGGTCATGTATGGATGTGAGAGTTGGACTCTAAAGAAAGCTGAGCACAGAAGAATGGATGCTTTTGAACTGTGGTGTTGGAGAAGACTCTTGAGAGTCCCTTGGACTGCAAGGAGATCCAACCAGTTCATCCTAAAGGAGATCAGTCCTGGGTGTTCATTGGAAGGACTGATGATGAAGCTGAAACTCCAATATTTTGGCCACCTCATGCGATGAGTTGACTCATTGGAAAAGACTCTGATGCTGGGAGCGATTGGGGGTAGGAGGAGAAGGGGACGACAGAGAATGAGATGGCTGGATGGCATCACCAACTCGATGGACATGAGTTTGAGTGAACTCCGGGAGTTGGTGATGGACAGGGAGGCCTGGCGTGCTGCGGTTCATGGGGTCGCGGAGAGTCAGACACGACTGAGCGACTGAACTAAACTGAACTTGTATTCTGAAATAGGTGGAAAGAAAGCCATTAACCGAAGGGAGGCAGATCAGGTGGTGTAAGGATGAAGACCCGCCCCTCAGCGGCGCCCACGACCCAGAAGTCAGCCTCAGGTGGGGAGGACTGCTCAGTGAAGATTTGCTCTCAGGGGGTCTTTACAGGCAGCACGAGCTGACCTTGCTCTGGGGAATCTCTGCACTTCTAGAGGCAAGGCCATTGTTAGCTCGAGGCCAGCAGATGGCGCTGTGAGCCCAACAGAAAGAACCACTCCGCTGATAGCCGTGCACAAGTGTCCGTCGTGTGACTCTGCGACTCCGTGGCCCTTAGCTCGTCAGGCTCCTCTGTCCATGGGATGCTCCTGGCAGGAATACTCGAGTGGGTTGCCATGCCCTCCTCCAGGGGATCTTCCCAACCCAGGGACTGAACCTGGTCTCCTGCACTGTAGGTAGATTCTTTACCACCTGAGCCACGAGGGGAGCCCAGATGACACAAGGGCCACCAAATGCACTGCCCAGGGCTTTTCAGATTGGTTTCCTCGCGGCCTCCGTGGCTTCCTCACGCCCCAAAGGAAGGTCCGTGCCAGAGTGTGTAAGAAGCCTTGTCTTCCTCAACCTCAGGGGGCTCGGCCCCCAGACACACATGATGTAAAACTGCCCGGGAAGGCTGAACCGGCCCATGAGGTTCTGCTGCTGCTGCTGCTGCTAAATCACTTCAGTCGTGTCCGATTCTGTGTGACCCCATAGATGGAAGCCCACCAGGCTCCCCCGTCCCTGGGATTCTCCAGGCAAGAACACTGGAGTGGGTTGCCATTGCCTTCTCCACATGAGGTTCTAGTTTTGCTGAAAAGGGAATCTTGCAGGGGTTGGGAGGGCGGAGAGGTGACTTAGGAAGGCTTTCTGGAACACCGGCTGTCACAAGAGATAGCCTGGCATAAACGACAAAGTCGGGTGTGGGCGAACGAGAAAAACAGATGAACCCAAAGCAAACAGCAAACAAGTTAGTGGCGGCGTAAATCTTGGAGGAGCTCCAGGGAGCCTCTCAACTTCTGCCCTCACACCATTAATGCGTTTTATCCCGCTTTGTCCCGAGAAAGTCTGATCACTTTGATGGTGGGATCGTTCCATGGAAAATTCTCCTCCGGACCAAATCAGCCTCAATCTTTTGATCACGCTGTCTCCATCACGGTTTCTTTCTCACCGGTAACCCGTGTTAGGACCCCCCGTGCTCCCTTGCTTTCCTGAGGTCGGTTATAGAGAGCATAGTTACAGAGGAACGCAGCTCGCTCCAGCCCAGAGAGGGTGCCAGCCCTCGATCGGCTGCACGCGTGTCTCATACCTGGTGGTTGCGTGTGGGGGATGTTTACTCACCGGAGATTTCCCCTCTTCCCCAAGCCTGTTTCCAGCGTCATCCTCACCTCCACCTTCACCCTCTCACCCTGGCCAGTCAGCAGTGCTTATCAGGAATCACGTGATTAGAAAGATACAGCCACAGGGGAAAACACAAAAATGCACTGATTTAACTGAGAGCTTGAGGACACTTTCAGCATGCCTTTGCCTGAAGGAAACAGAAGGCTCGTTAAAAACAGAGTGGGCTGGACCCAGGATCAGATCTACTAGATCAGAATTTCCAGAGGCAGGGTCTGTAATCTGCACTTTAAGTCCCCCAAGTGATTCTTATCATCAAGAAGCAGACTCAGAGATGCAGAGAACAAACTATTCTCGTAGTTCCCAGTGGCAAGAGGGGAGGGGATTAAGAGGTATAGACAGTTATTAACATGTATAAAATTAGCTACAGACTATATTGTACAGCACAGGGAATATGTTCAATATTTTATAACAACGAAATGGTTGTTCAGTCCCTAAACCGTGTCTGACTCTGCAAGTCCATGAACTGCAGCACGTCAGACTTCCCTGTCCTTCTCTGTCCCTGGGAGTTTGCTCAGGTTCAGGTCCACTGAGTCAGTGATGCCCTCCAGCCACCTCATCCTCTGTCGCCCCTTCCCCTCCTGCCCTCAGTCTTTCCCAGCATCAGGGCCTTTCATCTAGCTGGTCAGTAACTGCATGGACTGTACCCTTTAGCAGCTGTGAGTCACTGTACTGTACCCCTGTGACACGTAACACGCATCAAGTATAGTGATGGTAGTATAGTGATTAGCTGTGTTAGTTGCCCAGACTCTTGCGACTCCTGGACTGTAGCCCACCAGGCTCCTCTGTCCATGGGATTCTCCAGGCAAGAACACTGGCGTGGGCAGCCATTCCCTTCTCCAGGGGAATCTTCCTGACCCAGGGATCAAACCTGGGTCCCCTGCATTACAGGCAGATTCTTTACCATCTGAGGCACCAGGGAAGCCCCTGTACTTCAATTTTTTCTTTTTTTTTAAGCAGCAGCTTAGGAAACACGACCCAAGAAACTGTCTTAGTTCAAGAGTTATTAACTGCCTGCAAAGGGCTAGAGACAGGTATCTGAGGCTTTGTGGACCACAGAATATTCATTACAGCTACTGTGTCTTACTGAGAAGGTAGCCGATATGTAAGTGAAAGGGCATGGCCGTGTTTCAATAAAACTTTACAAAAACAGGCTGAGGGCTAAAGTCTGCTGACTGCTGGACCAGTTGGCAGGTAGGACGGTGAGGACCAGAGGGGTGAGGAGACCCGCTGACACTGCAGTCAATCAGGGGCCCAGCCAGGCCAAGGTGACAGGCCTAGAACAAGGTTCGCTTCATTGCTCTGCTGCTGAGCCGGGTCCTCGGACTCTTCGATCAATAGGAGTTGGTGAGAGGCCAGATGAGAAATTCAAGCAAGGCTTTGCTGGGCTCGTGCTGCAGCCCAGGGGAGTGAAAGCCAGAAACAGCGGACACTGCTTGCTCTCTGAGGGGGCGGGCGGGTTCCTTAAAGGGGTGAGCGTGGAGGCAGATAGGGGCTCTGGCAGAAGGGTGGCTGAGGTGGGCTGCCCACCCCTTGGGGACGCTGCGTGCAGGGGTCAGGCCTGGCACCCTGCTTCCTCTCCGGGCACCTCAGAAGTGGTAGTTAGTTTGGGGTCTTTTTGTATCTTGTGTTGCATGCTAAGACGCTTTAGTCATGCGCGACCCTCCACGACCCCATGGACTGCAGCCCGCCAGGCTCCTCTGTTCCTGGAATTCTCCAGGCAAGAACACTGGAGTAGACTCCCATACCCTCTTCCAGGGGATCTTTCCAACTCAGGAATCGAACCCATGTCTCTTAAGTCTGCTGCACTGAGAGGCGGGTTCTTTACCACTGGTGCCACGGGGGAACCTTTTCAGCATCTTCTTGTTTATAATTGCCCTGACTGCCCAAGCCTGCAGCTGTTTTTAGTCCCTAATCATTCCTTTGCTTTCTGTTCCTTGAGAAGACCTCTGTCCACTGAAGTAAAGGGTCCCAGGTTCCCGTTTATCTCAACCCCACCCAAGTCAAATGTGGATCCACTGTGGTTGACTCTTTGCTTCAGGATGAACTTCTGCCATGTCACTTGTGGCAGGGACAGTCGTGATGAGGGAACGGTTGCATTCTCTATAGAAGGAAGATCTTGGCATCCCCTTTCTCTGGTGGGTGGGTTTAAAAAAAAACAAAGAAAAGGAAATAGAAAAATAAAGTATTGAGTGGTTAAATTAAACAAAACTTGGGAATTTTCTGTATCAATTAAAAATTTCAAAGCTCCAATTGGCTAACTAGATAAATAAATGTTCTTTTAAACTCACTTGTGACCAAGCCTTGAATCACGTTGAGGGGGCATCGGGTTCTGTAGACATGCCCAGACCCTTTGAACAACCTTCCCAGAAAGAGGTGCCCTCCTTATGGCCAATTCCCTCCTTCCCCGCCTCTCGTGGCGGTGGGGAGCATCTGGTTGCCATTTTCTTTGGACCTCTGAAGAACCGTCATTAAATTGCCACATAGTTGTTCATTTCCTGGCAAAGTGGCCGATTCTCTCAGACTGTCCTCAGAAAACTTGTCCTGTAATCCTGAGATCATTTTTATGGGGTGGGAGCCTTCTTTCTCTGAGTTGTCCACACTCAGACTGCGTGGATTTTGACCAGGTTCAATCCGCTGGTGAGTTTTGAGCTCTAAAGGAAGAACTTTTAGAAGAAGACATCATGTTTTCCTCTGCTTGCAGGCCAGGGCCCGCAGTTACTTCCTGGGGCATCCCTTACGGGGTGAGTCACGATGTGAGTTTACCGCGGGGGAAACCAGGGAGCCGGGGTCCTGTTCACTTCTTGAAAAAGAGTCGTCACTCTCTCTCAACCATCAGAAGCTCCTGTTCTTCTCCTTCAGTGGGGGCAGGGAGCATTTGTTTGTGTGTGTGTGTGTGTTGGTTTTTTTTTTTTTTTTGGTACCCAGAAAAAATTTGCCTTGAATACCAAAACAGTCAGGCATTTTGGGAACTCTTGTAGAATTAATTGTTGTGCTGGAATTTAGGAAATTTTTAGAAATGGAAAACAATGTAGCAATCACTGCTTTCATAAAACAGAGCGTTTGGCATTCAGATGACCCTGGTCGTCTGCCCTTCTCAAGCTTCTCATATTCAGAGCACTTTCAGTAGCCTGCCATGGTTGGTGCTTTTTTTTTTTTCCCTCTTCTCACCCAACTTTTATTTGGAAACGATTTAAACCTGCTGAACAGTTGAACACACACTCAGCAGTTATTAACATGTAACCACATTTGCTTTATTGCTCCATCCACCTTCACTGACACCCCCACCCACCGCCTGACACACGCAGGTTAGCTCTTCTGTGCTCAGCCGTGTCTGACTCTGTGCGACCCCGTGGACTGTAGCCCGCCAGGCTCCTCTGTCCGTGGGATTCTCCGGGCAAGAGCACTGGAGAGGCTCGCCATGGATCTTCCTGACCCAGGGATCGAGTCCACGCCTCCTGTGTCTGCTGCATTGACAGGTGGATTCTTTACCACACTTTCTTATTTCAGTTGTAACGTTTGAAAATGAGTTGCTGGCATCATAACACTTTACCCCTTCAGCCTGTGCCTCCTGAGAGTAACGCAGCCTCCTACATGAACATTACATGAATGTTGTTCCTAAGAAAGTTAATATTAATTCCTTAGCATTATCTAATATACAATCCATATTAAGATTTCCCCAATTGTCCCAAAATGTCTCTCCATAGCGATTCTCTTTTCTGATCCAGGATTCAGTCAAGGTTCGTGCTGTACTGCTGTCTTTATCCTCCGGAGTCTCTTCTAATCAAGAACAGGCCTCTCATTTCTTTTTTTTTCATGACGTTGACATTTTGAAGCATCCAGGCCAACTGCTTTTGGAGAATGTCCTCTATTCTGAAACTGTCTTGATTGTTTTCTTATGATTAGATCTGAGCTAAATACTCTTGTCGAGGATGCACGTTGGTGATATTGCATGCTTCCTCCTCATCTCATCTGGGGCTATCACACTGACATTTAGTTTGATCACTTTTCTCAGGTGATGTTTCCCAAATCTCTTCAAGGCAAGAATGCATTTTCCCTTTGTGAAAAGTGAGCAGGGTACGAGTGGTCCTTTGGGTTTATGTGGATCACAAGTTCTCCAATAATCTTACACTGATGTTTTTACTGTCCATTGATGATCTCTGCCTGAATCAATACAGGGAAGCTGCAAAATCGTGATTTTCCTCTAATTTTATTTTTCGTTCCAGTTATCGGCTGGTATTGTCCTGTAAAAAATAGTAAGCTGTGCTGAGACAGGGCCTTCTTCAGTTTTGTTCACGGATTGCACAGCAGGCAACTGCAACTTGAGTGAACTCTTCACAGATATTTGAATTCAATACATGAATGAATGCTGCCCGTGTTTGTTTTCTTTTTTTTCATTTCTTATTAAGCAGTTTTGATCCGTTTTACAGGGAGAAGTATTGAGGGATTACTTGAAAAACTGGATGTTTTGTGCAATCTCTTGTACAAGCAAGTTATACTTTAGTCAGGGAAAACAAGCTGTTGATTTAGTTTATACTTTAAAAAAACAAACTGATATATGAGCACAGTTTACAAGTGAAATAGTTACATTAAAATTGGAAACCACCCTACCCCTTGCCTGCCTCTTTTCAATATTGATTTTCCAGTCTTTAGATAAGATCATTTTCACCGATTTTAGCAGTTCCCTAGTACTTCTCCTCATAGTTTAATGAATTTATGTATTCTTATATTACTAATTCATATTTAATATTCTTTGGATATTGTCTAGTGACTTTCTCATTTAGAAGGTTAATATTTATTGCTTTTAAACTGTTCCCTTTCCTGCACATTTCTTTTCTCCACACATCTATTCTCACCACCATAAGCATGTGGTAAGTTTTGGTTAAGTCACCATCCGTATGCACAGACGAGTCATGTAATATGCTTTTTGTGCAGCTTTTCCTATCCATGAAGATGATCACTGCCTATTTCTTTTTCATTCTCTTGGTTTTCTTTGTGTCATTAATCTATCTCCAAACTCTCTGCCAGCAGATTATACATCTCCTTTCCGTAATTTCGAGCACATCTCAGTTTGTTTTGTTTTGAGAAAGCCCTTCCGGAGCCCTTCGCCCAGCTCCTGTGGCTGAGGCTGCTCTCACGCCGGCTGTAGAGCTGCTGTCCCAGGATCTCTCTTTCCCATTTTTTTCCTCTTCCTCTGTGGTTCGTCCCACTTCCTGGATCCCGTGTCATCTTTCTTGGTTACCTCACTCATTCTGATGAAATTCACACTCCCACAGCTTCCCAAGGAATAAGTGGGAGGTAAGTTGGTGATGAACAGGGAGACCTGGCGTGCTGTGATTCATGGGGTCGCAAAGAGTCAGACACGACTGAGCGACTGAACTGAACTGAACTGAACTGAAAGAAGATGGGACCTTGCATATATGAAAAGGTCTTTAGTCTAGCTTCCTACTTGATTGACATGTGAACAGGATATAAAATTCTTAGTTGGAAATCATTCTCTTTCATAATTTCAAAGGAATTTCTTCATTTTCTGTTAGCTTATTGAGTTGTTTTGTGAAAACTTTTTGTGAGATGTGTGTGTGTGTGTGTGTTTTCCCCTCTCTGAATGGTCTCAGGATCTCATTTTTGTACTCAGTGTTCTGGAATTTCACAGTGATCTCTCCTTGGTATTTTTAAATAAATTCACTGGCCAGGTCACTCAGGAGATTTGTTGAATCTGTAAACTCACATCCTTCAGTTCTAGGGAATTCCCTTGAATTAGTTCTCGTCTACATTTATTTCTTTTCTCTCTTTCTGGATGTGTTATGATTAAGATGTTGGACCATCCAGACTGATCTAAACTTTTCTTCTTTTCTCTCCTATTTTCTACTTCTTTAGCTTCATATTCCTTTTTTTTTTTTTCTGGTACATTTTCTCAACCTCTCTCCCAAAACTTCTATTGAATTTTTGGGTTTTGCTACAATAGCTTTAATTTGTTTTCTTTTGATTTCAGAAGCTCTTTTTCTACTGCTTCCTGCCCTTAATCATGAATGCAACGTCTTCTGTTTTGCTTTTGTGCACTTTAATGATTTTTAAAAATAGTTTGTTGTTTGTTTGCGGCTGCCCTGGGTCTTCATGGCCACACATGGGCGGCTCCCTGGTTGCAACATGCAGGCTTCTCGTTGCGGTGGCTCCTTTGCTGCGGAGCACGGGTTCGAAGCACCCAGGCTTCAGCAGTTGCAGCACAAGGGCTCAGGAGCTGTGGGCTGTGGACTTAGTTGCCCTGTGGTGTATGGGATCTTTCTGGACCAGGGATCAAACCCGTGTCCCCTGCACTGGCAGGTGGATTCCTACCCACTGCAGCACCAGGGCAGTCCTAATGACTGTAAAGACATTTTCTCTTTCCTTCGTTGTCTTTCTTCCTCTAAGGGTACTTTATCTGCTCGGTTTTTTTCTCTGTTCTTTCATGTTTCATGCTTTCATTACCTGTCACTGACCCTCACCCCTTCTTTAATAATTTGTAAGGCTCTGAGAGGATGACTGCAAACTCTGCGTGGTGGGAGAGAGTTTTCAACCTGCAATTAATATTTTTTAACTCTACAAGTGATAGAC
This sequence comes from Moschus berezovskii, assembly GCF_049115385.1. Classification (NCBI taxonomy): domain Eukaryota; kingdom Metazoa; phylum Chordata; class Mammalia; order Artiodactyla; family Moschidae; genus Moschus; species Moschus berezovskii. The sequence continues at coordinate 27,217,150 of NC_142487.1, read as the reverse complement.
TCCTGGCATACCTGTTGGACACCTGAGCTGTCGCTAATGAAGAAGCGGAATCAGATAATAATATCCTTTTATTTCCCTTCTGAGCTTGAAACCGACTGAAGCATGCAAGCGGGGAACAGAATGAGCACTTTATTGCTGAAAATGCTGGCTGGAGAAGTGGCTTTCGACGCATCCCCTATGAGAACAGTTCACACCCCTGCTAACTAACAGGAAATGCAGGTCTCCTCCGGATAGGCAGAGCATGGCTGTGAGTCTCACCGCGCACTGGGGAGTAACCCTTGCCGCACGTGCTCAGAAGAACGTCTGAAAGGTCTGTGTGCTGATGCTCTGCTTGTTTCCGTTGAGTCCTTCTGGGGCTCAAAAACTTATTTTGCTGAATTAATCCCTGGTTTAATCTCCTTGGAAGATTACGTGAAGCTGTGCTTCTGTAGTTTAAGGTAGGATACCGTTCCCTACCCGCACCCCAAGGCTGAAATTTGAGCTTTCCGCCCTTTTCAGAACAGAAGCGTCAATCTCCATATTTTATTTCAATCCACAATGTCATCCCTTGTGCCCATGCCTCAGGGTTCTCAGCTAAAGTACGAAGACATGAGAGTTTTAGAGTTCAATAAACCTCTCTACCCAAATTTGGAACCAAATGACAAATAAGACATAGGAGACAAAAAAAAAAAAAGAAGATTAAAATGTCAATATTTTACTGGTTAGGTTGATTGAAGAATGTGGATCTGAGGCCCCTTGGCTTGACTGGCATCATTCCCGGGGCAAATTAATCAAAGTTATTCAGCTGGCACTGAAATGCTAGGGCGGCCACAGGCTCCACATCGTGACCAGCAGACCAGAGTGTGCCCTCTGTGTGAGCAGTGAGATCCGCCAGAAACCCCTGCTGCCCAAAGCAGAGCTGAGCACACCAGCCCCTTCTCTCAGCCTCAGCAGTGAGCTCAGCCATCTCCCATTTGGAGGAGAACTCAAGGGAGCAGAGAGAAGCCAGAAGTGGTTGTTCGGTCTCTAAGTCCTGTCTGACTCTTCGCAACCTCATAGAGCACAGCAGGCTCCTCTGTCCTTCACTGTCTCCTGGAGTTTGCTCAAATTCATGCCATTGAGTCTGTGACGCCATCCAACCATCTCATCCTCTGTCGTCCCCTTCTCCTCCTGCCTTCAACCTTTCCCAGCATCAGGGTCTTTTCCAATGAGTCAGTTCTTCACATGAGGTGGCCAAAGTATTAGAATTTCAGCTTCAGCAATGAATATTCAGGGTTGATTACCTTTAGGATTGACTGGTTGGATCTTCTTGCAGTCCAAGGGACTCTCAACAGTCTTCTCCAGCACCACAATTTGGAAGCATCCATTCTTCGGTGCTCAGCATTCTTTATGGTCCAATTCTCACATCTGTACATGACTGCTGGAAAAATGATAGCTTTGATTATATGGACTTTTGTCAGCAAAGTTGTATCTCTGCTTTTTAATACACTGTGTAGGATTGTCATAAAAAACTCAACATTCAAAAAACTAAGATCATGGTATCGAGTCCATCACTTCATGGCAAATAGATGGGGAAACAGTGGAAATAGTGACAGACTTTATTTTCTTGGGCTCCAAAATCACTGCAGATGGTGACTGCAGCCATGAAATTAAAAGACACTTGCTCCTCAGAAGAAAAGCTATGACCAACCTAGACTGTATATTAAAAACCAGAGACATTACTTTGCCAACAAAGGTCCATCTAGTCAAAGCATGGTTTTTCCAATAGTCATGTATGGATGTGAGAGTTGGACCATAAAGAAAGCTGAGTGCTGAAGAATTGATGCTTTGGAACTATGGTGTTGGAGAAGACTCTTGAGAGTCCCTTGGACTGCAAGGAGATCAAACCAGTCAATCCTAAAGGAGATCAGTCCTGAATATTCATTGGAAGGACTGATGCTGAAGCTGAAGCTCCAATACTTTGGCCACCTGATGACTGACTCATTGGAAAAGACCCTGATGCTGGGAAAGATTAAAGGCAGGAGGAGAAGGGGACGACAGAGGATGAGATGATTGGATGGCATCACCAACTCAATGGACATGAGTTTGAGTAAGCTCCAGGAATTGGTGAACAGGGAAGTCTGGCACACTGCAGTCCATGGAGTTACAAAGAGTTGGACAGGACTGAGTGACTGATCTGAACTGAGGTTTGTCATAACTTTCCTACCAAAGAGCAAGTGTCTTTTAATTTCATGGCTACAGTCACCATCTACAGTGATTTTAGAGCCCAAGAAAATAAAATTGGCCACTGTTTCCACTTCTTCCCCACCTATTTGCCATGAAATGAGGGATTGGATGCCATTATCTTAATTTTTTTAATGTTGAGTTTGAAGCCAACTTTTCATTCTCCTTTTTCACCTGCATTGAGAGGCTCTTTAGTTCTTTACTTTCTAGCATTAGAGTGGTATTACCTGCCTATCTGAGGTTGTTGATATTTCTCCTGGAAATCTGGATTCCAGCTTGTGGTTCATCCAGCCTGGCATTTCGCATGATGTACTCTGCGTATAGGGAAAATAAGCATGGTGACAATATACAGCCTTGTCATACTCCTTTCCCAAGTTTAAACCAGTCTGTTGTTCTATGTCTGGCTCTAACTGTTGCTTCTTGACTTGCATACATATTTCTCAGGAGACAAATAAGGTGGTCTGGTACTCCCAGAATACCAGAGGGAGAAGAGGGAAGCCAGAAGCATTCTCCCATACTTTCCGCCTGGGGTGTGGTATAGAAGTACTCTTACCTGTGGGAGATGTGAGGAATAAAGAATAAGTATTTACTCTGAACACAAATCTTGGATTTTCCCGCATGAAATTACACATGGAAACCACATAATTTAATCTCCAAACTGGGACATATCTGGTGATTGATTGAGACCCCTATCAATAATTATTCCAGGAATATGAGCATAAATGGGGCTTCCCCAGCAGCTCAGTGGTAAAGAATCCACCTGCAATGTAGGAGACACAGGAGATGTGGTTTCCATCCCTGGGTGGGAAGATCCCCTGGAGGAGGGCATGGCAACCCACTCCAATATTCTTGCCTGGGAAATCCCATGGACAGAGGAGCCTGGTGGGCTATGGTCTATGAGGTCACAGAGTCGGACCCAACTGAAGTGACTGAGCATGCACATAAGCATAAACTAGCATCACCCAGGGCAACCAGGAGGAAAAGTCGCCTCCCTTACAGTGAGCGTGGGGATTCTCAGGGGATCTCTTCTCTCTGGACTGACATTCTTCCATTTTCTCAAGTAGTTGCTATGGATAGTCACTCTTCCCCCGACCCTCTCCCTGAAAAGCTGCGTGGCTTGCAGGATCTTAGTTCCCCGACCAGGGATTGAACAGTGTCTCCTGCAGGGGAAACCCAGAATCCTAACCACTGGATCACCAGGAAATTCCATGGATAGTCACACTTCTGTGGCCTTTTCCTCTATATATTCCTTAGGCACCTCATAAGAAGGACAGAAAGAAAAAGTAAGCCGTGTTCCAGTCATTTCAACTATAATAGGCATTTAAAAATAAATGTTTGTTGAGTAATAAGTATGTAAATAAAATTTTAAAATGTACTTGACAAAATTCTTTTCTGTGGAGATAGAGTCTCTATTAACTAAAGGGAAATAACAAATGGAAGACAGGAAGAGAGAAAGAGAATGCTCACTGAGAAAATGTGACTTATTTAACTTTGTTCTAAATTTATGTGGATCCTGGTCCTGTCTCTCATAAAAAGTTATGCTCATCTACCCAGGAAGTCACCAAGAGCGTATTTTCAGAAGTTTAAAGAGAAACAATCTCCAGAAGATTATTTACTATTAATATGCTTTACAGTTGGGGGAGATTTTTATTTTCATTTTTCATTTCCTGTTTCTTATCTTATGTTCCCAGATCGAGGCTATTCCTGGGCCAGAAGAGCATGTCTTAGCACAATCTGCCTCCTGCCATTTATCAAAACGTTGTCTTGACTCTTTTCAGTTAATCAAAACCAGGAGGTAAAATCTCAGGAAAAGACTGAACTGTGTTTCTCACATCAAGAGTAGTGACTGTGTGTGATCAGAGGTGGTATTGGTATTAATACAGAAAGAAAAGTTTGGACTTTGGTCAGTGGTGTGCGAGTTAAGGACTTTTAAAAGGATGCCAATGTAGATATCAACTCTTGAAAATATAATACGATACAATACACATATGCCAGGATTGTTGATAACAATAACAAAGTTGATCAACTTCTACCCCAAACAACTGTTTTCATATTGAACTTGTTTTGTTTTTCACTGAATAAGAGGAGGTGAATTTAAGGTTTCCATTTGTGGTTTCCAAAAAAGAAAGCAATTTGGCAGGGAAAGTTTCTCACTAAGGGCAAACAAATCATGCTGTGACATGAACCTCATTTCCTTCTTGTCGATGGTGATTATTACATGTCAGCTGGGTGCCTGATTTATCTGTCGGAGAAGTTTCATGATGAGCAGCTGTGACTGTGGTAAACACTGAAACACACTGTTATATTCTTTTTGCTTTGAACCATTTGGGGAACCAATGGTCAGTTTTCTATGGGAAAATAGAGTACCAGCTTCCTTTTGGAAAATCTCTGATGGGTAGATGGAACAGAGGGAAAAGGATGATGGCTAACTTTCCTTGAATGTGTATTTTCTTGCCAGCACCATTAAAATTACTTTACATTTCACTTATTTCTCATAACTCTGCCATTTCATAGAAGAAAAATCTGGGCTTGGAAAGATTAAGCCTCTTTACCAGGCTCATACAGCTGCCAATCAGCAGATGTGGGCTCTAAACTTTGGTTTTTCTGGATTTGAAGCCCGAGCTCCTAGCTGCTTCTCCTCATGGCCTCACCTCCCTACCTAGGAAATGCCGTCCACGTATCAGTCTCTGCTGCTTGCTCTGTGTGGAGTTACTACCAAACCCTGTTAATCTCCCATTAGGCCTTAAGACCACGTGTCCAGTCCTAACGCCAGTATACCTCCTTATCCCACGTTGGGGTCATAGCACATTCCCACAAGGTCTGCCTGCTTATGCAATCTCCGCTCTCAATCCATTTTATACATCACAGTCAGACCAATTTCCCTTTATTACCAGTTCCTCCTTATTTTTTTTCTTCTTCTTTGGCAGCAGGCCATGCAGGATCTTAGTTCCCGGACAAGGGATTGAACCCTTACACCCTGCATTGGAGGCTCAAGGTCTTAACCACTGGACTACCAGGAGGTTCCCCCTCCATCACCATTTTTAACATCTGTTCTACCAATGTAGAGGGCTTCCCAGGTGGCGCTAGTGGTAAAGAACCCACTTGCCAGTCCAGGAGATGTAAGACTTGGGTTCAATCCCTGGGTCCCTGGGGAAGGACATAGCAATCCACTCTAGATTCTTGCCTGGAGAATCCTATGGACAGGGTACTGCCTGGTGAGCTATAGTCCATAGAGTCACGATGAGTCGGACACGACTGAAGTGATTTAGCATGCATGCAGGCATGCTGTTGGTGCTTTGCTTGGTTCTGTATAGATTCCATCTTTGAGGGATCTAGTCATGTTCATAGGGTTAGTTCAATGTATTTACACATCTACAGGCCCAGCATTGGGAGTAGAGTCACCATCTTGGCTGTGAGTACTTGAGTCTTGCCTGGTGATTTGCTGGAATGAGTGCAGAGAAGGAAGGGGTCTACAGTACCAGTTAGATTCAGCAGTCGGCGAGGGGCTCCCTATCTGGAAGACTGTAGTCTCTGCAGCGCCCAATTTGAGTCTGAACCCTGTAAGGCAGAAGGAGGAATTGAGTGGGCCGGACTGAGCGCCATCTAGTGGGCGGAGGCTGCAAAGTGTAAACGAGAGCTGACTGTGATTGGCAATCTGATGCTACAGGAAAAGACAGGCAGTTGGTGGTGAATGAGGGGAAAGGTGGGCGCTGCCAGCAGATCAGGGGGCTGTGGACTGATGGGGGAGTGGCAAGAGGAGGCTCACCCTCGTCTTCAATGCAAAGCAGAAGGAATAGGGTAAAAATCATTTATTTTCTTTATCTAGGACCCCACCATGATCCCCAGCTTTCAGAGTAAAACAATAATAATAAATAAAATTTTAAGAAAAAAGAACAGGTATGCCTGCTATCAGTTTGGGTCATATCAGTTTAAACAGTCAGTTGTATCTTTTCTTTTTCTTTTCTTTGACTGCACCACACAGTTTGCAGGATCTTAGTTCCCGAACAAGCGATGGAACCTGGGCCTTTGCGGTGAGAAGGCAGAATCCTACCCACCGGACCTCCAGAGAATTCCCTGATTTATCTTTCAGTCAAGAATCCAAAAATGTTTTGTGTGTCTACATTTCAAATTTTAAAAAGATAGTTCAGTTCGCTCAGGTGTGCTGACTTTTGCAACCCCATGGACTGCAGCACACCAGGCCTCACTGTCCATCCCCGACTCCCGGAGCTTACTCAAACTCATGTCCATTGAGTCGGTGATGCCATCCAGCCATCTCATCCTCTGTCGTCCCCTTCCTCTCCCGCCTTCAATCTTTCCCAGCATCAGGGTCTTTTCCAATGAGTCAGTTCTTCCCATGAGCCAAAGTATTGGAGCTTCGGCTTCAGCATCAGTCCTTCCAATCAATATTCAGGACTGATTTCCTTTAGGATCGACTTGTTTGATCTCCCTGCTGTCCAAGGGACTCTCAAGAGTCTTCTCCAACACCACAGTTCAGAAGCATCAACTCTTCGCTTTCTTTATGGTAAAAGGGGTACTGTTTAGTAATTGTCCATGCATGCTAAAGGGCGATGTGAATTGCACTTTCATTCTATACTGTGGAAGGAGGCAGACACTGTTCACACAGAGATGGAGGAAGAGCCAAACGACTTCCTGAAACAAAAATACTCACAGAACGTTGAGACCATGGGAGCCGGACCTGTAGGTTAAGAGGCAAAGGGACACAGACACAGCCCCATTTTTTTTGCACACCCGATTGTTGAAAACATGCCTATGTGAACGGGACTACTTTCCATGGGAGCACACACCCCTGTTCGGCAGATTGAAGTGCGGGCCAACAGGACAGCTAACACGTTCTCCTCCTCCAGAACAAAACGGTGAGAGGCAAGAGCTTCGAAGGAGCGAAAGTTAATCCAGTTCACAATCAAATGAGCATGTTGTGGGTTCAGAGCCAACTCAGAGTCTGAGCCAACTTTAGTCAGTCAGTGCCCTGCGTTTAACCAGCTGGAATGTTTTATAAGTACCATCCACTCAATCCTTTGACATGAGGGCTTTGCCTCTTGTTGGGAAATATGCATCTCGTCATAAAAATGGAACACAATGTCCTTGGATTTGTTGTTCTCTAGAGAAGGAGACTCTATTGTGCTATATGCCAGGAATATAATAATAAAGAGGCGTAAACGCTTATTACACTGAATTTATTTCAGGCATGAGAGACTGGGAGACATTTATGCAGAGAGATGGATAGATTAGGAGTATAAAGACTGTAGGCGCCACTCCCACGGTACCAATATTTAAGAACAAACTCTCGATCACTCTTTCTTTTTTCCATGCCCAGGAATTCATCAAGACAGAACAAGCCAAGAGCAAAGGACCAACTTCAGAAGAACTGTGATCGATTCAAGGTTTTTGAAACCAAAAGCTCAGTTATAGAGGAATTGGGACTAGTTTAGATATGAAACAGCATTCCAAGGCTTTTTCTCAAATGTATGTATGCTTCTTTTTCTTTAGCCCTTGAAAAAAATGGAGATTGACCCCTGTCTTGTACCACACATTTTATATGTGCTCAAAAAGAAAAAACAACCCAGACTGATTTGAAATTTTAATGGAAAAAAATAAAACCACATAAGAACCAAAGAGAAATGCAGGGAAGGTAATGAAGAAAGAAAAAAGAAAAAGCAACAAAAAACATGGATGAATATTTATATAATCTTGAGGTGCAAATGGCCATTTGAAGACTAAAACTAAAGGCAAAGCTTATAAAGGAAATAGAACCTAGATTTGACTTTATTCAAGTTAAAAAGTTTGTGGGTTTTTTTTTTAATTCAAGATTCAAGCACCATAAACAAAGGCAAATCAAAAGAATGTGTGCAAAATTCTCATTTCCTTTGGTCGCATATAATCCACTCAAGCTAGCTCCTGACAAGAGAAAAGGAACAGGAGATCAGGACAGCTATCTCCCAAATTCCAAGAACAGGAGCGTCACTGGGCCTCAGGAAAGCGCCAGGCACAGGAAGCCTAGGGCCCAAATGGTGCGATTCTGATTTTATCATCTATGCTGACTGGTTGGTAATCTGTGATATGTCTAAGAAGAGTAACTTCACATCTAGTATTTGGTTTCCCAAGGGTCCAATTCTTATAGAAGATTCATGATGAATGCCTGATTCTCCCCCTTTCATTAAAGACGTTTCACTGAATGTATTGTTTTGGGTAGAAAGTCTCAAGATCTATGGTCAATCAGCTGGAGACACAGGAGAGCCAACGCTATAACATCTGTCAGTGTCTGAAGGTCTCAGAACGAGAGAGTCAATGGTGTAAGTTCTAGTCTGAGTTTGAGAATGAAGGCAGGAGAAGGCAGAAGCAGGAAGTCCTGCGTGGGGCTTCCCTCGTGGCTCAGTGGTGAGGAATCCGCCTGCCAGTCCAGGAGACACACGCTCGATCCCTGGGTCAGGGTGATCCCCTCGAGAGGGAAATGGCAACCCACTCCAGTATTCTTGCTTGGAGAATCCCATGGGCGGAGGAGCCTGGCCGGCTGCAGTCCATGGGGTCACAAGAGTCAGAAACAACTTAGTGACTAAGCAACAGCAAGTCCTATGTAACTGTTCACTAAATAAAATAAACTGGTTAAAGCATTCAGTTCAGTTCAGTTCAGTCGCTCAGTCATGTCCGACTCTCCGCGACCCCATGAAGCTTTTAAAAAAAAACACAGGCAAGTCAGAGGGGGTAGATGATGTCATTCTCATTTTGTAGGTAGAAAGGGTGAGACCTGGTGGAGCTGTGGCTCGTCGTAGTTCACTGGGGCAGAGAGAGCAGCCTGGCCTTTTAGTCTACTGCTGTTTCCATTTAGTAGCTGGCAACTTTTCATCTATATGGAAATTAAAACTAATGAGGCGTGCATATATTAAAGTTGTTTCTGTATGAAAGTGTATATAGCCAGGATGAAAGCCATCGGTCAAGGGCTGTCTCCAATGCTGCTTAGCCCAGGGGTTCTTTGGCCCTGCCAGTGTTCATCCAACGGGTATGATCCCACAGCAGAGGTCACAGTGTCCTTTTGTTCCTTTTTAAGGGTTTTTTGATGGAATTTACAATAGTCATCTGGACTCAGTCTAGGTCAACAATGAATATTTTCCATCAAATCCAAAAGGAAAGGACTTATTAAGATAACTTTGGCTGTAGTGATTTTTACGTGTCTCTCCATACCTTATGGGGCTTCCCAGGTGGCTCTAGTGGTAAAGTACCTGTCTGCCAATGCAGGAGACACAAGAGATGCAGGTTTGATTTCTGGGTTGGGACGATCCCCTGGAGGAGGGCATGGCAACCCACTCCAGTATTCTTGCCTGCAGAATCCCATGGACAGAGGAGCCTGGAGGGCTCCATGGGGTCACAAAGAGTCAGATATGACTGAAGCAACTTAGCACGTAGGTATGCAATAAATTACGGGTAATTTTCAATCTAGAATAAAGTCACCAGTACCGAGCTGGACCTTGTCAGGAGTTGGCTCCTCACTGCTGAGTTCAGCACCTGAAGTGCAACAGATGTTTCTTTTTAAGATTTGAGGGAGCCTGGCTGACCCTCCTACACTCAATTTCTCTTTCTCACGGGAACAAATGCCAGCAGAGCTGAGCTCCAGAGATTCCAAGGTTGGTCTCCTGGAGTCACCGGAACAGCCCAGGGCAAGGTTGTCTATTGTTAGGCTCAAGCGACGCGAGTGTACTCTAGAACAGATCTGTCCTTTCACACACACACAAAAGGCCCCGTGCTCTGCTGTGTAGCTGCCCGAAGTCCTTAGGAAGCCATCCAAGGAAGGAGTGAAAACTCACGCAGTAAGCCATGCTTTGAAGTGGGATCCTCTCAGGGTTTCCAGCCCTTTAAGAGTGAACTCAGTTGAAAATTGGCTTCCATGGGACTTCCCTGGGAGTGCCTTATTCATAGTATATAACACAGGATGACTCTGCAGACTTGTTGTTGTTGTTGAGTCCCTCTGTCCTGTCTGATTCTTTGTGGCCCCATGGACTGCAGCACACCAGGCTTCCCTGTCTTCACCATCTCCCGGAGTTTGCTTATTGAGTTGGTGACGCCATCTGCAGATTAAACACTATTTTTAAAGCTGATTTTGCAGGAAAGGCACAATTCCACAGCAAACTTTTCAGGAACACAAGTTTCTGATCTCATCATATTGTCTGATCTACCTACCCAGGAGCCCCCTTCACCTTAGAGTCTGTAAAATGGCAAGAGCTCTTACACTGCCAGAAGAAGCATGCCATGCCTTCTCAAACAGAACCGTGTCAGTCCATTTGAAAGGGTAGATGAAAAGATGGGCCAGTGGTTTTTCATCTTTGCTGCAGTCAGAGTAAGATGCAATGGCCGAAGTTTGGAGGACAAGCTGTCTCCATTAGAAAGGAGAAAGGCCTTCGTCAGACCAGGCACCCATCTCCCCTTCCAGTACGCTGTCTTCCTCTCCTTAACTGAAACCTCTTGTGCTTCAGGGTCTGCCCATTCGGTCCTTTATCAGCCTCTATAATGATGAAAACGTGATGTGTTCAGTCGTCATCGTGGCTTCAGATCCTTAGAGAAAAACTGCTTTCCCACACCTCTTCCTCCGACTTCTTTATGAGAAGGATGCTTTCTGATAAAAATAACATGCTTGTAGTAGAAAACTCGGAAAGTGTGGAAGTGTGTAAAGATTATATACAGCCTTACAAACACATATTACACACCTGCTTGTGTGCTCAGTCGTGTCCGACTCTTTGACTCCGTGGACTGTAGCCCTCCGTGCTCTCTGTCCATAGGGTTTTCCTGGCAAGAATACTGGAGTGAGTTGCCATTTCCTTCTCCAGGGGATCTTCCTGACCCGGAGATGGGGAATCGAACCTGTCTCCTGATTGGCAGGCGGAGTCTTCACCACTGCGCCACCTGGGAACCCTACAAGTAAGAGCAGTTCACTGCGAATAGAAGTGGCCCTCCCCAGGTCAAGCGCTCCTAAGATATCCCATAAGTGGCTTAGACGTAGGCTGGTCACCGGTGTGGTTAGTGTAGGCCGATGACTACATGATGCTTTAAAAAACCTGAAGTGGGTTTTCTGCCCTCAAATCATTTCTCTGTAATCCTTCAGTTTCTTTACTTTTCTTTGACTTGATATTTTAACAAAGAAGATCAAGTTCTCTAAATTAGCCAGAGAATGGCTGTCAAGCACCTCGAGGATATGCGTATATATATATATATATATATATATGCAACAGTTTCTATTGTTACAGTGATTTTTATCATTTTATTTTGGCTGTCATACGGCTTGTGGAATCTCAGTTCCCTGACTAGGGATTGAACCTGAGCCCTTGCCAGTCCGAAAGCATGGAGTCCTAACCACTGGATTGCTAGGGAATTCCCACACTGATCCTCTTATTGCCTCTATACCAACTACTTTATAATTTATTTTTATGATGTTTCAGGGCAGCAGAAGAAGTAGCCCTTTGCCCGTTCTCTCTGCTCCAGTCTCCTAACCACTTCCTCCTGTGGGATCTGTCCACCTAGTCATGTGCAGGTATTGCCCCCGAGCTTATTTTTCTAAACCATAAATTCTTCCTGAACGTATCAAAGTATGAACAGGTACTGCTGATTACTAAAGTGTGAAGGAATTGTCATCTGAATTTAATATCGCCAAAATGAGAAAGGGCTACATGTTAAAGACATTTATAAAACAATAGTTACTTAAGGTATTGCATCAATACATTTTATTACAAAATTTAGTCCAGCCTTGATATATGTGTTCTTATGCACAATAATCATACTTAATGCAATCTTCCTACCATTCATTTTTAACTTCTAGATCCAAGACTATTTCTTTAGCACAAAGAGAAGGACCCATTCCAGGAAAAATTATATTCTAAATAAATGCATACAATGCATTAAAATGATGCAAAATTTTATGTAGTTTATATGATTAATACACCTATAATTGATACTGAATACTGTAGTAGTGAGGTAAAATAGCATGTAATATGCAGATTCAGTATGCAGAGCACTCTAGCAGAAAGGTGAAAAAAATGACAGACAATGCCTGTTGACATTGGACTTTGAATTTTAGGAAAATTTTTGATTACTTAACACTATTTAGAATGGTGCTCTAATGTTTGTGGCAAAATCAATTTGCTTCTCAAATGGAAGTGAAAGTGTTAGCTGCTCAGTTGTGTCCTTTGCGATCCTGTGGATTGTAGCCCCCAGGCTCCTCTGTCTATGGGATTTCCCAGGTAAGAACACTGGAGTGGATTGCCATTTCCTTCTCCAGGGGATCTTCCCAACCCAGAGATCGAACCCCAGTTCTCCTTCATTGCAGACAGATTCTTTACCATATAAGTCCTTTCAAATTAAAAAAATGTATTTTTATTTACTTATTTTTAATTATATATCGTCTCTTCCAGTTCTATTGAAATATAATTGACACACAGCACTGTATAAGTTTAAGGGGTTCCGCATAATCATTTGACTTAACATACATCATGAAATGATTGCAATAAGCCTAGTAAACATTCATCACCTCATATATTAGTAGATACAAAAGAAGAAAATTTCCTTGTGAGAGCTCTTAGAATATGATTGTAACTACTTACTTTCATATATAACATGCAATCGTATTAATTATATTAATCATCTTGTATCTTGTATCCCTGCTGCTGCTGCTGCTAAGTCGCTTCAGTCGTGTCCGACTCTGTGTGACCCCATAGATGGCAGCCCACCAGGCTCCCCCATCCCTGGGATTCTCTACGCAAGAACACTGGAGTGGGTTGCCATTTCCTTCTCCACTGCATGAAAGTGAAAACTGAAAGTGAAAACTGAAAGTGAAGTTGCCCAGTCGTGTCCGACTCTTTGTGAGCACGTCCTTATTTGGAAGTGGAAGTTTGCACCTTTGGAGCAGCTTCAATCAATTTCTCCTGCTTCTCCCTGACCCCACACTTCAAATCTCTTTTCATGAGTTTGTTTATGAAGAATAACTGACCTACAACACTGTGTTAGTTCCAGGTACATGACATAGTGATTCAATATTTCTATACATTACAAAATGGTCACCATGATAAGTCTAGTTACCATGTGTCACTATATAAAGACATTATGTTATCGACTGTATTTCCCACACTGCACTTTTCATACCTGTGACTCCTTTATTTTGTAACTGGAAATTTGTACCTCTAAATTCTCCTCACAGTAGGAGAATTAATTTAAAATTCTAGAATAAGCCTGGTACAATAATTCCAAAGACATCTGAGAAGAGACTCTGTATCAGAGAACAGTACTGTCCTTTGCATTTTTGGAGGTACAGAAAAAAACCGAATATAAATCCACGTCAAACCATGTGGGAGCCATCTGGAGTTGAAGCTGATGCTGTGACTTGCTCCCCTAGCTTGATGTCACCAACCCTGGTAGGTCTATTCCTTCATTTATGGAACACTTTTTGAGTGCCTGCTACCTTATTTGACCCGAACATCGAAGGTAAGAAAGCTAAAGTCCCAGCCCTCGATGAACGTAGCATTTCATGGGAGCAAGGAAGCACGAGCAAGCAGACGAGGCTCTGAGACACGTGCAGGCCAGACCAGCAAGGACTGCGCGAGGAAGGGGCCGCTCCGCCGAGGGGCTGGGGATGAACGAGCTTCAAGGAGCCTGGCGAGGAGCCGTCAGAAACACAAGAGAAAGAGGAGTCCGCTAGTTCCCGCTGCCAGCTTGCCCTGCGGTCAGAAGGGCGCTGCGGGTGAGCAAACGCTCAACCCGCCGGGGGCATCCGGGGAAAGGCCAGCGGGAGACGCTGCCGAGACCAGGCAGTGCCCGGCGCCCAGGCTGCGGGCGGCGGCGGGGCCCGCGCGGCCAGACCCTCCGGGCCTTCGCCGGCGGGGCGCCCGCAGCCCTGGGCCAGGTGCTGGCATGAGACGCTTGGCAACGGCCCCTCCGAGAGCATCTGCGGCTCACACTCTCCCGCCCGCGGGGTCAGCTGCCTTTGCTTCCCGAGTGGGAACGCATGAGGGCGGCTTGCTTCCGGAGAGGCCCGCGAAGGCGCCAAGACGCCGTGTTGTGCTCCGGCCTTACTGCCTGGTTCGGGAGACCCGAGGACAGCTGCGTGCCTCCGCTCCCGGGTTGCATCGTGTTCCTTAAAATGGGTGTGTTCCTCGTGGCTGAAGGCAGTTGAGGCAGAGTCTTCAGGACTGCATTTCGGGGAGGTGCATCCATCACGTTTGTAGGCGGCCCTGGAATCTGTCTCACCTCACATCACTCTTCCCAGGAAGAGTTAGGAATTAGGTTGTGAATTTAAAACCCAGCCTTTAAGACTACAACTCATTTCTCTCCAGGGTCTCGTTTTGTCCGAGCTCCAGAGAGACGTGCAGATGGAGAGAAAGAGAGCTGGACTCTGGCAGTCACTTCGTTTACACCGTATATATACGCCATGCCTAGCACGCAGCCTGGGGGGTGGGGGGCAGGAACTTGGCAAAAATGTGGGGAATGAACAATTCATAGTCATTAGAAACCAGAGAGGAAAACTTCCTTCCCGGTGGTATTTGTGTCTAATCTATTTTGCTATATATCTTTCAGAATGTTCTTTCTAATGCTAAAATTATTTTAATGTTTTACACCGTGCTATTGCATTAAACTTTATTATGAGAAAATACAAAATTAAATGGCTAAGCAAGTTGCGCTTTCTGAGTTAAACACACCTACAGGGATTTTTTTTTTTAAATATTCTTTTCCATTATGGTTTATTACGGGATATTGACAATATCCCTGAGCTATACAGAAGATCCTTGTTGTTTATTCATCCTGTATGTAATAATTGGTGTCTGCTAAGCCCGACTCCCAATTCCCACACCCCTTTCCAGCTGGCAACCACAAGTCTGTTCTCCGTGAGTCTGTTTCTGTTTCGTAGGTGAGCTTGCTTGTGTCGTATTTTAGATGCCGCATGTAAGTGACGTCATGTGGTTTTGTCTTCTCTCTCGCTTTTTTCACTTACTATGATAATCTCAAGGTCTGTCCATATTACTGTAAATGGCATTATTCCATTCTTTTTTTACGGCCGAATAGTATTCCACTGTATATGTACCGTTTCTTCTTTATCCATTCACCTGTCAATGAGCATTTAGGTTGCTTCCATGCCTTGGCTATTGTAAACAGTGTTGCCGTGAACATGGGGGTGTGTGTATCTTTCTGAATTAGAGCTTTCTCTAGGTATATACCCAGGAGTGGGGTTTCTGGCTCATACAGTAACTCTCTTTTTAGTGTTTTGAGGAACCCCCATCCTGTTCTACAGTAGCTGCACCGATTTACATTCTTTACATTCTCACCAACAGGGAAGGAGGGGGCACTGTTTTTTGTTTTTGTTTTTAATAGGCTACAGAGAGGGCTGTAACAGTCAATCTCTGACCTTGCGTATTAACAGCACACCAAGTACTTCGAAAACATGAAGATTCTTACATCCCATAATCAAATAGACAGAACAGACAGTAGACTGTCTAGATTAAAAATAAAGTCAATGGACTATGACGGGTGAATGAAATGGAGCAGGTAATCATTGCATGTACGCAAGTGCCCATGTGGCAAGACTCACATGTACTGTGTTTTCAAGGCCCAGGGCCCTGAGCTGCCACAAGTCAGTGCAGCCACTGGTGTGTGCGCCTTAGGGATTAAAGCTTTTCCTGCCGTGCGCTCTTGGCTCCATATTGAGAATCCTAGTGAACAAGACGGGGTTAAATCCGTGCAGTACAGGAAGAACAGCATCCTGCTTTGGGAAATTAAATGGCACTAAAATGTGTTCAGGACTTCCCAGGTGGCTCAGTGGTAAAGAATCTGCCTGCCAATGCAGGAGACAAGGGTTTGATCCCTGGGTTGGGAAGATCCCCTGGAGAAGGGAATGGCAACCCATGCCAGTATTCTTGCCTGGGAAATCCCATGGACAGAGGGGCCTGGGGTCGCAAAGAGTTGGACGCGACTGACGACTAAGCAACAACAGCAAAATGTGTTGAAGGTATGCTCAGAGCCTAGGATGGTGCATCTGACATCTAGTGCCTGCGACATCACAGAAGGAACTTCCGGAGAAGGGAGAGAAGAAAGCACAGCAGACTGGCGGGGCCAGGCCGCAGTCAGCGGTCCCTCCTGTGAACCCGCGTGGCTGCAGCAGCCAGCGCTGATCCTCCCGGATTTGTCCTCCCTAGGGCAGCCCTAAGGGTTCCTCGGTGCCTTTTCCACCATCCAAACGTCCTCGTTCCAGCCTGTCTTTCCAAGTCCCAGCGTTTCCCCCAACATCCTGATAGGTGACTCGCTCCAGAAGAGGTGTTAATGGCTGATCTTAGGGACACATCAAACCCTTGCAGAGCACATTTACATTTTAATTGTGACCTTAAATGCCTTAACCCTAAAGGAAAAAAAAAAGAACCCAGCTAAGGTGAGACCCTCAGGCACCACCAGAGGGCCAGTGGGAAAGCTCTTTGGGTCGAGGGTAATGAGCTTCCGTGGCCTTGTTTTAAAACCAGCTCATCACAGGGTGGCTGGCATCCACTTGGGTGAGAAGACAGCTGATACCTAAGTCTTTCAAAACGGAGAGTTGTATATTCTTTGGAAGGTCCTCTAGGAAACCATGGTAGCTCGCTTCTGGATTTGATTTTCCAACATCAACAAATCCAAATGTTGATCCCCAAAGTCTTCCTTTAAAATTTTAACTCATTTTCCTCTGTTTATAGCTCAGTGAAGTTGGAAAACAAGTGGGGAAAACCCATCTCATCACGTGAAGATGGTAATTAAGTATCATCCTCTGCAGGTAACCTCAACTTCTCTAGACCTCTCTTAATAAGACCCTGTTTTATTCTGCTTTTAGCACTGTAATAACCTTTCACTGGATTTGCTCTGCTCTCTCGCTAACTTCTCGGTGCAAGGGTTTGTGCTTATTTGCTGTTTCACTGGGAAAACCAACAGCCAGACCGCTCACAACCAGTCTGCAGAGTTGCCGTTTCCCCATGGCACTGTCACTCACCTCCTATAAAGAAAATAAAACGATATCACAGTCTTTTTTTTTTTTTAACCTCACCAAACTCCTCTAGTATGAAGACACAAAAGCAGAGGAAGATATCTTGTTTAAATTGTCCTTTATTTTGTGCATAGTACCTAACAGGCTATCTTGATGGGAATGGACGCTCATAAAGATGCTTGGTGCTGAAGAATGGCTATTTCAGTCCAAACCATCCTTCTCCCTTGGTATATTGCCCCTATTTTCCAAAGTTCATCTTCAGCCAGCAGACAAAATGTGGATTCTTAATTAAACGCAGTTTATGCCCGCTTTTACTCAGACCTGAATTTGTTGTCACATTTTTGGGTTAGCTTTTGAAAGCCCAAAGATTACATGTTAGGGATGATTTTCTTGGATGAAAGCCAGTGCTCTTCGGGATGTCAGTTCCAGAGAAATTGGAGACTTTTATCTCCTTGAGCAAAGCTTTTATCGCCTCATCAAAGGGCAGCTGTCATCCACTCAGATGAGAAGTGGATATCTAAGTCCTCCTAAGAGTGGAGTGGTGGCTTCTTCTGAAGGTTGTCTTGAGATACAGAAACCACAGAAACTGCTTTGGGCAGCAGGTGAAAAAACTAACAGAAATATAACAATGTTGTATCATTAAAATGATGGTTTTAAGGATCATGGTTTTAGAACTTCAGCCTCCTGGCTGAGACTGCTAACTCCCTTTGGGGGGTGATTCAGGGGTCAAATTACTGCGTATTTACATATAGACTCACTTCTGATGGGCTCTCTTCCACCCTCTAACAGTATTTATAACCCCTAGGCCTTATTCCTTTACTTTTTAATACTTCACTGTATTTGCTCTAAAAGTAAGATATTCCCAACTATAGCCGCAACAGAATAGCCAACTTCAGGAAATCGACTATTGATACCATGATGTTATCCAGTTTCTAATCCATCTTCTAATACTGTCCGTTGTCCCAGTAATGTCTTAGCGCGTGTGGACAAGGATCACAGTTTGTGTTTTGTTGTCACTTAGTCTCTTTTATTCTGGAACGTTTTCCCAACCTCTCTTTGTTGTTCAGGACATTGACATTTTTAAGCATGCAGGTCACTTATTTTATAGACATTTCCTCCAGTTGGCTCTGTTGGGTGCTTCCCAAGAATTACATTCAGGTAGATTCTGAGGATTCTTCCATGAAAAGTCAGAAATCACAGACTTTTCCACTGGCTTCTCCAATCTCATCTCAGTTCAGCTCAGTTGCTCAGCCATGTCCGACTCTTTGCCACCCCATAGGCTGCAGCACGCCAGGCCTCCCTGTCCATCACCAACTCCTGGAGCTTCGAGTCAGTGATGGCATCCAACCATCTCATCCTCTGTCGTCCCCTTCTCCTGCCTTCAATCTTTCCCAGCATCAGGGTCTTTTCCAATGAGTCAGTTCTTTGCATCACGTGGCCAAAGTATTGGAGCTTCAGCATCAGTCCTTCCAAGGAATATTCAGAACTGATTTCCTTTAGGATGGACTGGTTGAATCTCCTTGCAGTCCAAGGGACTCTCAAGAGTCTTCTCCAACACCACAGTTCAAAAGCATCAATTCTTCGGCGATCAGCTTTCTTTATAGTCCAACTCTCACATCCATACATGACCACAGGAAAAACCATGACTTTGACTAGATGGCAAAGTAATGTCTCTGCTTTTTAATATGCTGTCTAGGCTTGTCATAGCTTTTCTTCCAAGGAACAAATGTCTAATTTCATGGCTGCAGTCATCATCTGACTGCAGTGATTTTGGAGCCCAGGAAAATAAAGTGTCTCACTGTTTCCATTGTTTCCCTGTCTATTTGCCATGAAGTGATGGGACTGGATGCCATGATCTTACTTTTTGAATGTTGAGTTTTAAGCCAGCTATTTCACTCTCCTCTTTCACTTTCATCAAGAGACTCTTTAGTTCTTCTTTGCTTTCTGCCATAAGTGTGGTGTCATCTGCATATCTGAGGTTATTGATATTTCTTCTGGCAATCTTGATTCCAGCTTGTGCTTCATCCAGCCTGGCACTTTGAATGATGTACTCTGCATATAAGTTAAATAAGCAGGGTGACAATATACAGCCTTGACGTACTCCTTTACCGATTTGGAACCAGTCTATTGTTTCATGTCCACTTCTAACTGTTGCTTCCTGACCTGCATACAGATTTCTGAGGAGGCAGGTCAGGTGTTCTCTTGAAGAATTTTCCACAGTTTGTTGTGATCCGCACCGTCAAAGGCTTTGGTGTAATCAATAAAGCAGAAGTAGATGTTTTTCTGGAACTCTCTTGCTTTTTTGATGATCCAACAGATGTTTGAAATTTGATCTCTGGTTCCTCTGCCTTTTCTAAATCAGCTTGTACATCTGGAAGTTCATGATTCATGTACTGTTGACGCCTGACTAGGAGAATTTTGAGCCTTACTTTGCTAGCGTGTGTGATGAGTGCAATTGTGCGGTAGTTTGAGCATTCTTTGGCATTGCCTTTCTTTGGGATTGGAATGAAAACTCACCTTTTCCAGTCCTGTGGCCACTGCTGAGTTTTCCACATTTGCTGGCATATTGAGTGCAGCACTTTCACAGCATCATCTTGTAGGATCTGAAATAACTCAACTGGAATTCCATCACCTCCACTAGCTTTGTTTGTAGTGATCTTTCCTAAGGCCCACTTGACTTCACATTCCAGGATGTCTGGCTCTAGGTGAGTGATCACATCATTGTGATTATCTGGGTCGTGAAGATCTTTTTTGTATGGTTCTTCTGTTTATTGTTGCCACCTCTTCTTAATATCTTCTCTTTCTGTTAGGGCCATACCATTTCTTTCCTTAATTGTGCCCGTCTTTACATGAAATGTTCCCTTGGAATCTATAATTTTCTTGAAGAGATCTCTAGTCTTTCTCATTCTATTATTTTCCTCTATTTCTTTGCACTGATCACTGAAGAAGGCTTTCTTCTCTCTCCTTGCTGTTCTTCGGAACTCTGCATTCAAATGGGTATATCTTTCCTTTTCTCCTTTGGTTTTAGCTTCTCTTCTTTTCTCAGCTATTTATAAGTCCTCCTCAGACAACCATTTTTGCCTTTTTGCATTTCTTTTTCTTGGGGATGGTCTTGATCACTGCCTCCTGTACAATGTCATGAGCTTCTGTCCATGATTCTTCAGGCACTCTATCAGAGCTAATCCCTTGAATCTATTTGTCACTCCAACTATATAATCATAAGTGATTTGATTTAGGTCATACCTGAATGGTCTAGTGGTTTCCCTACTTTCTTCAATTTAAGTCTGAATTTGGCAATAAGGAGGTTATGATCTGAGCCACAGTCAGCTCCTGGTCTTGTTTTTGCTGACTGTATAGAGCGTCTCCATCTTTGGCTGCAAAGAATATAATCAATCTGATTTCGGTGTTGATCATCTGGTGATGTCCATGTGGAGAGTCTTCTCTTGTGTTGTTGGAAGAGGGTGTTTGCTATGACCAGTGCATTCTCTTGGCAAAACTGTGTTAGCCTTTGCCCTGCTTCATTCTGTACTCCAAGACCAAATTTGCCTGTTACTCCAGGTATATCTTGACTTCTTACTTTTGCATTCCAGTCCCCTATAATGAAAAGGACATCTTTTTTGGGGTGTTAGTTCTAAAAGGTCTTGTAGGTCTTCATAGAACCGTTCAACTTCGGCTTCTTCAGGATTACTGGTTGGGGCATAGACTTGGATCACTGTGGATTCTAATTGTGAATGGAATTTATATGCTTTACCAAACCCTGCACGCCCCACGCCCTCACTGCTGGCCCTGGCACTCTCTCCGCCTCGGGCCGTTTGCACTTGCTGATTCCACCTCCTGGAACCATCTTCCCCTGGGGCTTTGCTGTGTTGCTCCCTCACTTCATTCAGGTACATCCACCACAAACCGAGTGGTGACCTCAGATTCCAGTCCACAGCCTTTTTTCATTGTTTGGAGTCTCCCTTCCTGCCAGACTTCTGAAAGCCTGCCTCTCCCTGTCTCCTACTCCTGGGACGTATCAATACATGTGTATATAAGACTGATTCTTCCAGAAAGAAAAACACCAATACAGTATACTAACGCATATATATGGAATTTAGAAAGATGCAAATGATAACCCTGTATACGAGACAGCAAAAGAGACACAGATGTATAGAACAGTCTTTGGGACTCTGTGGGAGAGGGTGAGGGTGGGATGATTTGGGAGAATGGCATTGAAACACGTATGTTGTCATATGTGAAATGAATCACTAGTTCAGGGTCAATGCATGTTATAGGATGCTCGGGGCTGGCATGCGGGGATGACCCAGAGGGAGGATAAAGGGAGGAGGGAGGTGGGAGGGGGGTTCAGGAGGGGGAACTTATGTAAACCGGGGCGAATTCATGTCAATGTATGGCAAAACCAACCAATATAATATTGTAAAATAATTTGAAAAAAAAAGACTGATTCTTAATTCACTCTTGGAAAGGAACCTGGGGTCTCTTCAGTGTCAATTCTGTAGGTGAAGCCTGTATTTAGAGCACTGTTAATTTAGGTGAGGGTGACATCTAGTGAGCCAGTGATGACAGTCTTTGAGCTAAAAGTTCTTGATTAACCCCAGAGATCCTGGGAGGAGCATAACAAAAGGTATAAACATGAAACTAGTGCACTCTGTCACCAGGTGGTGGGAATGATTCACTATCTGTGAGTGAAGTGTTCTCACCTTCATTCCAGCATTCAATAACGTACTTTCCCCCTGCTGCTGCTGCTGCTGCTAAGTCACTTCAGTCGTGTCCGACTCTGTGTGACCCCACAGACGGAAGCCAACCAGGCTCCCCCGTCCCTGGGATTCTCCAGGCAAGAACACTGGAGTGGGTTGCCATTTCCTTCTCCAATGTGTGAAAAGTGAAAGTGAAGTCGCTCAGTCGAGTCCGACCCTTAGCGACCCCACGGACTGCAGCCTACCAGGCTCCTCCATCCATGGGATTTTCTAGGCAAGAGTACTGGAGTGGCTTGCCATTGCCTTCCCCCTAGTGACTTAAAATACCACTTTTACTATATACCAAATTCCTTTGTGTTTTTGATTAACAGTATATTTTTCTTATCCATCTATGTTGATATATAGAGATGGGAAGATTTTAAAAGATGTTTGGTTTTCTCTCTCTAAGATGTGATGACTATGGACCCACTTTCCACTCCTACTGACTACTCTTTTTTTTTTTTTAAATAAAACTCCCTCTTGACATGTGCCCTATTTTCACTTCCTCTCATTCCATTTCCCCCTGAGCCCCATCACTCAGGCCTTTGCACCCAACAGGTCACCAGAACTGTCCTGGTCAAGGTCACCAATGATGCGGGTTCTGGTTTGTCCGGGATTGTCTGGGTTCTTACCTGTTGACCTGGCTTAGTGATTATGAATTGGGTTTCCTTTCACTCTCAAAAGTGTTCTGGTTTGAGTGATAAATTATCATCTTCCTACTGGTGACAACTAATACAGTCCACTCTGCCCTGACTCACCCGTGGTTAACACTTTCCCTCATGGCCTGTGTTATCTGTGCTTTCTCTGTCTTTCCTAAGGGCAGGAAGAGTCTCTCATGAGGTCACAGCTCAGTGATTAATTTCATAAACTTCCCCAGAAGCAATACTTTTATCTCATCTACTGTCCCTATTGCAGTTTTGTCTGTTGACCTAATAATTTCCCATATAGCATTCCTGTCTTCCCACCCACACCCCTGTAACCCTCACCCATATGTCAAGTACAGGACCTGGCCTGAGGCCAGGCGCTGAATTTACTTGTTGTAACCTAGAATTTACTTGTCTAACCTAGAATATGTCTTTGTCTTTTACAGCATTGACACTTTCAGTCTTCCCCTACATTTTTATCCCAGAACATTCTGCCTCTCCTGTGCCTCACAGTCACCCTTTGATCACAGAGCTCACCACCTCGGCGGGGGCTGAAGAGAAACCTTCCCTCCTTAGTCTTCCCAGAGAACCGGGGTCCAGGGTCCCTCAGGAATCCGGGCAGCGGGGTGAGGGACAGAGAAGGAAGGCTGGGCGCTCCTGACGCGCTGACTGTGGGGCCCTACTCTTTCCCTGCCCATGCCGCCTTGCTTTGTTCTAGAAAGCCCTTGGCGTGGCCCTGGGATGACCCCGAGTCTTGGCCAGAGGGATAGATGTGGTGGGTTCCGGGGGTCGAAGGGGAGCCTCCTCAAAACCATGGCGTCAGGAAAGCCGTCGTGGCGTCGGGAAAGCCGTCATGGCGCCTAGCTCCCTTCCTCGGCCGTCCCTTCCTCCCTCCCTCCCTCCAGTCCTTTCCCAGCCGCCCAGACTCCTCCGGTCACCATCCTCCTCTGCGTCACCTAAAGTCACTCCAGGTGCCTCCAGGAACCCAGGGACCACCTGTTGAGAAACACGGCTCTTAGGAGCTGCCGGCCCCTCTCTCATCAAGGCCTCTGTAGACTGCTGTTTCCCAAGTCAGACTCAGGAACCTTGGACCAAATGGCACGGTGCTGTTTCCTCAACTTCATTCTCACACCAGGGCCCCAAAATATCCGTGCCCCGTTCAGATAAGAGAACCCCTCCAACCGGCCTGCCCAGGGAGCCCCGTGGGTCGCTGGTAAGCCCCTCCCTGGTAAGTCCCACACTGCTGTACTTGGCCTCATGGCAGAAACGTTGGCAGGGGTCTCTATCCGTGAACATAGGCAGTGTGGCTCCCGCTCAGCTGGGCTTGTTTGGAGCAAGGTTTATGGGGTCTGCTTGAGCTTCTGCCTATCCGACTGTCCCCACGAGGCTCCACCTGTTCTGGGCTATCCCCACACCCTGTACTTGCCTCCCACTGACTCTTTCCTGGCTTGACCCCTGCCTTCTTAGATAAACACTTGCTAATTCCCCACTCACCGGAGCCCGCGGGACCTCCCGACCCCCGAGCAACGCACCCACTTGCTTTTCATTTTTGGGGCTGCACCCAGCACAGCTTGTGGGAATTTAGTCCTCCTACTAGAAGTTGAACCCAGGGCATTTGACAGTGAGAGCGTGGAGTCCTAACCACTGGACTGCCAGGGAACTCCTGCAGTTCTTTTCTAAGTATTAACTGAGAAGAGACGGACACAGCTAAAACCACTTCAGCTCGGCAGCGAGAGGCCCCTGCCTTGCCCTGACGAGTCCCTGCCCACTGGAGCCTTGACTCAGCAGAAGGTTTCACCATGGAGAGCTGGGAAAGAGTGAAAGATGTTTCCTGGAAACATCCTCTCTTCGTCAAAATCCCAAGGCTCTGCCGTGACTAGGAAACCTTTGTCTTCTGCCAGAGCACATGCTTTGGCCATGGCTTTGTTCTGCGGAACACTAGGCCTCGGGCTAAGGAAAACACCAGGCTTCCCTGCCCAGGAGGTCCCTCCATCAGGAGCAAACGATTTGCTGCTTACCAGATGAAACATGGACTTTCTCATTTGAAGATCTGAGAAAAATCAAAGGAAGAGAGAAATTAGTGGATCAAAGAGCTTGGGCAACAAACTGAATAAAGACCTTCACTTTCCAAAAGCATGTTTAAACATTTTATCGAAAATAAAAAATCTTCCCAAAGTTTATAAATAGTACCCAGCTATCAGATCCAGCTTTAACCTGGGAGAAGTACTTCCAGCCTTGTGACTGAGTTTGTGTGCCTGTGGTCAAATGGATTTGGAGTGGAAACTTTTTTTTTTGTCATCTGGCTTACTGTTGTTCCTTTCCAAGGCCATACTATTTGTTTAGGCCATGGGATTACTCAATCGATCAAATATTTATTGAGTAACTAGACAACCATTGGAAAACTTGGACCATGTTGTGTTTCCTGCTATCTGCTTTCAAGATTTAAGGCAATTGAGATCTCCTATGCTGGTCTGTATGGGGTCGCACAGAGTCGGACACGACTGAAGTGACTTAGCAGCAGGAGCAGCAGCATGCTGGTCTTTTGGAGCTTAGAAAAGAGTCACTTGGTCAAAAAAGGAGGGACTCATATACACAGAAGGAAATATACTCCTGTGACATTTGGCAAATAAAATATCCACGCATTCAATTGCCCTATTCCTGTATCTATTTATGAATGTTTCTCTCCATTTTAGCTGTTTTCTCTGTGATATCTTAACCATGCCAATGACATCACTTGAAACTGGGTATTAAATTTTGGTCTCCTTAATTTGCCTTCGGAGCAGGTCCCTGGAGACTATTCAGTCAGTCCAGTCGCTCAGTCATGTCCGACTCTTTGTGACCCCATGGACTGCAGCCAGGCTTCCCTGTCCATCATCAACTCCTGGAACTTGCTCAAACTCTGTCCATCGAGTCGGTGATGCCATCCAAACATCTCATCTTCTGTCGTCGCCTTCTCCTCCCGCCTTCAATCTTTCCCAGCCTCAGGGTCTTTTCCAATGAGTCAGTTTTTCGCATCACGTGACCCAAGTATTGGAGCTTCAGCTTCAGCATCAGACCTTCCAATGAACATTCAGGACTGATTTCCTTCAGGATTAACTAGTTTGATCTTACAGTCCAAGGGACTCCCTCAAGAGTTTTCTCCAACACCACAGTTGAAAAGCATCAATTCTTCAGTGCTCAGCTTTCTTTATAGTCCAACTCTCACATGTATATATAAATAATAATATATGTGTGTTGGGAGAAGATATACACACATATCTCTACTAGATGGTGTGGAGAGAATCACTCAGGCTATTTACCAATCTTTCTGGGGACATGCGGAGATTTCACTTCTCTGCGCACTTGAAGTTAGGGTTGGCCATTTGAGTGGCCAATGAAACAGAAAAATTGGTACATAGAAGTGGGCTGCTGCTACAGCAAAGATCTAAAACAAATGACATTAAGGCCAGCAGGTGGTTGGCAAGGACCCTGGACCTGCAGTAAACTGGAATGTCGATTTAACTCCTGTTTTTTTTTATTAAAATTTTTTTTTACTATAATTTCAAAGGTTACTCTCGTTTACAGTCATCACAAAGTGTTGACGGTGCCCTCCACGCGGACACTGTGTCCTGGAGCCCATCATGTGCCCAGTGATCGCCTCCTGGGACACCATAGATGTCTCATGCTCTCAGGCTGGTGACGTCTTTTTCTTACCTTCTTGACACTTGTACTATACCAGTTTTCAACAATATATTCAATTTTGTTTAAAATTCACCTATCCTAAGACAGCATACAGTATTTTTAACATATGAGAGAAGACTTTTTTAAATAGGAAAAGGAGAGCTGTGCTGAAGTATTTGGTGTGAATTAAATTACTGCGGTTGAACACTGCATCACCTCCTGGCATGGGTTACGCAGTTACTGTTGCTTGATAACAGCCAGTTACACGCTTATCTAGGGAAGAAGCCTTTTTCAGACTCTTTAGGGATGGGTAAGATGGTCCACAGTATCTACAGTGTGTGTGATTTTACAAAAGATAAGAAAACATTCTTCAAATCGATGTTGGACTCCTGCGAAGTCCAAGGACATAACATTAATTTTAATTCTATGAGAGTTAATCAGTGAGAAGTGAAGATAATCGAGTCAAGGATTGTTGCTTTCTGATGATCTAATTTGCTTTGGGAATAGGACTTACACATTGTAGAGAAATGGAGAATGAACAGATTCCCTTCTGATTCCAGATGTGCAAGGCAAACTTGGCAAGTGTTGAACCACAACTGAGTCGTGACGGGATTCCTCGACAAAGGCCTGAAACGCGTCCTCACCGTCTCCTCTTGTTAATATTGTCTCTTCAACTTGGAACGTTCTCTTTTTCTCCAACCGCCAAAAATCCCTCTTGTTTTTCCGGGTCCAGTTAAAATGCTAATCCTTCCTGAAACATTTGATAGAGGCAATAATGATAATAGATTACATTTTTAGTTAGAAGTACTAGTTACAAAATATTTAGGTTCCCTTTTGCCAGACACTGGGTTAATTAATGCTTTGGGTGATGATCTCACTTACTTCTTATTGTACGCTTATGTTTTGAAACTGTTCTTCTCCGAATTAGTCATTCATTGGCTTAGAATTCTGTAATTACAGAAATGCTCCATCTTGTCTTTGCAGCATTTATACCTGGGTTTGAGTCCCAACTCAAAAATTCAGTGGACTAGCTGTGTGATCTTGAACAAGTTCTTTAACTTTTCTAAGCCTTCATGTTGAGGATTAAAAGGACTGAAATGTTGTGCACATAGCTGTGGTCCTGGGGTGGCCCATCATTTACAAGCAGGATGCCCTTTGCCTCCCTCTTGTGCTAAAGCCCCTGTCATCTTGGGTCTTGGCTTACTCTTTTATTTTGGTGGAATACATCCTCCAGATGCTCTTCGAGAAAGTAAACATGAGCCAGAAGGCTGTGTTTGTGAGGCCTCACATGTCTGCAGTTTTATTTGACTGCTTCTTTGAGGTGCCTGGAGCCTCCTCTTCCTGACCTCTTCCAGGTTCATCTGTATTAATCAGCTTGTTTCTAGGTTTTCCCCCCTGCCAGATTAGGTCTTAATGGTTTTTGGTTTCCCACGTCGGCTCCTATTTAGTTCCCGCACAGTTCCCTGGGCGTCCCACCTTCTGAGATTGTGTAGCCTTGTCTGAGATGGTGTAGTCTTCTCTTCACAGTCTCTTTGCCTTTGTGAGGTTATGCTTCTTTTTAAGTCCATCTATTGTAATGCAGTTCTGTTGGGGTTTCAGCAGGAACACAGATGCCCACAAGAATTCAGTCCACCACGTTTGATCAGAAGTGGGAGCTTGTTATTTTAGCATAAGGCTTTAGAAGGACAACTAGAGCTCGAGAAGGTTATACTTCTTTTACAGAAAGGTTGGAATATAGAAAGAGAAGTTGGGGAGGGGAATCAGGGCTTCTCATTTGGGACAAGTTGATGTTGAAGTGCCTCAAGGACATTGAAATTGCGATTTCTTGGAGACCTTTGGATAGAAGAGCCCGGAGCTTAGGAGATAAGTCTGGGTTAGATAAGGATATTTGTAAGCTGTCAGTAGGGAGGAGACAGAGGGCAAAGTGTGAAGACAGCAAAGAATGGAGGTCAGAGAATCAGTAAAATAGCAGAAAAAAGAACATTTTGTAAAGACCAGATAATGACCCAGGATTTTGTTTTGCTACTTTCCAGTTTCTGGAAATATATATATTTATTGCTTGAAATATATATAAATATATATATATATATATTGCTTGAAAATATATATTTTAAAGCAGAGTTTCAAACTCTCCCCACTTTTCAAATAGACTCTGTTTTTTTGGATCAACAGCCCCTCCTGGAGAGCAACGTCTATTAGAACCAACGAACTTCACTGACTCATCAATATCATTCATTTCCAACCAAAGTCCCATTGCTGGTTTTATTCAGCGTCACTCCTTGTGTTGTGCATTCTATGTACGCGCTATGGGTCTTGACAAATAAATAATGACGTGTTCCCGCCATTATAGTATCAAACAGAATAGCTTCACTGCCCTGAAATTCCTCTGGGTTCTGTTCTTTTTAGGGAGTTATGCAACTTACCCTGAACTCCGGCACTGCTTTCTGAGTCTTAGCCTCCATGAGACCGGAACAGTGAGATAAGGAAGATAAAAAAAGGCCAAAGAGATGGAGGGTTGCTCCCCAAAACTGCATTATCTTAAAAGGCCTGAATGATTTATAGCCCTTCACTAAGAACTGTCTTCCTCCTTAAACACCCACAGACTGCAGACAGGCCAGAACCAGCCACCCCACCATAGACATGGGTCTTCCTAGCTCGTGATCCAGTAAAGGCTGACAGGAAGCCAAACACACTTGACTACATTAGTGCATCAGTTACCAGGCAAAGACACACATACACACAGTACCTTCAAATGTTGTCTATGAAATGTCCTTTGAGGGGAAAAAATAAAAGCTAATCACTTAAAGGGGAAGGATTTGCTTCTAAATGTCACAACATTGTTTCCAAAAACCATTGCCATGGCAAGGAATTAGAAGAATCTAACTCTCAGCTGATCACGGGCATTTTCCTGTGTGCTGTGTGAAGTAACCGCAGTCGTGTCTGACTTTGCGATCCTGTGGACTGTAGCCCGCCAGGCTCCTCCGTCCATGGGATTCTCTAGGCAAGAATACTGGAATGGGTTGCCATGCTCTCCTCCAGGGCATCTTTCTTAACCAGGGATTGAACTCGCATCTCTTATGTCTCCTGTCTTGGTAGGCAGGTTCTTTACCACTAGGGCCACCTGGGAAGCCCTAGAGTTTCCCTGATTGGGTTGAAACAGTCCTCAGGAAAGAGCTTTGCATCTGCTCAGGTGTGTGGGCAGGTATTTGGTTAAGAGCTCAGTGTTCTGTGCCATGAAACAAGAGAGACAAGCTTGGCCTGAAAACATTTAAGGGCAAGTGTTAAGGATCATTCACCGAGATGATGAAAAGATCACTGTAGGGCCTTGTAGACTGATTTTGAGTGAAATAACACCCAGTGTATCTTTTGGTTCTGCTAGGACAATGGTTCAGAGAAGGCAATGGCAACCCAATCCAGTACTCTTGCCTGGAAAATCCCATAGATGGAGGAGCCTGGTAGGCTGCAGTCCATGGGGTCACGAACAGTCGGACATGACTGAGATAATTCACTTTCACTTTTCACTTTCATGCATTGGAGAAGGAAATGGCAACCCACTCTAGTGTTCTTGCCTAGAGAATCCCAGGGACGGTGGAGCCTGGTGAGCTGCCGTCTATGGGGTTGCACAGAGTCGGACACGACTGAAGTAACTTAGCAGCAGCAGCAGGACAATGGTTTGCCATCTTGGCTGCTCATTAGAGTCACCTGGGGAACGTCTAACC
Source organism: Moschus berezovskii (assembly GCF_049115385.1). NCBI lineage: Eukaryota > Metazoa > Chordata > Mammalia > Artiodactyla > Moschidae > Moschus > Moschus berezovskii. Next base: position 27,187,200 of record NC_142487.1, on the reverse strand, counting down.
ATGAGTGCTTCCCAGGTGTCATGGGTGAAGTTCTGTTTTAATTGGAATGATCGGGACTGGTCATCTGTCTATCTGTCGATCCGGGCATCTGTCTATCTATTCCCCCAAAGAGAGGTTCCTCTTGGGGAATCTACATGCTCACTGTGTTGAGACTTCCTGTATGAGTTAGCTTTGCCTGTGCCCCCAAGAGCTTAAGGAAACCCATTGAGATGTCAGGCTCCACTGGTCACAGGGACCCAGTAAGTAATAAGCCACAGTAGCACGATTTCTGTCAAATGAGGGTGTAGAGCCAAGGTGGTGGTGGTCAGGCGCTCTCGCCCCACAGCCGCTTGCTGTCGCCCCACGTTTTGTGAATACGTGGTAGTCTAACAGCGGCGATCATTTAAGCACTGCGCATGTGCGATGCCCTGCACGAAGCGCCGCCGGGAAAGCTCCTGCAGTTGAGCCGCGCAGAGCTGAGTTGCATCGTCGCCGCTGCCGTGTCCGCCGTCAGAGGGTGCGCCGTGCCTGCGGCATTGCTGCTCTGCCAGTCAAGGGGGAGTGAACATGCTCGCAGTTCCCGTGGCTCCTGGCATCTTCTTCCATCTTCCCGCTGTGCCTCGCCTACCCTGGATGCGGCAAGGCGGAGTGTAAAGCGCGCACGCTCACATCACAGATCCGGGACCAACGCTGAGTGAGGTGAGGGCCCTCGCTCGGGGTCCTGAAGCCAGAACCGAACCGGCTCTAGAATCAAGTTCTCCTCCGGGGATCAGGCTTCATTCTTTTGCTTCTTTGTCACACTGCGTTCTATTCCACAAAGCGGCTCACCTGGCTAGTTTCAAAAAGCCCTAGCATGTTAGCCCTGAGAGGGGCCTCTGCCCGGTTTCCTGACTGTGTCTTTGGGGTCCGTTTCACGCAGAGGTGACGAGTGGGGGACAGAGGTGGAGGGAAGGGGCAGATGGAGCAGGATTGCAAGTCGTGTTCCTGTTGCCCTCAGAGCAACTCATAGTATATTTTGGTCTTCCAAAGAAAAAAATTTGTGAAGGCAAGTGTCCAATCCTAAGAAACAGAAAAGTAATATTAAAAGTAACGACTGAGTCCAATTAATCCTCAAGTGTTACATCAGAGAAAAGAAGGCCAAGAAGTTAAGCTGTTTCCAAGCCTCAACAGATGATGGCCCAGTCAAGAGTAGCCTCTCACTCTGCATCCATACTTTCAGGGTTATAACCATGACTCACGAAACAATCGAAACCTCCAGAATGACACCAAGTAATGATGATACTGACATTATTGCTGATTTTATTAAAAAGCACAGTATTTGAGTGTGAAACGGCACTGCTGTCTGAGTGCGTGTGTGCTCAATCGATTCAGCCCTGTCCGACTCTCTGTGACCCCATGAACTGTACCCCACCAGGCTCCTCTGTCCGTGTGATTTTCCCAGCAAGAATACTGGAGTGGATTGCCATTTCCTTCTCCAGGGGACTCTCCAGGGATGGAAACTGGGTCTCCTGCGTCTCCTGCATTTCAGGCAGATTCTTATGGTTGAGACTCACTGCTGTCTAGATGGATCTTTTTGGTGATGTGAATAAAAAGCTTTATTAGAAGCAAGTCCATTAGAGTTAACGAGGGCATTTTATCAGCAGCCACAGCTATCACATGATTTCTCTATTTCAGCGATAGGTATGAAACAGTAACAACCGTCCAAATATCACCCTTCTTGTGTCTCCAGTTAAACACTTCCTGGTCGCGGTGGCGTACTCTTTCAATCTTCTTGTAACTTTTCCTTTTGAAATAATTAGAGTCATGGGAAGTTACAAAGAGAGGCAGAGTGGTCCCAAATTCCTTTCACCCAGTTTCTTCAGGTGGTTACAGCGTATGTAACTATAGAACAACATCAAAATCAGAAAAACCGACCTTGTTACAGTCACGATGAGTGGTATTCCCTCTCTCTTTTGTTATTTGCATAATATTTTGGGGTGATTTTTTATTGTGGTAAAATATAAGCTAACAAAAATTACCCTATCATTAATTGTACAATTCAGCAGTGTTAAGTACATTCACAGTGTTGTAAAACCATGACTACTATCCATTTCCTATACTTTTCCATCATCCCAAACGGAAGCTCTGTACCCATGAAAGAGTAACTCCTGTATCTCCCTCTCTGTTGACTCTGGTAACCGTTATTCTACGTTTTGACTAGAGAAATTTACTTGGTACAGCTCTTTTAATGTGTTCTTGATTCAATTTATGGTTTTGCCTGAGTTCCCCTTTTTCTGCAGTTCGGCCATTTTGGTGCTTTTCCAGCTGTTCTGTCCCCTGAGAGCATCTCAGACACTCAGACTGGGGAAGGGAGACATCGGTCAAAGGGCACAAGCTTCCAGTTACAAATCTGAAAACACCCTGGAAGCCTAATTATACCAAGGTGACTATGATTAACAATAAATAATGAACAGAGGGTGAGACGGCTGGATGGCATCACCAACTCGATAAACATGAGTTTGAGTGAGCTCTGGGAGTTGGTGATGGACAGGGAGGCCTGGCGTGCTGCAGTCCATGGGGTTGCAAAGAGTCGGACACGACTGAGCGACGGAACTGAACTGAATTCAATGAACATTAAACTGTATACTTGAAATTGCTAAGATAACAGATTTTAAATGTTCTTACAATGAAAGTGAAAGAGGAGAGTGAAAAGGTTGGCTTGAAGCTCAACATTCAGAAAACTAAGATCATGGCATCTGGTCCTATCACTTCATGGGAAAGAGATGGGGAAACAGTGGAAACAGTGGCTGACTTTATTTTTTGGGACTCCAAAATCACTGCAGATGCTGATTGCAGCCAGGAAATTAAAAGACGCTTACTCCTTGGAAGGAAAGTTATGACCAACCTAGATAGCATATTAAAAAGCAGAGACATTACTTTACCAACCAAGGTCTGTCTAGTCAAGGCCATTGTTTTTCCAGTGGTCATGTATGGATATGAGAGTTGGATTGTGAAGAAAGCTGATCGCCGAAGAATTGATGCTTTTGAACTGTGATGTGGAGAAGATTCTTGAGAGTCCCTTGGACTGCAAGGAGATCCAACTAGTCCATCCTAAAGGAGATCAGTCCTAGGTGTTCATTGGAAGGACTGATGCTGAAGCTGAAACTCCAATACTTAGGCCACCTCATGCGAAGAGTTGACTCATTGGAAAAGACTCTGATGCTGGGGGGGATTGGGAGCAGGAGGAGAAGGGGACGACTGAGAATGAGATGGCTGGATGGCATCACCGACTCGATGGACATGAGTTTGAGTGAACTCCGGGAGTTGGTGATGGACAGGGAGGCCTGGCGTGCTGTGATTCATGGGGTCGCAAAGAGTCGGACATGACTGAGTGATTGAACTGAACTGAACTGAATGACCACACAACATAATGGTACTTATGTGCAGTGATGGCTATGTTAATCTTATTGTGATAATCATTTCACAACAGAAATGTGTATCAAATCACCACATTGCACACCTTAAAGTTATACAATGTTATATGTCAATTATATTTCAGTAAATCTAGGGAAAGAAAAGAGAAGTTGAAGACCCAAACCAAGCAACTGACTTTTGTTTCCTCTCCCTTGGAAGATACAGACTCCTCCCTTCTCATTCCAGAAGCCCAATTACATTGATCGATGTTAGACCTTTCTAAAGCAGGCAAAAGGAAGAAATGTCACATTCCCTTTTTATAGGCTTGGAATCAAATATAAGACTGCTTAGCTTCACAGAGGAAGTGACTGTTATCCTAGCCAGCCCTGATAATGGTTTAAAGACGAGGCATTACATTAAATACAAACAAATAGTGTACAATAAAGGAGAATTTATTTAATTGACTTTGTTATCTTTATCAGGGATCATTAGGACCTTGGCTGTTTAGTAGATTTCATAAAATAATTTGGGCTTTTCTTTATTCTTTGCTTAAGGCAATATTCTTTTTAGCCTTTTTATGACCCCTAACGAGGATAGTAAGTTACAACATGAGACTGGATTTTCCAAAACGTGTTCCAATAGATGTTTCAGGGAAAAAATAAATTTTCTGTGGCCAAATACATTTGGGAAACATTGGATTAAACTGATTTAAACAGGTTTCTTTGCTACATTATTTCTCAAACATTTAATATCCTGAGTGTAGTATAAATCTTTAGGGCATGTAGCCTGTAATGCTTCCCAAACTGATTTTTCTGTAGAATTCCTTTTTTGGGGGCCAGCTTATAAGCAAGGTGTCACAGAACACACTTTAAGAAAATCGAAATTAGGCTAAGAAGAAAAGAAGCAACAAAGGCATATAATGTAATTTGTTGAACATCAGTGGGCTTGAGTAAGTTGACGAGTGTAATGTATTTAAATCGGGTATATTAAAGAATGCGTTGGTTTTCAAACTACAGTAGATTATGGCAGACTGCAGCAGAGAGTTGGCAGGACTGTCTCTGATTAGTAATGAAGTAAAGAATGAACCTCGGCATTTGTCACACAGATGCAAAACCATTGTGAGCTTTCTTCAGTTCAGTTCAGTTCAGTTCAGTCGCTCAGTCGTGTCCGACTCTGCGACCCCATGAATCACAGCACGGCAGGCTTCCCTGTCCATCACCAACTCCCAGAGTTCACTCAAACTCATGTCCATCGAGTCAGTGATGCCATCCAGCCATCTCATTCTCTCTCATCCCCTTCTCTTCCCGCCCCCAATCCTTCCCAACATCAGAGTCTTTTCCAGTGAGTCAACTCATCGCATGAGGTGGTCAAAGTATTGGAGTTTCAGCTTTAGCATCAGTCCTTCCAATGAACACCCAGGATTGATCTCCTTTAGAATGAACTGGTTGGATCTCCTTGCAGTCCAAGGGACTCTCAAGAGTCTTCTCCAGCACCACAGTTCTTTGTCGATCAGCTTTCTTCACAGTCCAACTCTCACATCCATACATGACCACTGGAAAAACCATAGCCTTGACTAGATGGACCTTTGTTGGCAAAGTAATGTCTCTGCTTAGGAGTGTAATAAAGCTGCATTGTTACATAGAACTTGTGAAAAAATTTAAGATAGAAGAAATTGTCTTGGACCGCAATAAAAGGACTCGAGGAACAATGTCATCAATAACTGAAGTAAAATTTTTGTATTGAGATTAATTGTTAGGAAAAAAAAAAGAATAATTGTGCTGTCATCCTACAAAAAACAGCCTACAAACACACACAGACACACACACATCCTTCATTTGGGAATTGTGCATGGCTGTTTTGTTTGCATTATACTGTCAAAGTTGAATTATTGCAACAAAGATCATGTGCCCCCAAGGCCTAAAATGTTTACCATTTGACCTTTTACAGAAAAGCCTGTTAACCCCTGACAGAAACAAACAATTGATAGAAAGTTTAATACGTTCCTGGATTGAATTGGGATCCTATTACACCTGAAGAAGTCGTGTGGATCATAAGTAGGTGTAATGGGTTACTTGCAACAGCAAAGGATGGGCTCCTTTCTGTAGAATAGTTAAACTATTGCTGTAGAATAGTTAAGCCAGATACTACTTTGATGACATGGAGGCTGTGGTTCCAGTTTCCCTTAGTTGGAAACCGATGTATATACTACATTTTCTTGATCCGTTGCTCTGTGTTGATGGATCCTTAGATTGTTTCGTTGCCTTGGCCGTTGTGAATAGTGCTGCAGTTTTCATGGGAGTGAAGATATCTCTTTCATATCCTGTTTTCATTTCCTTTGTTAATAAACCCAGCCTTCTTGGGCACCTGAGACAGTGCTCAGTCGCTCGGCCGTGTCTGACTCTTTGTGACCCCATGGACTGTAGCCTATCAGGCTCCTCTGTCCATGGGATTTCCCAGGCCAGGATACTGGAGTAGGTTGGCATTTCCTCCTCCAGGGGATCTTCCCGACTCAGGGATCGAACCTGCGTCTCTTGCATCTCCTGTGTTGGCAGGGAGAGTCTTTGCCACCGAGCCCTGGGAAGCCCCGTCTGTGGCAGCATCACCCCTGAATCAAGCCAAACCCTCTCTTGGCTGGGTCTCCTAGACCCAGAGCCACAGGTCTATCAGATTTCCAGCCACTGCAGTGGCTCTGTCTCCCTGACTCGAATCTTTCTGGAGTTGAAACGCACAGGTTACTTGAATTTCCGGGTCACTTAAAAGTGCAGGCAGAATGCATTTCTTAAAGTGAATTCATAGTTATTTTGCTTTGAGCAATTTGGGACCATTGAGATAATTTGGAGTTCTAACGTTTAGAAGCCCTTTCTAGAAATTTGATGTGTCTGTATACTCCAGAAGAATGATTTCCTTGTCAGATCTCTTAGAGCTAACAGTGAAACATTTGAGTGGATCACAGGTGGAGATTTAAATAACTGTGAACGTTCTCTAATTCTAGCCTCTATTGCTCTCTTATGGCAACGCTGCTGCTTAGCCGCTCAGTTGTGTCTGACTCTCTGTGTCCCTGCGGACTGCAGCCCGCCAGGCTCCTCTGACCATGGAATTTTCCAGGCAAGAATGCTGGAGCGGGTTGCCATTTCCTATTCCAGGGGATCTTCCTGACCCAGGGATCGAAACCTCATCTCTTTCATCTCCTGCATGGGTAGGTAGATTCTTTACCACTACCGCCACCTGGGAAGCCCTTCTGAAGGCAACGGCAGGTATCTGATCAGGCCATTCTGGAGGGAGCCGAGTCACAGACGAGCTGCCTCACAAACAGATGACTAACACACACAGCAGGCGCTGGTTCCCACAAAAATGGGGTTGGGGAGGCAGTTAGCGGAGTTGAGAGGGTGGGGCGGAGGGCAGAGGGGTGTTCAGAGCCCAAGCAGGGGACTTGCAGATCATTGCCTCAGGCTGACTAACCAGCTGGCATTTCCAGGAAGTCTTTTAGGCTCAGCCCCTTTGCCACCATTTTACCGGACCTGGTAACCAGCAGGATCCCAGGCTGTCCCTACTTCAGTGTTAAATGGGGTCTCTGGGCAGACGTGCATGTTATATCAGGAAATATAGATCAGGATTAAATCACTGGGGCACCTTTTCTCTATTACAGAGAGTAGAGATTCAAGTTCAAGGTCTTGTTTATGACCTTGGCTGAGTCCTCTAGTGAGGAATATCAGTCCTGAATATTCATTGGAAGGACTCATGCTAAAGCTGAAGCTCCAATACTTTGGTCACCTGATGTGAAGAGCTGACTCACTTAAAAAACCCTGACACTGGGAAAGATTGAGGGCAGGAGGAGAAGGGGACGACAGAAGATGAGATGGCTGAATGGTATCATGGACTCAATGGACATGGGTTTGAGTAAACTCCAGGAGTTGGCGATGGACAGGGGGGCCTGGTGTGCTGCAGTCCATGGGGCCGCAAAGAGTCGGACACAACTGAGCAACCGAACTGGAACTGAGTCCTCCAGTGAGTGGCCTCAGTTTTCTCATCTGTGAAATGGAAGCAACCAGGAGATGGTAGTCTTAGCATATCCACCTCTTTGCATGACAGCTTTGGAGACACCAGGAGACAATGGCCAGGATGATGACGGGGATGGAAATCCGTACGTGTGTGAGGAAAATGGGCACAGGTGACCTGGATAAACAGGCTTCTTTCTTTTCCCCAAACAACACTTTGGAGGCAAGATAATTGTCTTTATTCCAAGAACCTTTATGTGGAAAAGATAATAATTTCTAACACCTGGTCTAAGGGGTATAAATGACAAGACTCATATCAAGGAAATTTTTCTGATAGAGGTATTTTTTTAATGGTATGCTCTGCTGTGTGATGGTGAACTTCCTTTTACTGCTGCTGCTGCTAAGTCACTTCAGTCGTGTCCGACTCTGTGTGACCCCATAGACGGAAGCCCACCAGGCTCCCCCATCCCTGGGATTCTCCAGGCAAGAACACTGGAGTGGGTTGCCATTTCCTTCTCCAATGTGTGAAAGTGAAGTCGCTCAGTCGTGTCCGACCCTTAGCGACCCCATATAGACTGCAGCCTACCAGGCTCCTCCATCCATGGGATTTTCCAGGCAAGAGTACTGGAGTGGCTTGCCATTGCCTTTTACTAGATGAAGCTTAATAGGGGAGAAATGCCCACTTATAAGTGCATTTGGACTTCAAAGGCGAGAAGCCATTGAAACACAATAAGGTTGGAAACTTTAATTCTCTACAGCTCTCCCGACTATTTTATTTTTGAAAAATGAACTGACATACGAGAGAAAAGGTTGAAAAGACTTGGATTTAAGGATGTCAGGGATGTCACAGACACCATGATGACAAGGGAGTAACAGGAGAGCCTTTCAACCTTCGCCTTCCTGGATGGCGCAGTGAAAGGCGAGCAGCTAAAAGTGCACTCAGTTCAGTGGGAGGAGGAGAGCTAAAGCTTCTAACCACAAGAAGGAAATGGTTTCAACTTTTCTTGCCCTTCTACCCAGCTGTATCTGATGGATTGTTTGGAGAAAACAAATTGGATTAAGATGGAAAAGTTTCAATCCCTGAGTTGGGAAGATCCCTGGGGGAAAGCATGGACACCCACTCCAGTGTTCTTGCCTGGAGAAGCCCCATGGACAGAGGAGCCCAGTGGGCTGTAGTCCACACGGTTGCAAAGAGCTGGACGTGACTGAAGTGACTTAGCACACGCAGAGAGAGGACCCCTGGCTCTCGTCTTCATCCTCTTGCCCCGTGGTGAGCGGTCCTGGGGCTCACCGATACGCCCCACAGAGGGTGGCAGCGAAGGGGGTCTGCGTGACGGGGCAGAAAGCTGCAGACCCCCCATGTCCAAGCAGCTCACGAGTAGAGGTTCCTGCTCAGTGTCAACGAAACGGCGACCAGGAGGGCATCCTGCAGAAAGCTCAGTGCGTGTGGTTCTTGGACTACAGTACCTCTGATACAGCCGTGCACGTGTGAGTTTTCAAGTAAGTGGCACAGTTTATGCATAGAGTATAGAATATTAGCACACGCTTTTGTGCTGGAAGCGTTTTTATTCATTTATTTCAACTTTCTTTATTGACAGCACCAAGTCTTGAGTGCAGCATATGGGAACCAGCTCCCCCACCAAGGATTTAAGTCAGGCCCCCTGCAATCGAGAGTTCAGAGTCTTAGCCTCCGGACCACCAGGGGATTTCCTGGAAGCATTTTTTTTCTTTTTTAAATCAGATTTATTCAGCCTTAAGTAACCTATGTGTCACTAACCTCATCCTGCAAACAGTTACCATTGACCAAGAATGGTGAGTACACTGATTGACTCAACTAGGGGCGTTCTTGAGGAAACTGACATCTCATTTATAGTAAGTCTAATTTTTCTTCTAATTTCATAGTTCAGACTGTCCCTCCTCAATGGTCCACTGGGTACTTGCACTTACCTGGCTTCCCTGGAAGACTGTATCTTTCTTGGCAAGGCACCCAGGGTTGGTGGTGGCCTCCATTAATTCTTCAACGGCTTTTATCCTCATGATGACTGAGAGTGTGACCTAGTGTCCTGTCTGACCACTTGAGTAGGAGGCCGGACTGTTAAACATGATTTCCAAGGACTCCTTAGAGGCAACAGCTTTAAAGAGAGCAGGAAGGAAAGGGGCCTCAGAGACTTATAACAAACTGTTCTGCTCAGAAAAGAACAACCACCAGCTGCAGAAATTCAAGGAAAAGCCTCCGGATCGAGCCCGAGAAGAGCAAAAAGAGCTGATAATAAGGCAAAGGGTTATGTAGGCTTCATTAGTATTTTCCAAATGAGGAAATGTGTGGGTAGGAAGTGGTTTAAGGCTGTTCAAGAAGCCAAATTATGAAAAACCAGAGTGAGGAAATAGGGAACAGTCACTTAAAAGAAAGTAAATCATGAAAAGAGAATTCCAGCCCCTCTCCCCTGTGACCACATGGAATCCTCCCCCCGCAAGTGGACAGAAATACTACAGTATCTGACAGAGGGTCTGAGGGAAGGGGAGGCAGATGAGAAAAGCAAAGGCGCTGTGAAGGGCTTTCCAGGGATGTGGAGATATTCTTTATCGTCTACTGTGTGAGGGTGGGGGCTTCCCAGGGGGAGCTAGTGGTAAAGAACCCGCCTGCCAGTGCAGGAGACACAGAGACGCGGGTTTGATCCCTGGGTCGGGAAGATCCCCGGAGGAGGGCATGGCAACCCACGCCAGTATCCTTCCCTGGAGAATCCCAAGGACAGAGGAGCCTGGGGGGCTACAGTCCATGGGGTCACAAAGAGTCAATTACGAAGCAACTTAGCATGCACGCCTGTGACAGGGGGAAGGATTACGTGAGACGTGGGGGTACAGATTTGACATCAGCCCCCAAAGAGTCTGCTTGTGCCATGGGTCAGCCTTGGAAGGCTTTAGCTCCCATTTGGTCTTCCAGTGGAAAACAGCTCCCAGAGGCCATCTAAGGAGGATGCTCTGGAAACTGCCCTAAGCCACAGGCCACCACTCCAGCTCCCCTCTGGAGGAGCAGCTCGCCCTGTAACTCACCCCCAGCCCTCTTCCCCAGGAAGAAAAGAAATGCCAGCTCTCCAAGCTGAAGTTAGGACATGGCGAGTAATAGAGATGGGCTGTGAATGAGTGAAATCTCATGGAAGTTTTCTCTGTCTCAAGACTTCTCCTCCGGTGAGCTGGAGAGGCAATCCTGTGATGTCAGAACCACCAACACCCAGTATGTGATACTCCAGAGGGACGCAAAGGGCCAGGCGGGGGCGTGGAAACCAAGGGTTCAGCCAGAACCCCAAAGTGAGAAGACTCCCCAGATGCCCTGGGCTGTGCTGAGGAGCCGGTGGGGAGCAGCACCTTGGGAAGCTGGGGCAGCTTCCGTCCCAGACATCCTGGCACTAATCTCGGTGAATCCAAGGTGAGTCACCGGTTATTCAGAAAGCACTTGCTCCAAGCTGCTGAGGGAGGCGGTGCAGAAACACACCGCTATGACGAACAGCCTCTCAAGACAGCAAGTGTTAGGGAAGAAGGATGACACGGGGGTCTGTGAGTTTTCAGGGTGGGAGACAAGCAGTGGCAAGACTCGTGAGCATCTGTCCTTCAGCGGCAGCCTAAGTGGGTGCTCCAGTGGCCTCTGGCTTTGGCCTTGTCCCAAAGGCCTAAGGTAGGGATACGAGCCCAGTCAGCCTCTGCTATGGAAGCCAAGCCTGTGTGCTTGCTGAAGAACCGGTCACGCAAGGGCTGCAGTTAGCGGAGGGAGGCGGCGTTCTGGCAAAGACAGTGACTAATTGAAGGGGAAGGGAGTTCGCCAAGCAAGCACATTCATTTACTGATTCTCAAATGGGTCACCCACCTTTTCTTTTTTTTTTAATTTACTTATTTATTTTTTATTGGAGGCTAATTATTTTGCAATATTATATTGGTTGGTTTTGCCATACATTGACATGAATCCGCCCCGGGTGTACATGAGTTCCCCCTCCCAAACCCCCCTCCCACCTCCTTCCTCCCTTTATCCTCCCTCTGGGTCATCCCCGCACACCAGCCCCGAGCATCCTATAACGTGTATCAACCCTGAACTGGTGATTAATTTCACATATGACAACATACATGTTTCAATGCCATTCTCCCAAATCATCCCACCCTCACCCTCTCCCACAGAGTCCCAAAGACTGTTCTATACATCTGTGTCTCTTTTGCTGTCTCGTATACAGGGTTATCATTTGCATCTTTCTAAATTCCATATCTATGCGTTAGTACTACCTTTTCTTTCTATGAATCTACTCATGTTTTTGGGACCATAGAACCAATTTAGTGATGGAAAGCACAGTTGTAATTTATTACCTAACTCTGCTTAAGTTCCATGGCTAGGATGAGAGAAAAGAAAATGCCGGTCTTTGCAGGGAAATTTATGATCTAATTTGGAACTTATGATCAAGTTTGGAACATCAGATGGACAACTAGATGAAGGAGACTAGGGGGGATGTGCCAGTGTCAGAGGCTGATGGAGTAAGATGGGTTAGGGAGTCTGCAAAGAGGAGAAGGGCTGGGGTTAGACACGCAAGGTCGGGCTGCATCTGGGGTCTGGGGGTCTGCCAAAGGCAAAGGCAGAGAATCTCTGTGTGTGGATCGTAGAGCGATCCATCTAACAAGAGTAGGAGATCAGGTGGTGAGGAGTGATTAGAAAGAGGTGGGAAGTACAGGAGTAAGGGCATGGTGTTGAAATCAGGTCTGAATCCCTGCCCTGTTTCCTTGTAGCTGTGTGACCTTGAACAAGCTGGTTAACCTCAGAATCTCAGTGTCCTCCTGTAAGATGGAGTTGTATACTTCAGCAGGCTGTGAGGATTGAAAGAGACAACCACATCCGGACTTGGAAGCTTGCAACAAACACTAGCTTTTTTCTTTTTAAAATTTGAGCATAGTTCCTTTACCGTGTTGTGCTAGTTTCTGCTGAACAACAAAGGGAATCAGCTCTGAGTCTACACATATCCCCTCCCTCCGGAGCCTCCCTCCCACTACCCCCCAAGTCCCTCTAGGTCATCACAGAGCCCTGAGCTGCCCTCCCCGCGCTATACAGCTGCTTCCTACGAGCTTCCTATTTCACACATGGTCAAACTCCAGCCCTTCTGTGTTTTCAGTCTCCTCTGCAGGGACCATCTGCCTGATCAGTCCTTGTTTTCTAACGCTGTCAGCGCACGGTTTTGAGGAAGTAAACGAGTGACTGAACCGAAGTCAGAAAGAGCAAAGTAACCCAAGTGAGCATGCCCATAAGGTCATCGCGAAGAGCACCAACGTTCTTCAACCTTATCGCCACCTTTATTTAGACAGACTTTCCTCCTTAGGAGTATTTCCACCTCGGGTCATGGGAAAAGCAAACACACAAAACACCAAGAACGCGATGCCTCATTGATGGCATTACAGGTAAGAAGAGGATTATCCAAAGGAATTATGTATTGGTAACATTATCATGTTCAAGTAAATCCAATTATTTCTTTGTAAAAGTTCAATGAGTGTTGGGTTTCTCTAAAACAAAACAACAAATATCTCTGTCCATTATATAAAACCCTAGCTACTTGTTCAGGTCACAGTAGCGAGAACTCTGGCACAGTTTGAGGAGCAGTATTTTTTCAACACAAATGATGCTGTATCCAATTACAGTTAGTCACAATAGCCAGAAAAATCAGATATTCAATTTAGTAGGTTAGTTTATTGTAACATAAATTAATTGGAATTTGAAATCTGACTCTGGGCCTGCACCTGGAGTGCCATCTATTGTGTCTGATTGAAAGAGATAAACGGAGTTGGCTGGAAGGCCAAGAGAAGGAAGGTTAACATCGGGTTGGCCAAAAAGTTTGCTCAGGTGTTTCCGTGCCAGCTTACAGATAAATCCAAACGAAATTTTTGGCCAACCCGATAATATTACTGTCGCACTCACTGAGGGCTTCCCCTGTGTGATTATTGCATCATCCTCATGGTTCCAGGGATCGGAGGCCCATTCTGTAATTCTGTCTCCCACAAGCCCTCAGTACCATCCCCGCATCTTATTCGAGTCTCCCCAGTGTGCTTTCGTACCTCCCAGCATCTTTCACAGAGAGTCCTCTTCTAAGCTCTCCTTGCTGGCGTTGTTCAGACAATTGCTCAGCTCAATCCCCTGCTTTGTTTGGGCTGCACACACACAGCTTAAGTCTCTCTAACCCAAGTGAATCTTTAAAATGTGTCCCAGACCCGGTCTTAAGAGAATTGAAATCTCGATACCATGGCACATTCTTGCAGTTTTACCTAATCTCGTCACTAATTACAGAATTATGCAGGAGAGTCTCTGAATTTACCATGATGTCAGCTTCCATCTCATCCATTGCTGTTCCATAAGCCCAAAAGCTTTCAATAGATAATAATTGGAGTTGGAATTGGAAAAACTTTTGGCCAATGTGTAGCAGGTTTTCCAGAGAAGTATTTTTTCACTGATACTGTGGAAACCTAAACAAACTTCTCCCTTAGGATCATAGTAAGTCTGGAAATATCAGTCAGCACCCTAAACACAGTCCAAGATTTTATGTTTTCTGGGTTGTTTTTTTTTTTTTAACAAACTGTCAGTTTTTATTCTTATTGAGCAACAAGCAGTCTCATTGTTTATTGGAACAAACAGGCAAGTAACAATTCTTTCTTTCCAAATGCTGGATCTTTCCATTCATTTAAACAACAACAAAAAATATATTTCTGGTATGCCCATAAGAGGCAAGAATGTAGAACTGCAGAGCACGCCTTAGACAGGATTTGCAATGCCTCCCTCGGGTCATTTTCCCGTGATCAGACTATTTGCATTTTGCTCTCTTTTGAAATCTTTGCAAACGCAAATTGGATACAAACTCTAATTCTCTTGTGGTGGAACGGGAAGATACTTTTAAAAAATGAATTAGGAATTGACATTCCTTGACTACATCTTCATTTTAAAGCAAACAAGCGGAGCTTCATGTCTCTGAGCAGAGAGCTTCCAGTGAGCCTGGATCCCCCGCCGGGAAGCACGAGGCTTGGCTGGGGTGGGGGCACTGTGGGTAGGGGCTGCTCTGAGGGCAGAGGGCTCTGGCAGCAAACTAGCTGCTCACACTCAGGATGGGGGCTGAGCAGCGCGGAGGCCATAACTTAGGTCTTTTTCTCATCTGATTGAAGGGTGCTTCTTATCCCCTTCTGTCGGGAGAACCACGTTTTAAAGGCTCCACTGAGGCTCCCTTGCTCTTCAGTTCAGTTGCTCAGTCGTGTCCGACTCTCCGCGACCCCATGAATCACAGCACGCCAGGCCTCCCTGTCCATCACCAACTCCCGGAGTTCACTCAAACTCATGTCCATTGAGTCAGTGATGCCATCCAGCCATCTCATCCTCTGTCGTCCCCTTCTCCTCCCGCCCCCAATCCCTCCCAGCATCAGAGTCTTTTCCAGTGAGTCAACTCGTCGCATGAGGTGGCCAAAGTATTGCAGTTTCAGCTTCAGCATCAGTCCTTCCAATGAACACCCAGGATTGATCTCCTTTAGAATGGACTGGTTGGATCTCCTTGCAGTCCAAGGGACTCTCAAGAGTCTTCTCCAGCACCACAGTTCAAAAGCATCAATTCTTCGGCGATCAGCTTTCTTCACAGTCCAACTCTCACATCCATACATGACCACGGGAAAAACCATGGCCTTGACTAGACGGACCTTAGTTGGCAAAGTAATGTCTCTGCTTTTTAATATACTATCAAGGTTGGTCATAACTTTCCTTCCAAGGAGTAAGCGTCTTTTAATTTCATGGCTGCAATCAGCATCCGCAGTGATTTTGGAGCCCCCAAAAATAAAGTCTGACACTGTCTCCACTGTTTTTCCATCTATTTCCCATGAAGTGATGGGACCAGATGCCATGATCTTCGTTTTCTGAATGTTGAGCTTCAAGCCAACCTTTTCACTCTCCTCTTTCACTTTCATCAAGAGGCTTTTGAGTTCCTCTTCACTTTCTGCCATAAGGGTGGTGTCATCTGCATATCTGAGGTTATTGATATTTCTCCCAGCAATCTTGATTCCAGCTTGTGCTTCTTCCAGCCCTTGCTCTTAGCTGGTGAATAATCACAGAGGAAGGAATTTTTCTTTTCATCTGTTTTTTAATTTTCCCTTTCTCTCTTTTCCTTTCTCCGAGGAGGCTCTCCTTCCAGCACATCCTAGAACCAATAAGGAATGTCTGTGAGTAGAAATAGGTTTTTCCCCAGTATTTTTCCCTGTTGTGGGAATTCTTCCTTTGGCCTGATCGCAGATTTTCCCATCCCGTATATTCGATTGACGGGTTGGTGGTTTTAGAATTGGGTCCTGATCACTCATCACAGTTCCCCAGGGTTTCTTTCTCACTTTATTTGGTGACTTATTGACATTCCTGTGTGAAGTCCTCTTCTTCTCCATCTTAAAAAGACCAGTCTTCTTGTGGCATGATTTTCTTAAATCTGTTGAGTTTCCAGTGACAAACCCATGAATCCTTTTCTCCCTAATCCCTTATTGATCGAAACCAAGCTCTTGATCGGCCTCCAAGGAGAATGGGAGGATTCACTCCATTGGCTCTGAGCGTGCTTTGTTGCCGTGTGTAAAAAAACCTTTGTGGACGGATTTCTTGAAGCATGAGTCAAGTCTTATTATAAGAAACTCCCCAATACAGTCCAATTCCTTTGTTGTGACACACGAACTGTTATAAAGCTTAAAGAATGTTGCAGCAGAAAGGGGTCACAGACCTTCTCGTTCTGCAGACAAGGAAACTGAGATTTAATCAGTTTTAATGAATGAGCCCAAAGGGGAACTGCATGGAGTTTGAAGATCTGGTACCCAATGTTAAATGTTAAAAGTTCCCAGTGTTAAAGGAGAGTTCAATCCCATCTGAGTTCCCCTGAAAAGAGTATAATCGTGAATACGAGCTCTGTTTTGATCTTAATTTTAACCACATGTCCCAGAGTCAGGTTCAGCACTTAACTGGCTCTTGCCCACATTCCTGCTGAAGCGTATAAACTGCCAGGAAATTAAATTTTGCTTCATCTTTTGTCTGATAGAAATGGAATCTTTGAGTAAGGTGGTGTTCGAAATTCTTCATTTATAGTTAGAATTCCACTATTCCCTGTTCATTTTTATGAAGTGTTACACTGGTCATGGTGCCATGCCCTAAAGTACAATGCCCAGGGTACTGCTGGTCCCATCAAGCTGCCCACCAGCCCGACGTTGGGGAAGGTGCAGATGGGTGCAGAAAACCCACCTGTCAGGCCGTTAGCACATCTTTGGGTTTCCTCCAACTCATCAGTAATAGCATACTTAAGATGACCATAAGAATCAGAAGTTCCAGAGCTTTCGATTGTTTTTAAGAGCTTGTTTTATTTTTATCACTATCTGAATTACTATTAACGTTAAAAATGGCCGGTGGTTCCCGCCATTTGACTTAGCCAAACTGAATCCTAATTTTCTTTAAAACTGCTGCTGCTGCTGCTAAGTCGCTTCAGTCATGTCTGACGCTGTGCGACCCCATAGACGGCAGCCCACCAGGCTCCTCCGTCCATGGGATTTTCCAGGCAAGTGTACTGGAGTGGGGTGCCATCGCCCCCTCCCTTCTTTACAACAGTGGTTCTCAATTGAGGGTGACTTTCCCACCCCTTCAGGACATTCAGGAAGATCTGGGGATGTTTTTGGCCGTCACAACGGAGGGTGGGGGTCGGCGTGCATGCTACTGCCGTTCAGTGGATAGACCCCAGGGATGCTGCTAAACATCTCACAGTGCGCCGGACAACACCCCGAAACAAGGAATTATCTGGCTCAAAAAGCCAACAGTGCCGCAGACATAGAGAACAGATGTGCAGTTGTCAAGTGGGCGGAGACAGAGGGAGGGATGGCCTGGAGTTTGGGTTAGTAGATGCAAACTATTCTATAGAGAATGGCTTAACAGCAAGGCGCTGCTCTATAGCACAGGGAGCTATATTCACTGTCCTAGGACTCGCCATAGTGGAAGAACATATATATATGTATATGTGTGTGTGTGTGGCTGGATCACCGCTATACAGCAGGATGGCACAGCATTGTAAATCAACTATGCTTCAATGAAAAAAACGTGTTTTCCCGACCCTTTTTGTAAAAACAGTATTGATTTCCTTATTTTGACTGTGCTGGGTCCGCATGGCGACACGCAGGCTCTCTCCACCTGCGGTGAGCAGGGCTTCTCACGGCGGCGGCTTCTCCTGTTGTGGAGCGCGGGGGCTTGGGGGCTTGGGGCCTTCAGTAGTTGCAGCAGGTGGGCCCCAGAGCTCGGGCTCTGTCGTCATGGTGACCAGCTTAGTCGCCCCGTAGCCTGTGGATCTTCCTGGACCAGGGATGGAACCTGTGGCCCCTGCACTGGCAGGTGGATTTAAATCCCACCCCCACCTATTTGTTTTTAAAGCAAATAGTGTCAACGTTGAGAAAACTTGCTCCAAAAGAAGAATAATTCCAGTCTGCCCACCAAAGACAAATGCGGTATGATTAATAGTCTCAGAATTTTTTTAAAGTTGGTAAATAAACATTGAGGATTGTAACTCCACCTGCCATTCTGCAATGGAAACCAGAATGTGTCAGAGTGAAAATTGTATACTTAATGGGTTTAACTAAAAACTAGAGAAGACAACTAAACATGAACACAGTGGTATAACGTCAGTTCAGCCGCTCAGTCGTGTCTGACTCATTGCGACACCAAGCACTGCAGCACGCCAGGCCTCCAACGCCAACTCCCGGAGCTGGTATATTATTGCATTCAGTAATTTTACCATATATATGTCCATATGTACATATTTCTCACTTCCACTGCATAATCATAAGGGATTTGATTGAGGTCATATCTGAATGGTCTAGTGGTTTTCCCGACTTTCTTCAATTTAAGTCTGAACTTCGCAATAAGGAGTTCATGATCTGAGCCACAGTCAGCTCCTGGTCTTGTTTTCGCTAACTGTATACAGCTTCTCCATCTTTGGTTGCAAAGAATATAATCAATCTGATTTCGGTGTTGACCATCTGGTGATGTCCATGTGTAGAGTCTTCTCTTGTGTTGTTGGAAGAGGGTGTTTGCTATGACCAGTGCATTCTCTTGACAAAACTCTATTAGCCTTTGCCCTGCTTCATTCCGTGCTCCAAGGCCAAATTTGCCAGTTACTCCAGGTGTTTCTTGACTTCCTACTTTTGCATTCCAGTCCCCTAGAATGAAAAGGACGTCTTTTTTGGGTGTTAGTTCTAAAAGGTCTTGTAGGTCTTCATAGAACCGATTAACTTCTGCTTCTTCAGCATTACTGGTTGGGGCATAGGCCTGGATTACTGTAATATTGAATGGTTTGCCTTGGAAACGAACAGAGATCATTCTGTCGTTTTTGAGATTGCATCCAAGTACTGCATTTCGGACTCTTTTGTTGACCATGATGGCTACTCCATTTCTTCTAAGGGATTCCTGCCCACAGTAGTAGATATAATGGTCATCCGAGTTAAATTCACCCATTCCAGTCCATTTTAATTCACTGATTCCTAGAATGTCGACGTTCACTCTTGCCATCTCCTGTTTGACCACTTCCAATTTGCCTTGATTCATCGACCTAACATTCCAGGTTCCTATGCAATATTGCTCTTTACAGCACCGGACCTTGTTTCTATCATTGGTCACATCCACAACTGGGTATTGGTTTTGCTTTTGCTCCATCCCTTTATTCCTTCTATAGTTATTTCTCCACTGAGCTCCAGTAGCATACTGGGCACCTACCGACCTGGGGAATTCCTCATTCAGTATCCTATCATTTTGCCCTTTGTTACTGTTCATGGGGTTCTCAAGGCAAGTATACTGAAGTGGTTTGCCATTCCCTTCTCCAGGGGACCACATTTGGCTGTGGTCCATGTGATTAGATCAGCTAGTTTCCTGTGATTATGACTTCAGTTTGTCTGCCCTCTGGTGCCCCCTAGCAATACCTACCGTCTTATTTGGGTTTCTCTTACCTTGGTCGTGGAAAATCTCTTCACAGCCGCTCCAGCAAAGTGCAGCCGCTGTACCTTACCTTGGACGAGAGGTATCTCCTCAAGGCCGCCCCTCCTGACCTTGAACGCTGAGTAGCTCCTCTCGGCCCTCCTGCGCCCGCGCAGCCACCGCCTGTTGGACGTGGGGTAGCTCCTCTCGGCCGCCGGCCCTGGCCTCAGGCGTGGGGTAGCTCCTCAGGGCTGCACCTCTTTGCGTGGTTCGTTGCGCCCGGGCCGGCATCTCTCGCGTCGCGTCTGCGCCGCCGGGGCCGGCGTCTCTCGCGTCGCGTCTGCGCCGCCGGGGCCGGCGTCTCTCGCGTCGCGTCTGCGCCGCCGGGGCCGGCGTCTCTCGCGTCGCGTCTGCGCCGCCGGGGCCGGCGTCTCTCGCGTCGCGTCTGCGCCGCCGGGGCCGGCGTCTCTCGCGTCGCGTCTGCGCCGCCGGGGCCGGCGTCTCTCGCGTCGCGTCTGCGCCGCCGGGGCCGGCGTCTCTCGCGTCGCGTCTGCGCCGCCGGGGCCGGCGTCTCTCGCGTCGCGTCTGCGCCGCCGGGGCCGGCGTCTCTCGCGTCGCGTCTGCGCCGCCGGGGCCGGCGTCTCTCGCGTCGCGTCTGCGCCGCCGGGGCCGGCGTCTCTCGCGTCGCGTCTGCGCCGCCGGGGCCGGCGTCTCTCGCGTCGCGTCTGCGCCGCCGGGGCCGGCGTCTCTCGCGTCGCGTCTGCGCCGCCGGGGCGGAACCAAGACCATCCCCATGGAAAAGAAATGCAAAAGAGCGAAATGGCTGTCTGAGGAGGCCTTACAAATAGCTGTAAAAAGAAGAGAGGCGAAAAGCAAAGGAGAAAAGGAAAGATATAAGCATCTGAATGCAGAGTTCCAAAGAATAGCAAGGAGAGATAAGAAAGCCTTCCTCAGTGATCAATGCAAAGAAATAGAGGAAAACAACAGAATAGGAAAAACAAGAGACCTCTTCAAGAAAATTAGAGATTCCAAGGGAACATTTCATGCAAAGATGGGCTCGATAAAGGACAGAAATGGTATGGACCTAACAGAAGCAGAAGATATTAAGAAGAGGTGGCAGGAATACACAGAAGAACTGTACAAAAAAGATCTTCACGACCAAGACAGTCACGATAATGTGATCACTGACCTAGAGCCAGACATCTTGGAATGTGAAGTCAAGTGGGCCTTAGACAGCATCACTACGAACAAAGCTAGTGGAGGTGATGGAATTCCAGTTGAGCTATTTCAAGTCTTGAAAGATGATGCTGTGAAAGTGCTGCACTCAATATGCCAGCAGATTTGGAAAACTCAGCAGTGGCCACAGGACTGGAAGAGGTCAGTCTTCATTCCAATCCCAAAGAAAGGCAATGCCAAAGAATGCTCAAACTACCGCACAATTGCACTCATCTCACACGCTAGTAAAGTCATGCTCAAAATTCTCCAAGCCAGGCTTCAGCAGTATGTAAACCGTGAACTCCCAGATGTTCAAGCAGGTTTTAGAAAAGGCAGAGGCACCAGAGATCAAATTGCCAACATCCGCTGGATCATGGAGAAAGCAAGAGAGTTTCAGAAAAACATCTATTTCTGCTTCATTGACTATGCCAAGGCCTTTGACTGTGTGGATCACAATAAACTGTGGAACATTCTGAAAGAGATGGGAATCCCAGACCATCTGACCTGCCTCTTGAGAAACCTGTATGCAGGTCAGGAAGCAACAGTTAGAACCGGTCATGGAACAACAGACTGGTTCCAAATAGGAAAAGGTGTACGTCAAGGTTGTATATTGTCACCTTGCTTATTTAACTTATATGCAGAGTACATCATGAGGAACGCTGGGCTGGAAGAAGCACAAGCTGGAATCAAGATTGCTGGGAGAAATATCAATAGCCTCAGATATGCAGATGACACTACCCTTATGGCAGAAAGTGAAGAGGAACTCAAAAGCCTCTTGATGAAAGTGAAAGAGGAGAGTGAAAAGGTTGGCTTGAAGCTCAACATTCAGAAAACAAAGATCATGGCATCTGGTCCCATCACTTCATGGGAAATAGATGGAAAAACAGTGGAAACAGTGTCAGACTTTGTTTTTTTGGGCTCCAAAATCACTGCAGATGCTGATTGCAGCCATGAAATTAAAAGACGCTTGCTCCTTGGAAGGAAAGTTATGACCAACCTTGATAGTATATTAAAAAGCAGAGACATTACTTTGCCGACCAAGGTCCGTCTAGTCAAGGCTATGGTTTTTCCCGTGGTCATGTATGGATGTGAGAGTTGGACTGTGAAGAAAGCTGATCGCCGAAGAATCGATGCTTTTGAACTGTGGTGTTGGAGAAGACTCTTGAGAGTCCCTTATACTGCAAGGAGATCCAACCAGTCCATTCTAAAGGAGATCAATCCTGGATGTTCATTGGAGGGACTGATGCTAAAGCTGAAACTCCAATACTTTGGCCACCTCATGCGACGAGTTGACTCATTGGAAAAGACTCTGATGCTGGGAAAGGTTGGGGGCGGGAGGAGAAGGGGACGACGGAGAATGAGATGGCTGGATGGCATCACCGACTCTGTGGACATGAGTTTGAGTGTACTCCGGGAGTTGGTGATGGACAGGGAGGCCTGGCGTGCTGTGATTCATGGGGTCGCGGAGAGTCGGACACGACTGAGCGACTGAACTGAACTGAACTGAACTGATGTACATATAGACATACACTAGAAACCTACATACATACACACAAAATCCACCTTACCTAGATTCAGGGCCATTTCTATTTTTAAACTACAATGAAAGGGACTTTTATCATACTGGGTTGACACTTAGTCAGTCCTAATACTGAGGCATTGTTCATTCAAGTCAATATCATATGTTCATCCATGAGATTTCTGGTATTTTTGTCCATGAGGTTTTATCAGTTAGTCTTTGCTGCATACATTATTCCAAAATTCAGTAGGCATTTGCTTTCATGTTCTTGAGTCTATGGGCTTCGGTGGTGGTTCAGATTATAAAGAATCTGTCTGCAATTCAGGAGATCTGAATTCAATTCCTGGGTCAGGAAGATCCCTCGGAGGAGGGCATGGCAACCCTCTCCAGTATTCTTGCCTGGAGAATCCCATGGACAGAGGAGCCTGGCGGGCTGCAGTCCACGGGGTCGCAAGGAGTCGGACATGAGCGAGCAACTAACACTCCCACTTGCGTCTACAGGTTGATGGACTTGCTGATTTAAGTTTGGCTCAGCTGGGTGGTTCTTCTTGAGGCGGTGGGTCTTGCTTAACTTAGCTGTGCTTTGGACTTGGATTTGCTCCACGTGTGTTCTTTCACTTGGGTTGAAGGAGCAGCAGCTCCTTTGGGGAGGATCTTCTCACAGTGATGACAGATGAGCAAGACAGGGAGCAGACACGTGATGCCCCGTAGGACCGGGGCTTGAAACTGGCTCGAAACTATAGTTTCTGCCTGCGTCCCGTTGGCCAAAGCGGGTCACAAGGCTTGGGCTGGTAGTTGTGGAGTGAAACGATGTTCTCTGTCCTCAGTGGGAGGAACTGCAAAGTCCGATGACAAACAGTATGGGAACTGGGAACCATAATTTAATCTACATAGGGCATTATGGTAGCTCCCTACGACACTGTATCTGGCTCAGTAGTTTCATGGGTCATCTTAAAGTAGCTCTGACACCTTGTGGACACCCATTCTGGCTAGAACATCAATAAACATATAATTTTTGCTTAATTTTTTTTATTGTGAAATTAATAAAAAATACTTGAGAATATATGAAAAGTACAAAAGATGAGAATAAAGAAAAAATCATCCACAATATTTTAATCCACAGAAAATAATGTTTTGGTGCATTTTTTAGCATTAAATTGTGTTGGGATAAGAGAAGTAATTTTTGCCTATGTTGGGAATTTGGAAATTAGTGAAAAGAATAAAAATCACTTGAAATCCCACCCCACAATTGTCTCTGTTAACACTTTTCTATGCACAGAATTTATGTAATTGGTATCAAACTGTATCTGAGTTTATCATCCTGACTTTTTTCACCAAAATATATGTTAAGTATTTCCCATGTCATTAAATATGCTTTGCAAACAATACGTTGATAGCAAATATTCCAGCACATAGCAATTCTCTATCCAATCACTTATTTAAACTATTTCTATCTTCATCTGTCAATCCTCTTAAGATGGTGTTTTCTGCACTAGTTATAATGCACATCTTTGGGTTTTTTTTTTAATATAAATGTATTTATTTTAATTGGAGGCTAATTACTTTACAATATTGTATTGGTTTTGCATACATCAACATGAATCTGCCACGGGTGTACACATGTTCCCCATCCTGAACCCCCCTCCCACCTCCCTCCCCATACCATCCCTCTCTGTCATCCCAGTAATGCACATCTTTGAAAAACAGATACGAAAGGAGTGTATCCCTGATATTGGTCAAATTCTGGTTTTATACAACTTTCACTAGTTGACATAGTGATTGAAACGACTCAGCTATTTCCAGCAAGGCTAACAGCAGGAACCAAACTTCACGTGCACCAACATTCACAATAATTCCTTGGAAGTTCATACCTGGCTTATCTGTTATCCTGGAACTAATATTAACATATGCTTTCCTGCTGATGCTGTCTACTGATTCTCTTCTAACGACTGACAGCAGGATGTGTATTTCATTTGGAGGTTGTGTGCCTGGCAAAGAGGTGTATTAAGGCTCTAAGTCACAGAAGGAGCTCTGAGGAGCCGTGTCGACCACTTCAGTTCACTTCAGTCGCTCAGTCATGTCCGACTGTTTGCGACCCCATGAACCGCAGCATGCCAGGCCTCCCTGTCCATCCCCAACTCCCAGAGTTCACCCAAACCCATGTCCATCAAGTCGGTGATGCCATCCAACCATCTCATCCTCTGTCGTCCCCTTCTCCTTCTGCCCTCAATCTTTCCCAGCATCAGGGTCTTTTCCAATGGGTCAGCTCTTCGCATCAGGTAACCAAAGTATTGGAGTTTCAGCTTCAGCATCAATCCTTCCAATGAACACCCAGGACTGATCTCCTTTAGGATGGACAGGTTGGATCCCCTTGCAGTCCAAAGGACTCTCAAGAGTCTTCTCCAACACCAGAGTTCAAAAGCATCAATTCTTTGGCACTCAGCATTACTAGCATATGGATGAAGCTTGAAGTATCAACCGATATAAATGCTTTAAGGGTTAAGTTCCAAATGTTTAACCTAACTATCCCTTTATATAGGGCTTCCCTGATGGCTCACTGGGTAAAGAACCTGCCTGCAATGCAGGAAATACAGGAAACTTGAGTCTGATCCCTGAGTGGGGAAGATCCAATCTGTAGTATATAAAGGGATCATTTTGTGGTATATAAAGATTGACATCAAACATTGTTGATATCAAAAAGGTTGACATCAAATACTACAAGTTGACATAAAATGTTGCTAAAGGAGACATACAGACCAGTTTCTAGGGCTGCCTGAAGAAAGTACTACCAACTAGGTGTCTTAAAACAACAGAAATTTATTGTGTCGTCGTTCTGGGGGCCAGAAGCCCAAAATCAAATTGTTGGCAGGGCCACGTTCCCTGTGAAACCGCAAGGAGAGGATCCTTGCCTCTCTGACTCCTGGCGTTTCCCAGCAATCCTTGGCATTCCTTGGCTTGCAGATGAATCGCTACAGTTACTGCCTCCGTCACATGTCACACAGCCATCTTTTCTTGTATGTCTTAGGGCTTCCCTGGTGGCTCAGATGGTAAAGAATAGGCCTGCAACGCAGGAGACCCAAGTTCGATCCCTGGGTAGGGAAGATCCCCTGGAGAAGGGAATGGGAACCCACTCCTGCCTGGAGAATCCCATGGACGGAGGAGGCTGGCGGGCTACTGGGAGGAGGGCGGTCCACAGAGAGTCAGACAACTGAGACGCCAACACGTTCATTTCACTTTTCTCCTCCTTATAAGGACAGCAGTCATACTGGATTAAGGGCCCCTGTTACTCCAGTATGACTACATCTTAATTAATTACATCTGCAATGACCCTGTTTCCAAGGAAGATCACGTCTGAGGTGCTGGGGGTAGGATTTCAACATTTTTTTTTTTTTTACTGTACCACGTGGCATGTGGGATCTTAGTTCTGTGACCATAGATGGAACTCGTGCCCTCTGCAGTGGAATATCAGAGTCTTAACCCCAGGACCGCCAGGGAGGTCCCCTCAGCATATTTTTTTGAGGATACATTTCAACCCATACCACTAGGGAATGGAAAGTTAAAGCCCTGAGTAACTGAAATAGCCCACGTGAGTATTTGTTCCCATTGCTTAGCTGGAAACAGTAAATACATAATAAAAACATCTTTCTGCACTGTGGGATGGCATTAATGAATAGAATAATGGGAACTTCCCCTTTGATCACGTCCCAACATATATTCTGTTTAGGTTCCAGACTTTAAAGAGTACCATGTGAGCATTCTCGAGGCACAGCATGTCTGTGTACAGCGCTCATAACGTTAGCAAGGACACCTCCTGAGTTAACTATTGTTTTCTGGGAATTTCCCAGATTTCTCTGGATTTCAACATGAGGGATATGGCCCGGGAACAGTAGCGTGTGATATAGGACGATATGGCTGGAAAGGACAAATTTTTCTAATTCCACACGTGGTCCGCAGCTTGGCTAATCAAGTGCATCTCAGTTGCAGAGGAGCCAAAGTGGAAGATAGTTCCCAGAATGTGCCTTGATTAGAAAAGTCTGCCCAGCGTGTTCCAGCTGGAGGCCAACTGGCAATGACTTGACTCACTAAGGCGAGGAGTGCAATGTGGTTTCCTTCACGTTTGCTCTCCTCATCATTCTTGATAAGTCATCGTTGGCCACTAGGATCTTTCAGAAAGCACTTATGTAAACCCCAGAGCCCACTGATTTATTGGTTGTCCTGTAATAAATCAATTACACAGAGACATTGTCTGTAACCAACATGCTTTCTTCAACCCACAGTGCTTGTAGAGTATGCGTAGTGGTATGAAGAACTTATAGCATGTCAAACAAACCCACTGGTGGAAAGATTGATGGAGTGCTCCTAGAGCAACGTCAACCAAGATACTTAAACAGGTTAAGATCACTTCTCTTTACATTAGGACCGATGAGGGATAGCAGAATGACATTTGTATCAGCATTACACCCCTCACTAGAATTTAAAGCACTATGTAAATGTCACTCATTGCCCCTGTCCTCAGCGTAGGCACATCGTGTTACAGGAGGGAAATCTGAGACAGGTAACTAAGTGCTTTCTTCCGATCCTGAGGGTCAGACAAAATGAGAATGTTTGTTTATGATTTCTACAGCTGCATCCCGTGCATCCTCACAGATCATGTACACAGTATGCTTGCTGGGCCCAGTACGCCGTCTTGCGTAGGACTTTTATGTAGTGGCTTCCCTGGTCGCTCAGACATTAAAGAATCTGCCTGCAGTGCAGGAGACCCAGGTTTGATCCCTGGGTTGGGAAGATCTCCTGGAGAAGGGAATGGCAACCCACTCTGGTATTCTTGCCTGAAGAAACCCAAGGACAGAGGAGTCTGGAGAGCCTTGTCCACGGGGTCGCAGAGTCGGAAACAACTGAGCAACTAGCACTTTCACTTTTAACCTCACATTACACTTTGTGATGAGCATTGCCATCGTCTCTATTTTAAAGATAAGGAAGCTGAGGACTAGAAAGGTTAAGTAATTTGACTCTGATTCCGGTTCATAAGGTACAGTGTGGCTAGGAACCCAGGGGGTGCTTCCGAAACCTGTCCTCTTCCTAAGTCTGGTTTATTCCGATTCTTTTAAGTAAATCCTTATGTTGTCTCCTCTGCCTCTTTTGAAGACATCCCGTGGCTGCGTTTCCAGCTGATGCCTATTCCAGAATAAATCACTGATTCGAGGGGTAGCTCAGAGGGTTAAGAATTGCCTGCAGTGCGGGAGACCCGGGTTCGATCCCTGAGTTGAGAAGATTCCCTGGAGGAGGGCATGGCAACCCAGTCCAGTATTCATGCCTGGAGAATCCCACGGACAGGGAAGCCTGGTGGACCACAGTCCATAGTGTCATAAAGAGTCAGACATGACTGAGCAACTAATGCTTTCACTTTCTACTTTAGTCCCAGGGGCCGTGAAGTCAGGGATCCAATCCAAGATGGAACAAACAGGACCGCATCTGGCCCGACCCTCATCCTTGTCATCGCCTTGGGAGGCTGCCTGTGTTGTCCCCTCTCAAGGCCCAGACAAGTCTGAGTCAGGGGCGGTGGTTTCTCAGCCCCAGGAGACCAAGATTCTTCTAAACTGGACGCAGGTTGGAGGCGTCAAGAGTTCCCAGTGCCTCCCTTGCGTTCCTTCCCACTCACATGAGCCGTTATTCTCCCCATGGAAAGCACCACTGGACGCTTTTGTATGAGAAGGAGGATTATGTGAGATTATAAATAACACTCCCCGCACCCCCACCCCCAGGAGCATATTCCAGGAAAACATTTTGGGAGCCGAGAGGAAGATGAGTAAGCAGGAACAACCTTGGCCAGCTGTGAGTGCGTCCAAAACACGCCTTCTGAGTTTGGAGCACAGTGACCTCACCCTGCAGCCCCGTGGAGCTGTGAGACCCCCGCCCCTCTCCCGGCCTGTTCCTAAAGGACGCTTCCCCCAAAGCAAATTAAACCCAAACAAAATACAACCAAGCAGCTGCGTCCCGCGACTGAATTATACGAGGTGTCAGAAAACCATTCGGATGGCGTTCCCTGCTGTGGAACGGAAGGGATGGGGAAGAACGGCTTCCTAACTCCCCTCACCCTTCAATTTTGTTTACAAGGCTCTTTGCTAATGTTTCATGGGGGGAAATGACAAAGCCGTTTCCACTCAGACTCCCTGGTTTGTTGGCCCTGGAGGATGGGGGAAGTCACTGTTCCTTTTTGAGACTCGTAAAACGTCTGTTGCTTTCATCCTGAGACGTGAGGTCCCAGGCCCCCACACGCCTGCCCGGGGAGGACTCCACGTGAGGCCACAGGGTCTGCGTCCTGCCCAGCCCACCCGCAGCTCACCGTCGCCTCTGGCAGACCTCCCCGTGGTTACAGTACCTCCCAGCAGGGGCCAGGCCACCTCCAACAATGACAACAGCTCTTTAAACAAGAACGTCCGACCTCCTCTCCCTGCTGCCTCCCAGCCCCGCGGAGCCCATGGGGAAGGCTTCTGACGGAACATTCCTGTTTCCTTCCGCGGTGACGGTGCAGGGCAGTGGCTAGGCAGAGAAGAACTTGAGGGGGAACTGGGATCTGATTTCCCAGTTTCTTCAATTATCTATTGGGCTGTGCCAGGGCTTTGTGGCAGCATGCAGGACCTTTCAGCTGTGACATTCGAACTCGTATAGCCGCGTGTGGGGTCCAGTTCCCTGGCCAGGAAGGGAACCCAGGGCCCCTGCCTTGGGAGCGAGGCGTCTCAGCCCCTGGACACCACCCGGGGAGGCCCAGAACCATTATCTAAAGGGTCTAGAAGCCCACAGTCATCCGTTAACAGAGGCCTGGGCTCCAGCCTTGGCCCCCCGCGCTCAGCCCTGCTGGGCTGGGGGCCAGCTTCCCGGCCCCAGCCTAGCTCTCTCTCTCTGGGGTTCTGCTCGGGCCTCTGTCTTAGGGCTCCAATACTTTCAGTCATTCCTCTGCTGTTCGTGCTTCTGCTCAGGAAAGCCAGCGACGGCTGGAAACCCTCAGAAGCTGGCTTGACAGAAAAGAGGCGTTCGTCAGTCAGTTGTGTCCGACTCTTTGCGGCCCCATGGACTGTAGCCCACCAGGCTCCTCTGTCCATGGGATTCTCCAGGCAAGAATACTGGAGTGGGTTGCCATGCCCTCCTCCAGGGGATCTTCCCGACCCAGGGATCGAACCTCTGTCTCTTGTGTCTCCAGCATGGGCAGGTGGGTTCTTCACCACTGCTTTTGAACTGTGGTGTTGGAGAAGACTCTTGAGAGTCCCCTGGACTGCAAGGAGATCCAACCAGTCCATCCTGAAGGAGATCAACCCTGGGTGTTCATTGGAAGGACTGATGCTAAAGCTGAAGCTCCAATACTTTGGCCACCTCATGTGAAGAGTTGACTCACTGGAAAAGACTCTGATGCTGGAAAGGATTGGGGGCGGGAGGAGAAGGGGACGACAGAGAATGAGATGGCTGGATGGCATCACCGACTCGATGGAGGTGGGTTTGAGTGAACTCTGGGAGTTGGTGATGGACAGGGAGGCCTGGCGTGCTGTGATTCATGGGGTCGCAAAGAGTCAGACACGACTGAGCGACTGAACTGAACTGAACTGAGCACCACCTGATAGAAAAGAACTGGAAAGTCAAACAACCGTGGGCCCCGCAAGGCTTCTGATAGACCCTGTAGCCTCCAGCCCAGCGGAGCGGGCAGTGAGCGTGGTCGGGGTGGGACAGGCTGATCTGGATGCTGGAAACCAGCTCTCAGTTTTTGAACCCGGAGCCACTGCTCTTCCTCACTACTATGATGCTGATGATAAAACTTTGCAAATGGCGCCAGAGCGACATGCGAAATGGAGATACTCAAATCCCTGCCTTCAGTATTGAAGAATTCTTTAATGAATAGGAGAAATTCATTCTATGTGAAGAATGCAATGATAAATCTTTTCTCATTCAACAACCATTTGTTAGGAACATATTATGTATGAGGCCGAAGTGAAATATTCAGAGATTTACAAATTTTCTTGTCTTCAATCCTGAAACTTGGGCTCGAAGCTCCAGCCAAATCCTAAGTGGCCCTGAATTCTTTTCCTGCAAATAATGTAGTGAAATGCCCTCCTTTAGTTTGCACGTCCATACGCTCCTATCCCTGGCCCCCAGGGTGCCTGAGGTTTCTCTGATTGTGCTAACCATTTGCTCACTAAGGTCCCCGTTGACTCGTTATGAATTTGCAGGTGGCTGCCGGGAAGTACGCATGGTCTGTGGCCACAGAGCTCAGCAGAACTTTTGGCTCACGAGGGGACCGCTCTTGGAAATGTGCTTCCATAAATCACCCACTTGGCCAACTAATCATACATGGCAAGAACTTATCCCAGGACAGCGTGGAATGAACTTTAGATTCACTTCCTCTTTAAGGGAACCGCAGACCTTGTCTTCAGGCAAAGCCCAAGCTCTCTGGCCGGGTGACTCAGGACATTAAGGGAGACCAGCCCGGTCAGTGAACCAATGGTGACAGACCCAAATGAGCTTTCTGTAGGGAGGGTGGCCTGGGTAGTGACTCCCTGTGCAAAACAGCCTCTTTAAAGAAAAGAGCCGAGCCAGTCCCTAGTGGCTAAGTGTGTGGTCCCCCAGACCAGACAACCTGCATCAGATTCCAGGCCCCACGGCATGCTAGCCGGGGACCTTGGTTGCATGATCGGCCTGTCCACACCTCAGTTTTCCTCATCTGTAAAATGGGGATAATTATGTTTACATGGCAGGCTTGCTGGGGGACTGGATGACATCACCTCAGAAAATCACTTAGAACAGTGCTTGGGACAGAAGGAACAGCCAATAAAGGATGGTCAGGACTGTTATTGAAACAGGATGGGCCGCAAACTTCACCCCGAGAGGGATGCCCAGAGGTCCGTGTTCATACCAGGAGCACATGAATTTCACAGAGTTGTGAAGACGGTACTTATAATCCCTAGTCTGGCACGGGCACCCCAGCCTGGCAACAGACAGTGATCTCACACAAACAGGATTATGGCCCTTTCAGGGACATCCCCACCCCACCCCCAGCCCCAGCCAAGGGGAAAAGGCCCATCTCGTGGGAAAATATAAGGTGACACTTCTCGAGGAAGGGGGTTTTGAATTGCTTTGGTCTCAGTTTAATCTCAAGGGGGGAAAAAAACGAACTCTTCCTTGACACCAAGTTTTCTATACCAAAGTCCCGCTCGGCCAGGAATGATAGCATTTCGAAGGCTTATGCTCAATCTAACTGTTTTCCTTCAATCCCCCAAACTGCTGCTCTGTTTTCTTAACCTTGACCTTAGATTTCAGGGAATTCAGGGCAGAAGAAAAATAAAGCCAGCCTCAAAAATCATTACCACAGGCTGCAAATTTCCACATGTTGGGGAGGCCACCTATTGTTGAGCTGCGGCCCCTTCCCAACTTTTCAAAAATGTCCTGATTTCCAGAGATGAGGCCTAACACCTTCTGAAGGGTAAAAAGCTTCCCAGTCAAGGATGCAGTTCAGTCTGCTCCAGTTCATTCACTGTGTGGGGAACGGTTTGGCCTGAAGAGGAAGAAAACAGTTTTTGTAGAAAGGAGTTGTCAAGTGGAGGCAGTTGAAACCATTCCTGACCCTTTCCTTTGAGACAGGATAGAATGTGGACGGTGTTTTTGCAATAAATGAGAAATAAATAAATACAGAGGCACGGCGCTGTCACCCCACACTATGGGATCTCCTGCAAGAGTCACGGGTGTTTTGTACATTGGGGTCAAACGTCCGAGTCTCCAGTTAATGGTGGTCTTCTCCAGAGCCTTGGGCTTCAGTGTTGGGAGTAGGGAGGGGACGCTAAGTGGCTTCCCTGCCTTTTTGTGGTGATTCCACTGAGCTTTTAATAGCTTGGCATCCACGAGGCTGGACCCCAGCTGCTTCAAGGATCACTTGTCTGTAAAGGAGGGATCTTAGGTTTGAGGATCACTGACAACAAGCTGGAAATCAGCGGCCTCCGATTGCTCAGCCCTGGCTTTGCTGCATTCTCTCCAGGGGGTGGCCTGGCAGCCCTCTCACTTCCAGCTATCTTGGATCTTCGCTGTGTCACGTAGACTTCTCCAGTTTGGTGCACCAGCTTCTTCGTCCCCTGGCGTGTGGGACCTTAGTTCCCTGACCAGGGGTCGAACCCCTGCCCACTCCACTGGAAGGCAGACTCTGTACCAGTGGACCACCAGGGAAGTCCCTGTCAAACAGCAAATACAGCAGAAAAAAAAGAATAATTTTTTTTTTCATGCAACAATGTAGGGAAGGTCTTTCTCCCTTCTCTTACAGTAGAAGAAGAGCAGGTACAATCAGGCCATGCCACGCCAATGTAAGTGCCACATAAACATCACTTTGGGAAAGAAAGGCCGAGAACAGCATCTGCGGCCACAGCAGGTGAGCCGAGGGAAGCAAGCAGGAGGGGGAGAGTCAGAGAGGCTGTCTGATAACATTCGAGAGACTCTGAAACCAGAACCTTCAGGGCTGCAGGGTTTGGGAAAACTGGGAAGATAAACAGAATTCTAAGAAAAATATTTTTACAGTTCCTCTCGTCACCACAGGACAGCTCAGAGATAAGGCAACTGCCTTGCTAAGATAGGAACACGAGGAGGGGACAGGGCGTCTAAGTGGTGAGACCCGACCACATCTAAGGCGTAAAGGAGACGCAGCCAAGGGGACAGCTGCGGTCGCAGGGAAGAAGTGACGAGCGGGTGGGAGCTGCACTCAGGGCGGGCTGGGGGCAGGAGAGCGGGAAGCACCTGGGCTTGGAGACAGGAGATAAAGAGCATGACAGTGGGAGGTGGCCACAGGCCTGTTTAGGGCAGGGTTTCCCAGCCTTGACACTGCTGACATCTTGAGCCAGGGAATTCTTCGCTGTGTGGTGGGAGGAGGGGGCTGCCCTGTGCATTGTAGGAGCTGGAACAGCATCCTGGTGTCTGCCCACCAGATGCCAGAGCTCCCAGGCCCCCAGCTGAGACGCCTAAAGTTTCCCCTAAAATGTCAGATTTCTGCTCGGTGACAAAATTGACGCCCGCCCCCTCCCCAACCCCAGTTCAGAAACAATGACTTTGTGGAAGAAATAGGACTGGGGTGGGAAGATATTTTAAACGTGTATACTTGGGGGAGAATGCACTTGAAGCAAGAGCAGAGGGACCTCCCTGGTGGTTCAGTGGTTCATCGGACAGCTCGTTTGCCTTCCAACGTAGGGCCTGTGGCTTTGATCCCTGGTTGGGAACTAAGATTCTGCACCAAAACACCAAAATGTAGAACAGATGCAATATTGTAACGAATTCAGTAAAAAGACTTTAGAATGGTCCACATAAAAGCATCTTAAAGACAAACAAACAAACAGAGGAGCAGAGGAGCAGAAGGAAAATGGCAGAGAGAGTCAAGCGGGGGACAGAAGGGAAGGCTGGTGGGTGAGAGGTTGGAATCTGACCAAGGGAGGAATTGCAGTAACACGTTTGACGGAAGAGAAAACTGAAGCAGAAGGCAGAAAGCAGAGACAGGAGAGAGGGGGCCCCACGGAGACCAGGGACGACGGGCCAAGGAGGAAGAACGCAGCCAGAGAGGCAATCGGCTCCAAAGCGGGCCTCGAGGGGCTTTAATGGTGGGTTCCTGACGTGCAGGGTCAGGTCCATGAGTCTCGTATCAGGACGAGAGGACTTGAGAGCCAGATACACGGCCGGCTGCACACACATAACTTTCAGGCTCTTTATAATTATCTTGCAGATAAACACTGGAGCTGAAAGATGCTCTGAAAGCTCTCAACTCCCTTCCCGATGAATTATCAGGGCGGTCATCAGCGATCACACCAAGGAAACGACACTAAACGTTCACTCAGGTCCAAACATCACCCAATTGCCCTGCGATACCCCAGACCCAAAGGGATGTATGTGGATTCCATGAACCTGAACCAAAGCACCTCGTTTTATCTGACATTCCTTCAGGATTCCGCGTTGTTGTAAAGATTAGGGTGGAAGAATGCAAGCCTGTGCTAATCTGAAATATCTTCAAGCCAACCACCTCTGAGGACTGCGTGTGGGGGCGGGTGGGATGGGGAGGGTAAGGGGTGGGGAGAGGGAGAGAGACTGAAGGATCCAAAATTCTTCCAACTTTCATGAGCAAATCTTCCACTATTCTTTCTGACTCTCAGAGTCAGTTTCCAGGTGGAAGGTGTTTCCATGGGACTATGCCAGACTCAGAGGTCTGCAAGACATCTTGGTTAGGTATTTCTCTGTGGTGACTACAAAAATAAGCCTCCCCTAGCCCCTGCATATTTTCCTGATAGCCGGGTGCCATGAGAGTTCTAGGTTTGATTAAGACCTGTCTCTCGTCCAGGGCTAGAATGGGAAGGATGGTTTGCAAACAAGCCAGAGCTCCAAGGGTTTTGAAACCGGATCTCAGACTTGTCAGGTCAGCATTCCCATCCCCACGTGAATCAGCGGACATTCCGGCTCCACAGGGATGGGTAGGTCCAATGGATAAAGCCCGCATTGCTGCAAGGAGAGAGGTCAGCCAGTACTCTCAGGTGAGGACTCACGGGGTCAGCTGGCTGGCACAGAGCTGTGGAGGAAGGCTCACGCCGGGACACAAACCACGATAGAGTCTCAGGGTCACCAGTTATCACGGTGGACTCTGGGCCTTCTGTGGCTTTAATGACATCCCTGAGCAAACATCCCAGATGTAGTCAGTGTCTTAGGAGAAAATTGCTCAGATCCTTGCTTTTCCAAAGGGCAGTTTGGTGTAGTGTTAAGAGCACGGACCCTGGGGCTAAAAATGCCCCAATTCAAACTCAGCTCATTGCTCATAACTCGGTCCTTTAGTCCAGCGAATGAAAATCTCCCTCTCAGAGACTTCCCTGGGGGTCCAGTGGCTAAGACGCTGTGCCCCCAGTGCAGGGGGCCTGGATTTGATCCCTGGCCAGGGAACTCGGTCCCACACGCTGCAGCTAAAGATCCCACGTGCCACAACCAGGACCCAGCACAGCCAGATAAATAAATAAACAAACATTAACAAAAAGAGCGTCTCAGCTTCTCACCCGTGAAAAGCGGATGATAATAGAATCAGTGACGGAGCATCACAGTGAGGATGAGATGAGATGATACTTGAAGATATTTCTTTTTTTCTGGCCATGCTGTGCCCCATGCAGGGTCTTAGTTCCCTACCAGGGGTCAAACCTGTGCCCCCTGCAGCGGAAGCCTGGGGTCCTAACCACTGGATAATACTTGTAAAGTGCTTTTAAAAATATCTGCAGGTACCAAGTGCTCGGTAAGTATTTGTTGTTACTCTTTGTGCCAAATTATTGGAAAATGATCATTGTCCATTAAAAGCGTACAGGAATGTGTCTTCCTTGGTAGTATATCATGAAGAGGCCTCCATCGTGGTTAACAGATCTATCCCATGTTCTGTTAGAATCTAACAACCTCTAGTGAGAATGCTAAGATTTTTAGGCACCATATGGACCACCTCATTTTCTTTAAACAAAACTGCCCACCCAGAAGACTGCCATCTCCTTAGGCAGGGGCCCTTTACTCTGTTGAAAATATTCCCAGCCTGACCCAGTTAGGAAAGCTCAACAGAAAACAATGCGGTCGCACCAATCCATAGAGTTGAAGAGACTCTTCACACCACTCTAGAACTGACCACAGCCAGGTTTTAACTAGCCAGTTCCTGGCATACATTTACACCATGATTTGCTTTAAAATGTATAAACATCAGACAGGCACAGTATTCAGAAGCACAACTGTTTTCTAAGGGGAAGTATGTACATTCTAATTTCTAGCAACTGTTAATGGGCTTGACTTACCCAGGGCCTTACTCACCTCCTAAGGTTTACGTAAAGCCCGACGGTAGTGACCGCAGTATGAATCCTGCTGCTTAGTTTAGTCTGTGCTATGAAAGGATATGTCTCCTGTTAGCCATCCATCCATTTCCCAAAGTATCTTTTATGGAAAGTAAGTTAAACGGACTGGGCAGGTGACCGTCATAGCTGCACGCAAGTTTTCAAAGATAATTAGAGTAATGTTTGCTTTCATTTATTATCTCCAGTGCGGCATGCATGTTGTAGACCATTTTCTCTTTTCAATGATCCTATGACTTGGAGGTTGTTGTTTCTAGTTATTTACGGATAAACGGAATCCCAGAAAATTGTTCAGGATCATGAAGGTTTTCGTTTTAGAGCTGGATTTCAGATCCAGGTAAATCTGATGTTTAATTCCTTCCTCCTTTCAGTGCTATTTCTCTAAGTGTATTTTTTTTTGGGCGGGGGGCACTGCTGCAAGGCATGAAGGATTTAATTCCCTGACCAGGAATCCAAACCTGTGCCTCCTGCAGTGGAAGCAGAGTCTTAACCACTGGTGTGCATGTCAGTCACGTCTAGCTGTTTGTGATCCCATGACTGTAGCCCACCACCCTCCTCTGTCCATGAGATTTCCTAGGCAAGAATACTGGAGTGGGTTGGCATCTCCTTATCCAGGGGATCTTCCCGACCCAGGGGTTGAAACTGAGGCTCTTGCATCTCCTGGATTGGTAGGCAGATTCTTAACCACTAAGCCATCTGGGAAGCCTTAACCACTGGACTGTCAGGGAATTTCCTCTAAGTCCATTTTTTAAAAGGAGGGAGGTAAGGTCAACCTCATTCAGTTCAGTTCAGTTGCTCAGTCATGTCCGACTCTTTGCGACCCCATGTATCACAGCACGCCAGGCCTCCCTGTAACCTCATACCTGGAGGAAAAAAATATTCTTAATTGTAGCAACTACCGTGCTCTGCTAGCGTGGGTAATGCAGTTACATTTACTAAAACATAAAAGATAACCTTGGTTCAAATCAGAAAACCTCTATTAAAGCCAACATGGTTATTACCTGTCAAATTGAATTGATATCATATTACTGAGCTATCTTCCAGTTCTTAATAAATACTAAATAAGTACCCTTCCTCCTACAGTGGTGCGGGATATGAGAGAATATAAAGAGAGTTAGCACTATGAAAATAAAGCAGAGAAGTTTGTAGGAATGGTTGATACTCCAAGGAGTCAGCTCACAAATCCCGGGTCTATTCTAACGCCACGTTCTCTAGCAGGGACCTCGTAGTGAGGGGTTGGTGGCTGTTCCTCTAACGCTGGACCCGGCCTCCTTGTTCATGCCTGTGGGGACCACAAGAGATGGGGCCCTCCTAGCCACTCATCCCGCCTTCCCCATTTTTCCCACAAGGAGCTGAGGATTGAATGGAGCTAGAACATTCTTCTCCTCCTGGAAACCCCAGGTGCGATCCTGCAGCTATGCCTGGCCACGGAGATGGCCAACTCTTATAGTCTAGACAAACTTCTTTGGAAGAAACCCCAGGCAGAGACTCAGAGGAAGAGTGAGGGTGTGTGTGTGTGTGTGTGTATAGAACTTTCATGAACATGACACTCAAATCATATAAACAGTGTTTCTGGATCTATTTGAGACATTTGACCAAGTACCAAGAAGTTTCTTTCCCTTTAAAAAGATCTTGCCCATTTTTCTTTTAGCCACCTTATAGACATATAAGGCTACAGGATCTTTTAACATTATCTTTATTTCAGAGTTTGGCAAAAATCGTGTGATTCTGTCACGGACATAGGAATCAGATGTTTCTTCCTGTCTTGGGAGAAAATTCCAGAGACCTACGGCTTTAATAATACTTTCAGAATTTGGACAAGTTAAAACGAAGGCAGACTAGGTGCAAAGATGGTGTACACACCCCAAAACCAGGGCTTGAAAGCCCTTTGACTGTGTGATCATGTTTGAGGCATCTTGCCTTGAGCACGTCCTCCCAGTGGCTTGGAGACTGGAGCGCTTTAATACTCCTCAGCGGGTAACCCGAATTCCCTAAGTGGACCTGGCTGTATGTCAATCAAAACTGAAACGGAAGGAGAGGTCCCGGGGCAACCTGTCTATTCTAGGGGTATAGTTATATGTGTCACTCGCAGTTCTGAACGCACGCTACCCAGTGCTTGCTGGGTCTTGCTTCTTTGAAAATACCTTTAGATGACTATCGCTGTCTTCCAGGGAGACCAACAGGAAAAGTCTGTGACTCTTTGTTTACGCCATTTATAGGTTTTTCCATGATGGCTACCTTGAATCTTGTAACTGATCAGGTAATTATCCTGAAGTGAAATTTGAGACTCTAGAGAACTGACTTGTGAATCGCTCTGGTTTTTTTAGTATTTGTTCCTTTCTGGCTGCACCAGGCCTTAGTTTTGGCCTATGGACCTCTCTTGGTTGTGATCCAACACGTGGTCTCCGTAGACTGTGGCTTGCTCCCTCTAGCTGAGGCTTGCAGGCTCTCAGATCCCCAACCAGGGATGGAATCTGTGTCTCCAGCATCGCAAGGAGGATTGTTAACCACTGGATCATCACCGAAGTCCTGTTTTAAATACAGCATTGGAATTACACAATCCTGCAAACTAACTTCACTTCAGCTTCATTTTATTTCGCTCCCCCAATTTCCCCCTTTGCCCCAATTGCTTTATCTAATCTGCTCCGTACCATTTATCGTTCTTTAGTCAGTAAGTTACGTCCGACTCTTTTGCAACTCCATGGACTGTAGTCCGCCAGGCTCCTCAGTCCATGGGGTTTCCCAGGCAAGAATACTGAAGTGGGTTGCCACACCCGTTTGACAGCTAGATTAAAGACAGAAGATCTTAAAAGTTCTCATCACAAGAAAAAAAAAATGGTACCTTTGTGTGGTGATGGATGTTAACTGGACTTTTTGCGGTTATCATTTTGCTATACATAACATACTAAATTATGCTGTACACCTGAAATGAATGTATTATATGTCCATTTGCCTCAGTTGAAAAAATAAAAGTTAACAATGTTTAAAAATGAGTGGAAGAAGCCATGGCTCTTATTTCAAAGGACACTCTCTGCCCAGTGGCCTGTTTTTATTCTTTTCTTGCTTCACTTTGCTTGTGTATGCTGGCCCCCGTATTTTCCAGCCGGTCAGCCCTTCCCCCGGACAATGCTCAGAAGCCCTTAACAATAGCTGTTCCACCCGGGAGTGGAACTTGCAGCACAGCCCCGCATCCCGAGGACACGGGAAACTGTGTAACTCTCCGCTGTGTCTCAGGGAAGCTGACAGGTCTATATGGAAAACATCACACAGAGCTGTGTGCTGAAAAGTTAACAGTTGCACAGAGCCTCTGTTGAGCAGCACCGAGGTCCGCATCATTAATCTTCATAACACTCCCAAGAGAGAGGCAGGAGGTGCGTCCTCTCAGCCCGCGTTTCAGAAGCGAGGGCCTGGGGCACATCGGTGGGGGAGATGTGCAGGGAAAAGCCCAAGCTCCTGGAGGTCCCTGCACACTCAGCTGCAGTCTGACGTCTCCCAGGCAGGCTGCAGCCTGAGCTAACGCAGGTTTTGTCTTTAACAGGCGTGTTTAACTTTTCAGGGGACCGGAATGCATCCAGGACATCCACATTGCTTTCCACGCTGCTGTGCTTTCCATCCCAGCCCCCCAAGAAATGGCTTGTGTGGCCGTAGCTGCCAGTGGGTTTAAATACCAGGTCTCCAGGCAAAGGTTTTCAAAAGATCTCTGCTCCAGCTCCGCTCTTCCAGACACGCCCTCTGGCCACCCAGCCTCAGGGTTTCCTCCCCAGGCAAACCTGGCCTGTGTGGCAGACCCCAGCACGTCCTCAGATACCTCCTTCTCATCCGGGCTCAGCAGTGGGGCTGAGAACAAGGAGCCCTCAAAGTCAGCGACTTGACTCCCAGATCGACTCCTCCCAAGTCAACAGACTTGATTTTGCTTTTATCATCTACAGCCTGAATTACTGTCTCGGGAAAGCTCCCTGTCCCCATGTGTGGCTTATTAACTATTTAATGAGATAACTGATGACTTGTAGCACTAACATCCACAATTACAACAGTAGAAAAGCAAAATGAATAACGAGGAAAAAAAAAGGCAGCCAGATGTAAAAAGAGAGTAACAGGTAAGAAAATAAAAATAGACTCTCCTAAAGTGACACAAATTTTACAGCCTCTAAGATGGGTTTCTTTTTCACATGCTTAGAGAGGTATCTCTTTAGGAACTCAAACAGCCGTTGTGAAATAAACTCCTATTTATCTAAAAGCAGAAAGTTAAAAAGTTAAAACTGAAAATCCTGTGTAATATAATCATTTAGGTTCAAAATGATACCAGTTAATGTCTACTGAGCACTCAGTATATACACCAGCCACTGTGAAAATGTGTCATGTGCGTTACCTTATTCATTACTCTTAAACACTTAGAGGGAGTCTTCTCCATTTTACAGACGAGAAAACTAAGTTTCAGAAAGGTCACTTGCCCCAAAGTCACTGACCTTGGAAGCCAGGCATCCTGGGTTTGAATCCAGTTTTTTTTTTCTTTCTTTCCGACTTTTGATGGTCACTGTCAGGTTTTACAAGTTTCTGAAATGTCTCCTGACCAAGTGAAAACTCACTTCTTTTGTTTGATTTCAAATCAAGTCTGATTTGTACTCTGCCATGCCTGTGTAAGTTTTGCAGGAAAACAAAACCCACCTCACTGAAATCGGACTCCTAGTTTCAAGGGATATGGTATCAAATAAAGTCATAAATGTGAAAAACCTTTGGAAATATAAAAACATTCTACAGAACAATGAGGATACCACTGCTTTGAAAAATGTCAGACATGCAGGGTGTTTCTCAGTGGCCCAGAATATTTTGAATCAAAAGGCCTGCTCACCTAACCCATGAGAACCCTAGGAACCTGTGATCAAGCTGTCTTTTCTCCTCCTCAGGAAAGCTGCAGAAACCACAGGTTTGTGAGAGGCTGGGAATCACAACCTTGTTTCTGGGCCGTGACCACTGAGGCTCGCTTTATGTTAGGAGTCACTCTTTAATAGGCAGCACGGAAACGCAAATGGGCAACCAAGTCAGGAGATGCCGAGCCCTCCGAGTTACACGTGGGCCACCAGCAGCCAACCCGATTAACGTCCCGCAGCCCAGGGTTTCAGGAGACCCCTTAACAGCCTTGCCTTAAGCGGCGGCCGCAGGCCCGTGATGAACCGGCCTCTTCAGCGTCTCACCTGATCTTCCAGGAGTTTCCAGCTCTCACCTGTGTGCGTGGTGTGAAGCAGCATTAAAGCACGAGGGAATTTTTTAAATTAATTTATTTAATTGGAGGCTAATTACTTTACCATATTGTGGTGGTTTTGCCATACATCGACATGAACCAGCCACGGGTGTAAGTGTGTCCCCCATCCTGAGCCCCCTCCCACCACACCTCATCCCTCTGCGTTGTCCCAGAGCACCGGCTTTGAGCGCCCTGCTCACGCATCGACTTTGGGCTGGTCATCTGTTTCACAGTCCTCGGAAAGGGCTGACCAGAGCCCATTACTTGTTTGACCGGAGGGCTAAGGGACTGACACAGTCACGCTCTAGCTTCAGGTCTGGGGCCGCCTTCACCTCCTGGGCCCTCCCTTCTACGAAGGAGATGGAGCGGAGGGCGGGCAGTGTAGACGCTCGAGGGGCGGGAGGCCTGACCCGCTCCTTGGAAGCCAGCCCACCGCGGGAAGGAGGCGTGTTGAGCCCTCTGCCCCCCGCCTCCTCCCCCGCCCCGGCTCTGCGACCCCGGGGTAAAATGCCAGCGGCCGCCCGCGCTCCGCACGCCGCGCGCGGCGCCCAGCGGAGGACGGGGCCGGCGGGGAGGGCGCCGCCCAGAGCCGAGCGCAGCGCGTCCGTCTGTGCGGCGTGAGCCTCGGCAGCGACTCCGCCCCGACCCCCGCGGGCCCCGCGTCCCGCCCGCTGCCGGCTGGCGCCCGCGCGCCCCAGCCCCGCAGCCCCGCGCGGCGCGCAGGTGGCTCGGACGCCCCCGCCTCGGGCGCCCCCCGCCGGGGACAGGCGGGCGGCGGCGCGCGCGGAGCAGCCGGGCGCAGGGCTGGAGAGGCGGCCAGCGCCGCCCAGAAGCCGCGAGCGTCCCCGATGGTGCCGCCGCCTCCGAGCCGGGCAGGGGCGGCGAGGGGCCGGCTGGGCAGGAGCCTGGGTCCGCTGCTGCTGCTCCTGGCGCTGGGACACGCGTGGAGCTACCGCGAGGAGCCGGGCGACGGCGACAGGTTCGCGCTGCGGCTCCCTGCTGCGTGCGCGCCGGCTCTCGGGGCGCCGGCGGTACCGCCTCCCCACCCCGTCCCGCCGGTTCCCCGCGCGCTCTGGGTTTCCCCGGCGCTCACCCCTCCTGGGTGAAGGAAAGCTTCGCAGACCCGGGGGTCTGCGCCTCCGCTGCGCGCACACCCCGGGCTCCCGCATCCGGGCTCGGGGCTCCGTGACACCGCGCGCCGCCCTCCTGCCGCTGTCAGTGCCCCGCTTCTGCACCTCTTCTTTTTCTTGGGGGCCGGGTTCGCTGCCTGGGACCCTCGCCGGACCTCGGGGTCCTCCCCGCGTCCGCGCTTGGGGACCGGCGCCGCCTCGGCGCGCGGGACGCCGATGCCCGGCGCGCACTGCCCGCCGCTCTCACGCGGAGCGGTCAACCAAGTTCCCCTAACTTTTTCAGAGAAATCTGCTCGGAAAACAACATCGCGACGACCAAATATCCGTGTCTGAAGCCTTCGGGGGAGCTCACCACGTGCTTTAGGTAAGCCCCGCGGCTCGGCTGACCCGGCTGGCTGGCGCGCGCCCGGGCTGGTCCGGGAGGCGGTGCCCGCAGGAGGGGCCTGGAGGCGCGCTCGGGGACCGCGGCCACCGCGGGGGTGCTCCGTCCTCTCTGGTGCAAACTTTTTTTTTTCTTGTGTGTGTGGTTTCTGAGCCGGAGCAACCACGTTCATCTGAGTGTCTGCACCTGGAGTTCCTGCTCTCAGAACCCGAAGGCGGTGGTTTTCCGCTCCCCGGGATGCTGGCGTGGTGGTTGGAGAAAAGGTTGCCAGTTTCATGAAGAAAGGGGATGGGACTGTGGGGTAAGCGGTGCGGCATAGGGCATAGCGAGGCATAGCCAAGATGAGTGGTTGCGCTTGAGTTTCGTTTTGACGTAAAGTCAACAAGGAAATCCTTAGTCCTTGGATCTGCTGACCTTCTGCTGGGACAGAGTGTAGCTTTGTCACAGCCTCTGGGCGGACGGTGGATAAGATTGTTCCCTAAAAGACAAAAGCGTCGAGATCGTTGAGCCACGGAAGAGGATCTGGCTTCCTGAAAATTCGGTCCGCAGATCACCTTGGTGCTTGTTAAAAGCACGTGTGATGAGAGCCAGGGCCTCTGATAGGAAAACTGCCCCAGGTGGTTCTGAGGGGAATCAGTGTTCCCTGCCTGCGGCCCTCTGAACCTGAGGGGAGGTGCTTTGTCACCGAAGGTGACCACAGGCACTGTCCCCGTGCCATCACTGGAGGGAGGCACACACCCACGAAGACTTGTGAGTTGCCTGCGTTTTAAAGGTATACTGTTCGAGGTCCAGGGATCACACACTCCCAGCAGACTCCATCTGGGGGAATCCTGCACTGTCTCGGTGCCAGAATCAATCCTGGGCAGTACATGATAACAGGGTGGTCCTCAAAAGTGAACTTGAAAGAGAAGGAAGTCACCCTAATGATGTGGTAGCAGATGACTCCTCATGGTCTCAGCTGCAAAAAGCTGCACATGCTCTAAGGCCCAGGTTTGAGTGGTTTCAGGGCTGGTCGGTTTAGAGGTACCAAAGCACTGCCGGTTACATCACAGACCACACTTTAGATATCTGTTGGCAACAGAATG
This sequence comes from Moschus berezovskii, assembly GCF_049115385.1. Lineage (NCBI taxonomy): Eukaryota > Metazoa > Chordata > Mammalia > Artiodactyla > Moschidae > Moschus > Moschus berezovskii. Next base: position 27,143,436 of record NC_142487.1, on the reverse strand, counting down.
ACAACGATCACTTCAGGGAGGCAACAGTCCTGTGAATCCTTGGGAAGGGATTTTCTGAGCCATGGGTGGTAAACACTGAACAGAAATGTGAGTTAGTAGGGGGGAGTGGAGTGTGGTTCAGTTGGCAGGTAAAGTCTTGGAGCAGTTAACAGGGTAAGCAAGGTCTACCCAGCTGGGAACCTGAGCTGGTGGTGGTGGCTTCAGGATTCTGCCTGGCTCCAGCCCTGTGTTTCATCCATACTGTTTCTTAGGATGCATTCCCCCCCATCACCACAGCATAAAACCTTGATTTAACATGGAACGTGTCCCTGAGATGGTTTGCTCATTATTTGGTCCCTGAAAGTCAGACTGCCCATAAGTCAATGCCAGTTACAGAATGCATGTCCAATTTTCAGAAACCATGAGTGCCTGATTAGCCTTCTAAGCTGATTTCATTCATTACGCTGTTACTATCATCTCCGCACCGCTCCCCCCCACAAACTTTGAAAAGCAGTGTGGTGGTTTTTCCTACACTGAGACTCTTACAGGAGACATGAGCAGTGTTTTGATGTGTTTTCATTAACGGCTACTCAAACGGCTTATGAGAGCTAACAAAAAGGATATCTTTCTAGGAGAAAAGAGCTTGGAGGAATGGGAGGATGATTTCAGCAGGAGAAAATGGTCCCGTGATTATCATCTCTCTGGTTTTCCTCTCAGAATTCTAAGTGTATTTCACTGACTTTGTGCAACTTCCATCCTTCAGTAACTCCCTGGAGACAGTCAGCTGGAAGCTGCTGTCCCTGTTCTGAACCCCGAGGATGGAGGGATGCTGTGTACTGATTGCTTTGTGAACCCTGTCGTCTTGGCCCTGGAGACCCTTGCTCCTGCCAGTGTGGTCTGGAGACTGGCACAGGCGTCATCTGGGAGCTCGTACTGTCTTGGGGCCCTGCCCAGCCCCCCTGATCCAGAACTTGCATGTTAATGAGATGTGCATTAAGGCTTGAAGGGCTGCCATGGAAACCAGTGTCTCAACACGAGTCACCCTGCAGACCCATTTGGACAGATCCTCAGGAGCTCAGAGGCCTCCACAGTTGAGCGGGTAGTTAGTTCTTCTACCACATTGACAAAACCAGAGAAAGAGCCAGCCTTCCAGGAAGCTGGACTCGTTAACTGTTGGATGACCCTTAATTAAGCTGAGGGAAGTGTGTCTGACTGCATGGAATCCCAGTTTTAACAGAAGTCTCTTGTGAAAGGATTTTTGCACAAGAATGAGTCCCAGAAGTCACTCCTGAATTGTAGAAAGTTATTGTTTGTTTTAAACACTGACTTTTGAAAAAATCATTGGCATGGAGGATGAGTTTAATGTTAAATAAGTAAACGAATATGGTAGATGTGAGTTATAAATCTGATCTAACATTACTCCTGAAAGCATATGGAGACTTAAGTATCATAACATGGGAAAGAGAAACATGGAGTGGGAAGAATATTTGTCCTGGACCCCACCGCTACCTGCGTACAGCTGTTTTCCGTGGTTTTACCTAAGCAGCATCTTTCCACTTTAACGTTACATTAAATGACATTGGAGGATTTACTGTATATTCAGCACAGTCCTGTGCACTTTGTGTCCATATAGCTCTAATGTTCAAAGCCACTCTGTAGCATGCGGGTGTCTGTTTTACAGAGGGAACTGAAGTTCTGGGATTTAGTCCACTTGCCCAGAGTTGCAAAGTTAACACACGTGAGAGCCTAGGTTTGTCTGACTTCAAAGCCTGGGCCCTTTCATCATCCTGGAGGTGTCTACAGATGAGCCTGAACTTCCAGATATGGAATTTAAGTAAAGGAAGACTATAAATTTAAATAGATACAAACTCATGCAGTTGGTAATGCCAGCATCCACCATGACCACAGTGGTTTTCTGAGTTACCTTTGCCCTTGATCTGTCTCAAACAATTGACTTTATATTATCATTATACACAGAATTGGTTCATGCATGGAGAGCTTTCCTTCCTTGTAGGGTTTCTTTCATCTTAATCACAGTCTCTGTCTCTAGAGACTCTACCCGATTGTGCTTTGAGCCAAGTCCCTGAAGTTGATGAATCCTGAATGAATGCCTTTGGCAGCTTGAAGGACACGTTCGCTCAGTGTTATAATCTGACATACGGTAGAGCATATCTTTTACCAGCAGTTAAGATTTCACAGTTTGTGAGACTTATCTAGGCTCTAAATTTATTCTACCCAAGCATATAAAGTTATAATGGCATTTACCCTCTTGTGGCTATTAGTTTTTTCCTGCTCCCAAACGATGTAATTTTTAAACAAATTGTTTGGGTTTACTTTTTGTTATTTGATTGCTAAGTCATGTCTGACTCTTCACTCCATAGCCCTCCAGGCTCTCTGTCCACAGGATTTCCCAGGCAAGAATGCCAGGGTGGGTTTCCTTTACCTTCTCCAGGGGATCTTCCTGGAGCAGATTTCAAAGCTGGGTCTCCTGCATTGGTAGGGGGATAATTTTTACAGCTGAACCATTGGGTCTCATCAGTAAAATGACATGTTAAAGGCTTTTTTAAAACCAGAAAACACATTTGAGTGTAGGAAGCATTAAGACATCAACTTAAGTCTGTATCCAATAAGTATGCTAATTAACTCTTTGGATACTTGAGCCGATTAAGAATTTGAACATCTCAGTTCAGTTCAGTCGCTCAGTCGTGTCCAACTCTTTGCGACCCCATGAATCACAGCACGCCAGGCCTCCCTGTCCATCACCAACTCCCGGAGTTCACTCAAACTCATGTCCATCGAGTCAGTGATGCCATCCAGCCATCTCATTCTCTGTCGTCCCCGTCTCCTCCCACCCCCAATCTTTCCCAGTATCAGACTCTTTTCCAGTGAGCCAACCCGTTGCATGAGGTGGCCAAAGTATTGGAGCTTCAGGTTTAGCATCAGTCCCTCCAATGAACACCTAGGATTGATCTCCTCTAGAATGAACTCGTTGGATCTCCTTGCAGTCCAAGGGACTCTCAAGAGTCTTCTCCAGCACTACAGTTCAAAAGCATCAATTCTTCGGCGATCAGCTTTCTTCACAGTCCAACTCTCACATCCATACATGACCACGGGAAAAACCATAGCCTTGACTAGACGGACCTTGGTTGGCAAAGTAATGTCTCTGCTTTTTAATACGCTCTCTAGGTTGGTCATAACTTTCCTTCCAAGGAGCAAGCGTCTTTTAATTTCATGGCTGCAATCAGCATCTGCAGTGATTTTGGAGCCCAAAAAAATAAAGTCTGACACTGTTTCCACTGTTTTTCCATCTATTTCCCATGAAGTGATGGGACCAGATGCCATGATCTTTGTTTTCTGAATGTTGAGCTTCAAGCCAAATTTTTCGCTCTCCTCTTTCACTTTCATCAAGAGGCTTTAAGTAGTCCTAGAAAACACTTAAGCAGTCTCTGGTCAAGTTTTCCAGAATTGATTTTTCAACAAAGGACTCTAACTGTAACCAATATACAGTGTACATGACTGAGTTCAAAGTTGGGTAGTTTAGATTAACACTGATGGGGAAAGAGATTAGAAGCAGCTGCTGCTGCTAAGTCACTTCAGTCGTGTCCGACTCTGTGCGACCCCACAGACGGCAGCCCACCAGGCTCCCCTGTCCCTGGGATTCTCCAGGCAAGAACACTGGAGTGGGTTGCCATTTCCTTCTCCAATGCATGAAAGTGAAAAGTGAAAGTGAAGTTGCTCTGTCGTGTCCGACTCTTAGCGACCCCATGGACTGCAGCCCAGCAGGCTCCTCTGTCCAATGGGATTTTCCAGGCAAGAGTACTGGAGTGGGTTGCCGTTGCCTTCTCCAAGAAGCAGCTAGGAGTGGCTTTATGGACTTGGTTGTTTTTAAGTGATTTTTTTTTAACAGAAGGGTTTGTGTGTAAGTCGCATTAGCTCCGATCCTCAGCTTTGTGGTTCACGGGCCTCCAGTGGAGCCCTCAGCTCCATTAGTCCCAACAGTGGCCTCTCATTAGGGCCGCGTTCCCGTGGGAAATGATGACACTTGGCTGCAAAAACTCCTGCTTCAAGATAATGCAGTAGCATTGCCCAATCCTGTTAGATTATGGAAGCTAACGTGCTATTTCTGCAGATGTGTTTACTTGGAAATTGCAGAGCAAGAAGGTCGCTTCATTAGCGCAGCAATGCCAGACAGAGAGCCCGGGACTCTAGCTAAGGCTCTGTTGGAGGCAAGGCTGGAGAATGTCCTCTCTGCCGAGTCCCTGAGTTCCTACACAGGGCTTCGTTGTGTCAAACGTGCCTAGTATAAAAACCCTATGCCCCGGTTTGCATTCAGGCTCTACCGCTTGCTCTATAACCTTGAGCATCCCTCAGTCTCTGTTAGCTTTCTCCTTGGAATACATGACGGCCGTGTTAGTACCGGAGTGGCAGGCTTACAGGGAAGATGGAAGGAGTGGAGGCATGCAGGAAGCCCTCGACGGACACCGCCCCTCGGGCTCCCTGCTTGTGTCTCTCCTCGTCCTGTGTGCACGTACTGAGTGCTCAGCGGACATCTGCTGAGTTTTGAACTTGACAGTTAAAATTTTTGAAAGAGCAAATTCAGACCGTAGCCAGGAACCCTGAGGGTGTTTATACAGCAGTCACACGTCAGCTGTTTTTAGATGCTTTTCCAAATGTAGGCTAGCCCAGAAATCTAGCGCCTTGGGAAAGTTACAAAAAGGGTATCTTTTGCTTCCTCCCTCCTACCTGATTACACGATGTCCTCAATTCATGTAACTATAAAAGCAGGCGTCAGGCATAGCTACCCCCGTTTGAGAGGCGCCTAGAGGGTTGCTGTCTGTCCAGGGTCAAGGAGGGACTCATTGGCAGAGATGAGGCCAGCAGTCGGGTCCTCAGCCCAGTTCTGATCTCTACCTCCTGCCTCCCATCCTGTGGCTCTCATAGCTCAGGACTGGCTCTGAGGGCGGCTCTGAGTAACTGTTGGCTTAGTCAGGGCTCGTGGGCCCCCTTGGAAAGAGCATTGTATCCTTGTGACGACCGTCCGTATTCTTACCATAAGGAGGAGGCAGTCCCAGTGTCCTGAAGAACAGAGCAGGGGACAGGTGGGCGTGGCTTCGTGCCAAGCCACACGATTGGCAGATGTGTTGGAGCGAGCGTCTTGTTCCTGCTGGATGGTTAGCTCGCGAAGCCCCTGAGCCATCTGTCCTCTCATCCACGACTGTAGCCTCAGAGGCCAGTCCCCCGCCTGGACCGAGCCCGCGTGCACTGTCTGCATGCACACGACGGGACGAATGTTAATGTTCAGTTCAGTTCAGTTCATCGCTTGAAAGCAGAGAAATGTGACCTGTCTTTTCGGTCTTCCCAGAACTTCTGTTGCTATCAGAGTATGTCTCCTTTTCTAGCTCTTTTTTTTTTTTCCTGCTAGAAACCGGATTACTCGCCCCTCTGAGATGCCACCATTGTTTGCGTGAGTTCCCACCTTGACCTGCTTCACTTTAGTTGCAGATGTGTTGACGGGAGCTGACTTGGGCAGGCCTAACTCACTCCATGAGCTTGTCGCTTTAAATAATGGCTGAAGAGGACGAGGGCAGTTCCACCTGGTGTGATGCCCGTGGACGCTGGTTTGGAAGCGGTGCTGGGTCGCAGCTTTAAAGGGGATCCCCCTCCCTCCCACACCATTGTTTAGCTTGAGCAGGTGTCTGGGGCGGGGAGGAGGCATGGCGGAGGATGTTGGCCCAGGCAAGGCTCTGTCTCACTTATCACTCATTCTCTACGGATCAAGACAGAACGATAGGAAACAACGGACCAGTGAACTGACCACGAGAGGCCTTGCAGTCACCGGTGTCCTCTGGGACCAGGTCCAGTTGCTACTCATTGTCCCCAGAGCTGTCGATGCCCAGCTTTCTATATTCACTTCACTTCCTCTCTTCTAAGTCAAGCTGGGAGGTGGATGCACCCAGAGAAAGCAAGTACTCTTTCTTCCAGAGCACCCGTCTTCTCGGGTGGCACTTTGCCTTTCGGTCAGCAGTTTAAGGGTCAGCCATACAGCTTCTGCAAGTGTAACTGCCCTCCTGCGTGATGGGACCCTCGCCACCAGGGCGTTAGAGGAGCTGCCTGATTCAGGCCACGCTGACCGTCTGGAGAACCAAGGTCTCCATGCAGTCGCAGTTTGCTTTTTCTTTTTTAGTTTATTGCTTTTTACTTGGAGGATGAAAAGGTAATCAGCTGTACCATCTGCAGCTTCTCTCCTGCCAAGCCAGGTTCTTTTCCATAAAGTCGTTTACCAATTTCAAAGTTTTACCAACAATTTCGTTCACTTATTCAGAGCTTACTGTGTGCCAAGCACTTAAAATATGTATGTGGTGTATAAACATAAGTTGTTTTTACTCTGAAAAAAAAAATGTGAATAAGGCATGAAAGCCCCCCCTCCAAAATCTCTGCCCTCATGGAATGCATGGATTTTAATTCCATTTATTTTTCAGTAAAGGGATTTCAAGCCGAGGATGTCCTTGGGGACCTTTATAAGATGATTATCTTTGGCACACAACCGATGTCACATTTGGGGAGCTAAAAGCTTAGTTTCCTGTGGCCCAGCTGTATCCTTTCAGCAAGAGAAACCCCACAGCTCCAGGCCAGGGACCTGAGAAGCTGGGGATAGTGGTAACTAATGTGTGTGTGTGTTTTCTTTTTTTTTTCCTGCTAGCAGGAAACTAGCACGTGCCGCAAGTCCCTTGCTTCTAAGAATTACTGGAATGTAAAGCGTTACAAAGAGAAAGAGAATTCTCTGGCGGTGTCCTGCGAGGCAGCATCAGAATTGACCACAGGGAACAGAGAGCTCGTAGGGACCCAGTTCACCTTAGCAGGGTCGCCCCACGTTTCCCAGCAGTGACTTTAAGCAGAGCGTCATGAGAAGGCAAACCCCTCCTGCGTTCCTGACTCTCCTAATAATACAGCCCGGTTCTGTGTTCATAAATGTTTCTAAACCTTCTGCACAGCCTGTTTTCAGCCTGTAGAGGACAGAGCCATGTTACGTCCACATATTTAATTTCAAGTAAAGGACCGGCTTCCCTGATGGCTCATGGTAAAGAATCCACCTGCAATGCAGGAGTCGCAGGTTCAATCCCTAGGTGGGGAAGCTCCCCTGGAGAAGGAGATGGCAACCCACTCCAGTATTCTGGCCTGGAGAATCCCTGGACAGAGGAGCCTGGCAGGCTGCAGTCCATGGGGTTGAAGAGAGTCAGACACAACTTAGTGACTGAACCACCACCACCCAGCAGAGGTCACCTTTCCAGCTTCAAGGTGTGACCCGTGTAAGTCAAAAGCAGGCGTCCGAGTCTGGAAGGACAGATATCCTCGCTCAGGGTGTTAGAACGTGGATGAGGTCATCTTTCTGTGCCCTCTGTGATTTCAGAGACTTGAACCACACCCGTTCTAGCCTTACCCACTCTCCACCTTCACACCGCTTGCCCTCTACCCCGGGAGTTCCCCTGGCATTCGCCCCTGCTGGAGTGAGGTCCTCATTCGTAGTCCTCTGGTAATGGCAGGGGCATCTGCCAACCCGGTGGCTGCTGCTGCTGCAGAGAACTGGCAGGAAGCCAGAGGGCCCTCTGCACTGGGACCTGGCTCTGGAAATTCAGTAAAAAGCAGGGATTGGTCTTTATGCCACCCATGATCTAAGAATATTGTTTACCTTTTTTTAAAGAATAAATTCTGGCCATGCTGGATCCTCACTGCTGCGAGGGCTTTTTCTAGTTGGGGTGAGCGGGGTTCCTCTCCAGTTGAGATGCGCGGGCTTCCCCCAGCAGTGGCTTCTCTTGTTGCCGAGCACGGGCTCTGGACACGTGGGCTTGTTAGTTGTGGGGTACCGGCTTAGTGTCTTCCTGGGAGGTGGGGTCTTCCTGGACCAGGGTTTGAACCCATGTTCCCTGCATTGGCAGGTGGAGGATTCTTAACCAATGGACCACTCGGAAAGTCCCTTATGTTTTTGAAAGGGTTAAACTAAGCAACAGACCTTCAGTTCAGTTCAGTTCAGTCACTCAGTCATGTCCGACTCTTTGCGATCCCATAAATCACAGCACGCCAGGCCTCCCTGTCCATCACCAACTCCCGGAGTTCACTCAAACTCATGTCCATCGAGTTGGTGATGCCATCCAGCCATCTCATTCTCTGTCGTCCCCGTCTCCTCCCACCCCCAATCCCTCCCAGCATCAGACTCTTTTCCAGTGAGTCAACTCGTTGCATGAGGTGGCCAAAGTATTGGAGTTTCAGCTTTAGCATCAGTCCTTCCAATGAACACCCAGGATTGATCTCCTTTAGAATGGACTGGTTGGATCTCCCTGCAGTCCAAGGGACTCTCAAGAGTTTTCTCCAGCACCTTAGCCCCAAATCTCAGATATTTACCATCTGGCCCTTCTCCAGGAAAAGCCTGCCAACTTCTGAAGAGCCATCTTAATGCAAAGATGGGAGTGGGTTTCTCCATTCGCCTGTGACCTCATCCACAGGTCTGAGTCCTCAAGGAGGTCATCTTGGGGACGTTGAGTCAGCTTCATCTTTGGGGCCTGTACTTTTGTGTGGCCATATTTTATTGCATCTGGTCTCTGGCCCGAGTGGTTTTGGTTGTGACTTGGTTTCCTGATCTTGAGGAATCAATCATAGTTGTTGTTGAGCTGGAACTTTATTTCCAGTCATCTTTCCTTAAATGATTCTCCGAGTGAATGTGACTTGTCAGAAGCTGGTATTATTGCCAGTGGTTAAGCTAACTTACTGCCGCTTGTCTATGTGTCCCCAAGCCTGGCCTTCCTCTGCCAGCTGAGTAATCCCTGGGTTGCCTTGGCGGATGGCCCACCATTCCTAATTTCATACTTTGCTAATTCCCAACTTGCATATTTATCGTCACATGCTTTGACTCAGAGCCTTTGACTCCATAAACTTGTGAGCTTTGAATTTCTACAGTGGAGAATTGCACATTCAAAAATCAAATGATAGAGTATATATTTGTGTGAGAAGCATACATCTAGAGGAACCTTAGAGGAGCAATCGTTGTCAATGATGAGTACCCTCAGCCACAGCTGCAACATCCCGCTTTTCCTTTTACGGCCGAAAGTATCGTAACGTGGCTCAGTTGCACTGTGCACAACATCAGTAGTTAAACTGTTGAACTTAAACTCTGAACTGCCTTTTAACACTGCCACGTCTTTGATTCCATAAAGGTCGCGGAGACACCTAGAGAGTGATGCCTTTTGGACCCTGAGTGTGGGGGAAGGAAAGAACTATTGAAAGGGAATATTCTGAGGAGAGGGGAGCAGGGCCTCTGGTGGTATTTGGGAAAAAGAGAAGGAGGAAAATGTTGGCGTGCACCACCTGACAAGTTAGGAAAGTAAACAGTGCTGTGTGTTGGAGGAAAGAAGAAAAACCCAGGAATAAACCCTTGATAAGGAGACGATCCTGTGGAGATGAAGTCAGGTGAGGAGGAGGTATTTCTAAGCCGTAGCACACAGTGGTGCCGAGCGGGCGGGGCACTTTCGGGTGTGGTAAAAACAGTCTGTGCCCTGATTGTGCTGGCGGCTACACAGCTGCCTACATGCGTCAGAACTCCTCAAATTTGCACTTAAAATAGATGAATCCTATCTGATATAATTATTCCCCAATAAGGGCTTCCCAGCCGGCTCAGTGGTAATGAATCCACCTGCCAATGCAGGAGATGTGTGTTCAAGCCCTGGGTCGGGAAGATCCCCTGGAGAAGTCAATGGCAACCCACTCCAGTATTCTTGCCTGGAGAATCCCATGGACAGAGGAGCCTGGCGGACTACCAGTTCATGGGGTCGCAAAGAGAGTCAGACATGACTTGGCAACCAAACAACAGTTTCTCAAAACTAATTATGTGTGTCTACTTGAAAGGTTAGTTTCTATGACATTGGATTTTTCCTATACACCAAGTAGTTAAGTAAGTTATATTTTTTAGTCATTGGAAAAAAAAGTTTGTCGAAGTCACGTGGGAGCCTGTGACCTTGGTAACCAGCCGTTTTAACTGACTCGGCTGAACAGAGGTTAAATGAAAGGCCAGCTAAGCTTGTGAGGGTTGACAGATTGACGAATGCAGTTTCCACAGCGTCCTGCTCGTGTTCAGCGCAGTTCCTTCCGAGGCTGGAGCCTGTCTAAGAGGCGGTGCAGTGACCATGCCACGACTTTCCTTCCAGCTGTCCCTTCTCTCTGCTTCCACTTGGCATCGCTTGCGGTAACATGTCCATGTTTCACTCTGGAATTTCCCTCCAGTGAAATGGCTCACAGCTTTTGTGGTGAAAAGTTGAAAGGCAGAGAGGAGGTTGGCTTCCTGGGAGGCCAGAAAGACCACAAGACTGCTCATTGGAGGCAAGGTCATTGCAAAAAAAAAAAAAAAATGCACTGGAATTTAGTTCTGGAAGATTCTGAACGGTTAGAGGAATCTAGCAGAGAAGGTAATGGCACCCCACTCCAGTGTTCTTGCCTGGAAAATCCCAGGGACAGAGGAGCCTGGTGGGCTGCCGTCTATGGGGTCACACAGAGTCGGACACGACTGAAGTGACTTAGCAGCAGCAGGGGAATCTAAAATGTAACATCCATGAGGTTTCATCTCTGAGAAAGTTTGGCTGAAAGATTTTAATTCTGTAAAAAGCAACGTTAATATTCTGTCAGTTTTCTGGAAATCACTCTTGCCCATCGGCTGGAAGGACACAGGTAGAGAGAAGTGTGGAGCTGTGTATAAAATCTCTATGGGGGTCACTTAATCAGGCGACCTTTTGTATCTGCCTGGAATCCAGCTAAGAGCAGGGGAGAGGAAGCAGAGGGTGGGTCTGGGGGAGCTTTGGACCCAAAACCAGAGATCAGAGCGACAAGAGCCCGTTTCTCACCGAAGGCTCACTGTCAGATACTAGCTTGTTGTGCCATGAACCCTCTCTCAAGTCCCAGGGCAGGTGTGTGGCAGAGCTGGGGTCCTAAACCAGGCAGTCTGGCTCCACTGGACTCTTCTGGAAGGCCTGACAGTTTCGGTTACCTTGCCTTCTGCCAGCCGCGATGTAAGAGACGTGTCGACCAGGGAAGGAGGAAGCTAGAGGTAAGAACGTCAGTCCTGCTGGTGACAAGGTCAGTCGGACACGTCGTCAAAAGCAGACACGTGAACCAGCGCCGGTCTCTGCCCCTCGACCGTGTTAGTTTGCCAGGAACGCCCAGGCAAACTGCCATAGACGGGCAGGCTTCAACAAGAGGTTCTCTTGCAGCTCTGGAGGCAGGAGTGTGGGGGGCTGATCCCTCCCGAGGCGTGGCCCTGGCTTGCAGATGGCTCTTCAGTGTCTTCACACGGCTCCCTCTGATCTTGTCTGTCCTGGTCTTCATCTTATACGGACACCAGGCCCCACTGCATCACGGCCCGTTCTCACGTCTCATTTTAACTCGGTGGCCTCTTTAAAGCTCTGGTCTCTAAACAGTCATGTTCTCTGGTATGGGAGTTAGGACTCCAAGGTCTGAGTTTTGGAAGGACACAGTTCAGCCCTTCACATCCCCCACCAGTAAAGCCTGGCACATCCCAGGGCCAGGTAATGAGGGGCATCCTTTCATGCACACTGATTTCCATGGGCATCACTGTCCACCATGGCGGTCCCAAGTTACCCAGTGAAGTTAAAGCACCTTCAGCGATGCTGCTGCAGAAGGACGAGTACTAAACTGTAACACTGTTCGAGGTGGCCTCTCTCTTGGTACCGCTTTCTCTAGCCAAATGTCAGAGGCTCTGATCTTTTCTAACTCCCTGCGTTGAGACGTCATCATTACAATGGTGAGGCCCTACCCCGAGGCCTACTGAATCCAAATCTGTCTTTTAACAGGGCCCTTGGTGTTTCCTGAACTTTTGGGATGGGGGTGGGGGTTGCTGAGTGGTAAAGAACCTGCCTGCCAAGGCAAAAAATGCCAGAGCCTCGAGTTTGATCCCTGGGTTGGGAAGAGCCTCTGGAGGAGGAGGGCGTGGCAACCCACTGCAGTATGCTTGCCTGGGAAATCCCATGGACACAGGAGCCTGGCAGGGTACAGTCCCTGGGGTCGCAATAGAGTTGGACGTGACTAGGCTACTAAGCCGCAGTCACAGGTGCTTCTGACACGCATTAGACTGAGAAGCCCCGCCCTGAGGGCCAGCCTGCTGCTCCAGGGCCCCTTTCCGCTCATGTGGCTGTTCTTTGCTTCCTACTTGCAAAGCGCTGCCTGTGGCTGAACAGCCTAGACTGCACGTGGAAATCACCCGGTGAGCTTAAACAGCAATCCCGCTGTCCAGACAGCACCCTCGACCAGTTGCTTCCAACTCCAGAGATGGGTGTCAGGCTCTGGGAGTTTTTTTTAAATTTACTTTTAATTGAAGGATAATTGCTTTACAATATCGTGTTGGTTTCTGCCTTACACGAATCAGCCACAGGTGTCCACGTGTCCCCTCCCTCCAGGCCCTCTACCCCATCCCACCCCTCGGGTTGTCACAGGGCCCAGGTCTGAGCCCCCTGAGTCATTCAGCAAACTCCTACTGGCCGTCTGTTCCACGTACGGTAGGTACATGTTTCCAGGCCGTTCTCTCCATTCGTCCCGTCCTCATCCCCCACCCTCCCCACCCCTCTATGCTCCGTAAATCTGTTCTCTGCGCCTGCGTCTCCACTGCTGCCCTGAGAATAGGTTCATCCGTACTGTCTCTAGAGTCCACAGAAGGTCCATCCGTACCGTCTTTCTAGAGTCCGTATAGGGCCCCAGACAGTTTTGAAGCTTTTGTATGATTCCATCAGGCAGCCAGGGTTGAAAACCTGGGGGAGCAGAAAGCCAAAGGGAGCGGGCCGCCTGGTTCTCTGCCCGCGGAGAAGTGGCCCCCGGCCCTTCCTTCTGTGGCCTCTAGGCCGGACCCTCACGCCCTGTGCGGTCACGGCCGGTCGTGCCCCTCAGCAGAGATGTTTCCCACTAAAGCTGGTGTCGGTGCCTGGCGTCTCCCGGCTCTCCTGCGGTCCCGCTTTCCTCTCTTGCCATTGCCTTTCTCTGAGTCGGTGTTCCCAGGGGCATTCAGGGGAGCGATGAAGTGGCTGGGGTGGATCAAGAAGGGTGGCCCTTTCCTTGTAAGCTTGGTGTTTCTTAAGCTGATCAGCCCTAAATCCCCTGAATTCCATCATTTCTCATTTCCTCTCGCAGCCTCTCAGCTTGGTGTCTGGAGCTAGTGACCTTTGTTGCATTTTGTTAAAAAAATTTGCTTTGTGGCTGTACATGAACCTTCTCCCCAGATATAAACACAGCTCAGCGTGTTATAAGCGAGCACGTCTCAGGGTCCAGCTGTGCCTTTCTCTCCTTGTAAGAAGCACTGTTTTCCCGCGTCCTGTGATCGGGAGTCTGTGTGCTGGCAGGTTCTCTTCACATTCCATTTTTGTGTTGCTCTTCAACTCCTCAGGCCGCCCCCCTGGAAGCTGAAGGAGTGTCTCAACCCCCAGCTGACACAGGCTTTTTAAAGCTTTGCATTAACTCTAGCAAAATGAAACTACGAGCTTTGTGGTTTGGCTGTGTAGTTATCACCTAAGCCCTGTATTTACCTTATGGCCTTAAACCAAGCAGTCCCCAAATAGGTCCACGTGGAATGCAGTGTTACATACATATAATTACATCTTTTTTGAGTGGCATGGCAATCCTGCTGTTATATCATAGAAATAGAAGTTATTATAAATTAAGAAAGGAAAGGTAATTGCATTTCCTGGGTAGATGTGCTCTTGAGGTTCTTAATAATGGGCTTCTTTGAACTGGAGGCTGGCAAGACGTAAAGTGGTTCATAAATGACCTGAGTTCTTAACCAATGTCCCGAGTCGGACAGCGTGAGTGTGGCACTCTGTTAGAAAGGATACGATCGGGATGGAGATTGAAAACCTTAGGTGGAAGTGTGAAAGGAGCCTAACAACTCATGAGCCACTCCTGCCATCCCCGCTGTCTTCAAGTCCTTTCCCCGAGACCCCTGGGTTTGGGAAACACATTTCCGGGTGTTTGCGCACATGAAGTTACCATCTGTGAAGGGCATCTTGAGGTCTGGGACGACGAATGCTCGAGGCTGGATGCTCTGGTGTGATGGCCCTGGCAGTCCGGCTGCCCTCCTGCTGACCCCACCCTGCTGCCCCGGTGCAGGGGGAGATTGAGGTCTTGGCACACCTGGAGCCCTTTCTGGACAGTGAGGGTGTGTATGTGTGTCTGTCTGTGTGTACATATGTGTATGGGGATGCTCCAGTGTAGACCACTCCCCTTACAGCTCTTGGTCATCAAGCTCTGTTTGTTCAAAAGCTGTTCCTCTGAATCCTGCCTCTCCAGTGAATCCTTCCTTGGCTTTTTAAAAATTTTATGTATTTTTTAATTGAAGGCTAATTGCTTTACAGAATTTTGTTGTTTTCTGTTTTCAGGTAATTATCGGATTTTTAATACCCTTTTCCATGTTTAGGTGGTCTAGTTTAACAAAATGCTATCACACTTGAGTTTTGGACTAAATCAACAGGCTCCTCGAGCTTCCCTGGTGGCTCAGACAGTAAAGAATCTGCCTGGAATGTGGAAGACCTGGGTTTGATCCCTGGGTTGGGAAGATCCCATGGAGGAGGGCATGGCAGCCCACTCCAGTATTCTTGCCTGGAGGATCCCATGGACAGAGGAGCCTGGTGGGCTTCAGTCATGGGGTCACAAGGAGGCGGACACGACTGAGCAGCTAAGCACAGCACAGAGAGGCTCCTCATTAACTTGAAGAGTGATTCTGTTCACTTACCCTAGCTTGCCTTGTCTGCATACTTTTGAAAGTTTTCACTGGGGCGAGGTTGTAATTAGGATGGAAATAAATCTCCATGGCAGCCTTTGCTTTTCAGTGTGCTTTATTTGCGTCATAATCTTAAAAAATGTACAAACTTATCTTCTTTGGAAGATGAAAATCTGACATTTTCCTTTCATGTGTTTTTTTTAATTAGGAAAACTTCAAATAATGCTGTGGGAGAATCAATTTCCATATGCTCATCCATCATTAAGATTTTGCATTATTTGCTTTATCTCTTATTTCCTAAAGTATGTGAAAGCAAAACCCAGACGTGTCATTTTGCCACAAAATATTCTAAGATTCATCCCTAAGAAATGTAACATATTTTTGTACTGCCAAAATGTCATCACACCAAAAAATTTTTAAATATCTCCCCCTTCCCCAAATGAAATTTGGGTTTTGTGGAGTTATTTCTCTTGAACTAAGTCATATGGGTGAGGGGGTACTTCTGTCACCACTAATGAGTGATCTTACTTTTGAACAGGTGTGTGTGGTTCTGAGAGTTTCTAGAATGGAAATGCCATGAGGGTACCCAGAATGCCACATTGTAGTACCCTTTGTAACAGGGTGGAGCTCTGTATGAGGCCACGGCCCAGTAAAAAGATTATTTTCATAAGTAAAAATATTACTTCACCTTAAAGGTAGTCCCATATGTTTGAGCCCCAGGATATCATCATATGAATGAGGTATGTTCTTAGCAGATGAAAATGTAGTTTCAACAGGAACAGGAAAGCAAACATTTCATTTTTATATTTATCTGTATTTATACTTCACTTACGTTTAAGGGTCTTTCACACCCAAATGAACAGGCCTTTAAAAATTTCTTTTTATTTTTTGCACAATTTTTAAAGATTACTTTTCATTTCATTTCAGTTCATTCGCTCAGTCGTGTCCGACTCTTTGCGACCCCATGAATCACAGCACACCAGGCCTCCCTGTCCATCACCAACTCCCAGAGTTCACTCAAACTTATGTCCATCGAGTCGGTGATGCCATCCAACCATCTCATTCTCTGTCGTCCCCGTCTCCTCCTGCCCCCAATCCCTCCCAGCATCAGAGGGATCACTTTTCCAGTGAATCAGCTCTTTGCATGAGGTGGCCAAAGTATTGGAGTTTCAGCTTTAGCATCTGTCCTTCCAATGAACACCAGGATTGATCTCCTTTAGAATGGACTGGTTGGATCTCCTTGCAGTCCGAGGGACTCTCAAGAGTCTTCTCCAACACCACAGTTCAAAAGCATCAATTCTTCGGCAGTCAGCTTTCTTCACAGTCCAACTCTCACATCCATACATGACCACGGGAAAAACCATAGCCTTGACTAGACGGACCTTGGTTGGCAAAGTAATGTCTCTGCTTTTTAATATACTATCTAGGTTGGTCATAACTTTCCTTCCAAGGAGTAAGCGTCTTTTAATTTCATAGCTGCAATCAGCATCTGCAGTGATTTTGGAGCCCCAAAAAACAAAGTCTGACACTGTTTCCACTGTTTTTCCATCTATTTCCCATGAAGTGATGGGACCAGATGCCATGATCTTAGTTTTCTGAATGTTGAGCTTTAAGCCAAACTTTTCACTCTCCTCTTTCACTTTCATCAAGAGGCTTTTGAGTTCCTCTTCAGTTTCCGCCATAAGGGTGGTGTCAAATGCATATCTGAGGTTATTGATATTTCTCCCAGCAATCTTGATTCCAGCTCATGCTTCTTTCAGCCCAGCGTTCCTCATGATGTACTCTGCATATAAGTTAAATAAGCAGGGTGACAATATACAGCCTTGACGTACTCCTTTTCCTATTTGGAACCAGTCTGTTGTTCCATGTCCAGTTCTAATTGTTGCTTCCTGACCTGCATCCAGGTTTCTCAAGAGGCAGGTCAGGTGGTTACTGCAAAATGTTGTCTGTATTCCCATGTTGTGTAGTAACATCCGCAAGGCTGCCCTACATGGAAGCACTAGTTGTACCTCACCACTGAAGCACACACACACAACCACTAGTTTCTTCTCTATTTCTGTTAGTTGCCCTTTTTTGAACAGGACTTTCTGGTGGCAAAACTATTCATTGACACACAATACATTTCACTTCACTAATAGCAAAATCAAAAAAGCAACCTAGATTTTCTGAAATGAAGGGAAGCTGTAATTGTCCTTTTGTCTTTATATTCTGATGTCATCAGTTTATGTACCCTTTCAATGTTTTGCATATTTAAAATCAGTGGTATAATTTACCCTGCGTAGTTAATGTCTTACATACACGTTAGCTTCAAACATTTAAATTACACCACAGCTGGTAAAACAAACAGGCAACCCTCAACCTCTCCCAGACCTTCCCTTCCTGTCCCATGGCAATTATTCCAATTCTTCAACCTTATTCTTCTGAATTTTGTGTCCGTGGCCCTAAATAACTTGCATTACAGCACAATTTATTTTCAGTGTTTGGTCCTGTCTCTCGCCTTCCTTCTCAGGGAGAAGAGAGTTTGGCTATCGACCACCATCCACACGTTTATTCCCCCTTTGTGCGTCTCAGAGCAGTTCTGGATTGATCAGTTTCCATTGTCTTCACTGTGACTGCAGAGATGCTTTGGTGTCTCAGCCCTGCTGGAACAATGCGAGTCCTTTTTTCTACTGTGTTTTGCCTTCCTTATAAGTCGTTATTGCCCCATCTTTTGCCTTTTTCTTTTTTTTTAAGAACAGGAAAATGAACCCACTGCCCAAGCTACCCTCATTTGTATAAAGTTCCTCTCAACATATTCAGACTTTCCTAGATGCCCTGTCGTTTCAACCATCTTGAGGAAATTCCTCCCAGGACCTTGAGGCCTGCCATGATCCAGACCGGATTCTAAGTCCTTTGAGGGCTAGGATTTCTCTTACTCTCTGTGACCTGAGGAAATCTGTCTGGTGTTGGATTCCAGGTTTTTTGGGAGCCCATGTTTTCCCCTTTCTGATTTTACTTCTTCTGGTGGAGTGCATAGGCTTCCCTGGTGGCTCAAGGCGGTAAAGAATCCACCTGCCAATGTGGGAGATCAGGGTTTGATCCCTGGGTTGGGAAGACCCCCCTGGAGAAGGGAATGGCAACCCACTCCAGTATTCTGTCCTGGAGAATACCATGGACAGAGGAGCCTTGGAGGGCTACAGCCTGTGGCGTTGCAAAGAGTTGGACAAGACAGAGAGACTGACACTTCTTTCATAATCTAGTATTTCCCTGAGAAGGGGTCTTGGGAGGGGGATTTGTTGTTGTTGTTTTGAAGTTTGGCGGTTCACACATCCCGCTCTCTAGATCTCTGCTGGGTGCTTTTACCACGTTCCAGGGGTCGCGCGTCCCGACAGACTGAGTTTTGACCCCGCTTCACTCCCAGCACACAGCCTGCTGCCTTCGCTTGTGGCGCTCACGCCTCGTGAGTTGCTCTCAAGTGAGATGCAGAAGCAGTTGTAGAGCATCGTTTTTTGCATGTCCTGCATGCCCAGCCTTTCAAAACGTATTTCCAAATCTGGGCTCTGACTCCCCTGCCACCATCACCTTTGGCCTGACCCCTGCAGCGTCTCTTTTCTTCCTATCCTGTCTCTTATATTTGATTCCGGTGCAGCAGAAAGTGAGATCCTGAACCTTGTAACAGATGGTGTCCAACCCAGGATTTTTTTTCTAATTAATTAATTTTTTATTGAAGGATAGTTGCTTTACAGAATTTTGCTGTTTTCTGTCAAACCTCAGCATGAATCAGACATAGGTACACATACATCCCTTCCCTTTTGAACCTCCCTCCCGTCTCTCTCCCCACCCCACCCCTCTAGGTTGATACAGAGCCCCTGTTTGAGTTTCCTGAGCCATAAGCACATTCCCGTTGGCTGTCTATTTTACACATGGTAATGTAAGTGTCCCTGTTACTCTTTCCATACGTCTCACCCTCTCCTCCCCTCTCAACCTAGGTGTAAAACCCTTCAGGGCTTCCTCGTTAGCCGCGAGAGAATCTCTACCCCTCCCCCAGCCTGTGAGGCCCTGATTGATGTGTCCACACTAGGATGTGTCCCTCCCTCAGTTCCGCTCAGTCTCCCCGTGTCTTTAGATCCTTACCTCCAGTTGTTGCTCATGCTGCTCCCTCTGGATTAAAGGTCTTTCCCTGCTTTAGAAAAGGAAAACTCCTAACCCGGCTCCCAGTCCTTCAGGATCGAGCTCACCTCCTTTGTGAGCTGCTCCCCAAGCCCTTTCCGTACGAGTACCTCCCTCTGTCTCTGTGGCTCTCCAGTTCAGGCCCTGGCTTCTTTCTAACACTTTAAACCACTCGTAGCTCATTTTCTGTGTCTTCCTGACTAGAGGAGGAACGGGGCGGAGCCCGTTTTATTTATTTTTTGTGTTCCCTGTGCCTGGTGTAGAGTGTGGTCTGTTTTCCCTGCAGGATACGCATCTGTTTTGTGGAGAGTGAGTGGACATGGTTACTGTCCAGGAAGGTCACCCTCTGAAACAGAGCCATGTGTGCTATGCGTGGACTTGAATTCACCCTTGGATCTCAGCCAGGTATATAAGGCAGTTTATAATACATACGATATGAAGGGAGCATAAATTAAAAGGACCACAAGGGCTGGAAGCTTGAGAGATGGGGCCAGCACTGAGGGCAAGAATGTGCGCTGTGAGGACACTGATTGCTGTGGATGGGCCCCTGGGCTCTGAGCCCTCTAGCAGCCAGTGAGAAAAGATGGTTTATACAAGTCCACATGGTGAAAGCTGAACATTGCTGGGAAGAACTACAACTGTCCTTTATGTTTAGACTAAAGAGAGGTTTCATCCAGGGGTCACTATAGAAAGAATAGATAACATGAAAATCGTCCCTATAACGGACATGGTAAGTTTCATGGGGTGGGGGGTGGGTTTCGCAGGTGGCTCAGTGGTAAAAGATTCGCTGCAGTACAGGAGATACAAGAGATATGAGTCTGATCCCTGGGTCAGGAAGATGCCCTGGGGGAGGAAACAGCAACCCACCCCAGTATTTTTGCCTGGGAAATCCCATGGACAGAGGAGCTTGGTGGGCTACAGTCCAAGTTAGTTGCAAAGAGTACAATATGCCTTAGCAACCAAACAGCAAGTTTCACAAGAGTGGTTCTTACCATGGCCCTCCAATATAGGCCGCTGCTGTCCTGCCAAGTGCAGCTTGTTGAGGGACCATGCCTGGGCCCCTGTGAGGCTGTCCTGGCTCTGTGTGCCGAGTGGAAACTGCCACACGTGCTGTGCGATGATTGCTCTTGCTGCTTTGGTTTATGGTGCTGCTGTTGCAGGAGATGACCTTGTGTTGGGCTGGAGTGGGAGGGCGGATACGCTTTTTCTTTTTTTTGCTTTTATTTGTAACTTCCTCTTTGTCCTAACTAAATGCTGCTGGCCACCACCACTGCATTTTCTTTGCACTTGCTCCTGTTGAAACACCTTCAGAGAGCCCCTTCTGTCTGTCCTTCTAGACTTTTCTAGAAGGACATACTTCCTCCAGCAGCATCTTCTAGCTTCAGCAGTGTTTGTCTCCCAGACTGCGTTTTGAGAATGTCCTAAACCTTCTTTTATCTTCGATAACTGTCTCTTTACTCTGGATGGACTTGGCTTTCTCCTCCATCTCCTGAATGCTGTGGGGCTTGCCTTTAAGGGCTTAAACATGTTCGCAGTCAGTGGGATTCTAAAGAGTGGAGATTAAAAGACGGAGGAAGTTATTTTCCTTAGCTTTGTAAAGTCCGTCTTTGGTTGTGGGAGCTGTCCACTAGGCATGAGTCTGTGCAGAGCAAACCTGTACTGCGAGGAACAGAAGCCTTCACGAGTTTCATAACCCTGTGTGTGTGCGCGTGTGCTCACACCTATGTGTCTGTGTGGGCGGCAGGTGTTGTGGCTATAGGTTTTAGTTAATATTGCTTGATTCCCCACCCCCATAAAGAGCCCAAAGTAGTCAGTCACTGAACATACGGATCATAGAATGAGCAGAATTAAGGGATCTTACTTAGCGCCGTGGGTAGGATAGAAAGCAGAAATTTCCTCTGTACGATCAGCTTTAAACCGGATACAGTGCAGCAGATTAGAGAGCTCCATTGGTGTCACAAGCAATCACTGTCCTTAACAAAGCTCTCTTCCTGGGAACTAGAACTGCTCATGGCAACAGCGGTTGGATTACTTGGTTTGGGCAGCTGAGTTGGTTTGGGCTTTGGCGGAGACGTCTTTCCTTCAGTGGTCTTCAGGGATCTAAGTTTTCGGTTGATCTTAACTTTGGGGGCTTTGTTAACCCTCCTGTTTCTGTTTGATGCTTTGTGAGAATTCATTGGTGATAAAGATGTGTTTAAGAAAGTGCAAATGATCATCCTGAAGGTAGAAAAGGAAAGGCCTTTTGAGCAGAACCTGGATATGATTAAATGCTTGGTTTGCTCAGGGACGTTTAGGTTTCACAGCTACAGGCCATCGTTATTTATCAAATTCCTACAGAAAATAACTTCTATTGTATACCTGAAACTTGAGATCCTAAATTCATCTTCCCCCTGGGAGCAGTTATTTTTATAATACAGTTGTTGATTATGTAAGATTTCTGAGAAATGCAAATATTGTGTAATGGCAGAAGAGAGTGTATTAAGTTTTTCTGGACAGTTCCAAATATGCACTTAGAAATGTAAATTTTGGTTGTGTTCAGAAATATAGACTTTGCTTGTAATAATAATAATTGTAAATAATATGTATTGAGCACTGTGTCCCAAGCACTGTATTAAGCTGTATGATTTTGTTTACCCCTCTGGGAAATCCCATGAGTAACTTCAGTTGACCTTTGAACAATGTGTGGTTAGAGGCACTGACCCTCCATAGTCCATAGTCAAACTTCCAGGATAACTTATAGTAGGGCCCTCTGCACCCCCACCTGTAATTATTACTGGAAAAATATCCATGTGTAAGTACGTATCCACATGTAGTTCAAAACTGTGTTGTTCAGGGTCAGCTGTTTATGTTCCTTGTTTTACAGAAGAGATAAATTAAGGCTTAGCCTTGTCAAGCGACTTCCTCAGCGTCATATGGCCTGTTGAGTGGTGGAGCCGTGGCATTGCGTGTCCAGTTTTGCGTCTATTCTTTTTTCATTCCTCAATCAGAACTTTTATTTCTTCTAGTCATCTCTTGCTGCCTTGGGCTTCCCCGTGAGCTTCTTTGCCCCTGAGCCACCAGGGAAACCCCTCATTCTGTCTGCAGCTCTCCTCAAACCAGGATCCTGCCAACCTTCTCCTTATTATTGGTGGGGCCAAGATTTTCCTGGCTCATTGAACCTGCTTTCCTGGAGTGAATGTTGATCTTCCTTGCCTTCCACCCATCCTCTCCTCTGCCGAATCCAGCCCTTGATAAGAGCCTTGGAACTCGCCTCTGTTCTTCCCCCTCAGCACTGGCGCTCAGGCCTGTATCCCCTCGTCCCTCCCTGAACAGCGTTCAGCGTAATCCCCCCTCCATGCCTCTTCCTGCCGCTGCTGGTCTTTGGAAACACTGTTAATGAAACCACGTTCTTGTCACTTACTCCTCTTCCTCCCGGTCCGTATTGCTGGGTTCTCGAACTGCTTTCTTAGCGTTCAGGACCTGTCAGCTGCTTGCCTTCCCCAAACTCAGTCACGTTTAGGTGAGCGTTCTCCCCTGGTGGCGTTCAGCTACTCTCTGCAGAGCTCTGCTCCAAGCCAAATTGTGGCAAAGCTTTGAGTGTCAGTCTTGGGCTTAGATTTTATCTTGAAAGGTTCTGAAATGCTCAGTTCAAAGGAGTGATGAGATGGAACATTGCTTGGGAAGACTGATGGAGGGTGGTAGGATGCCTGGTACTGAATAGAACGTTTGTCTCAGGAATAGACGGGCAGATCTGCTTGGAAGTACTGGCCCCAAGGCGGTGGTTACATAGTTGGATTGTATAGACTGTAAGCCATCCCGTAGCTGTGAACACACATGCGTGATTTTA
This sequence comes from Moschus berezovskii, assembly GCF_049115385.1. Taxonomy (NCBI): domain Eukaryota; kingdom Metazoa; phylum Chordata; class Mammalia; order Artiodactyla; family Moschidae; genus Moschus; species Moschus berezovskii. The sequence goes on along the minus strand of NC_142487.1, from coordinate 27,120,724 downwards.
GGCAAGTCTGAATTATGAAGGAGGCTGATAACATCTCCAGCTTCATACATCTTCCCTTTGAGCCAGCCTTTCCATCCTAAGCCCGTGGTTCATCATCTCAGACGTGGTTGATATTTCACTTATTTCTTGCTCCACTTGAAAGAATATTACCATTTAGAAACTGATTGAAACTTGCAGTGGATGGAATACTTGTATCTCCCCCAGATTCATATGTTGAGACCTAATCTGCAGTGTGATGGTATTTGGAGGTTTTGCCTTTTGGGAGGTGATGAGGTTGGGAGGGTAGAGCCCTCATGAATGGGATTCCAGCTTCTATAAAAGAGGCCAGAGAACCCTTTGCGCCACGTGAGGCTGCAACAAGAAGACAGCCATCCGTGAACCAGAAAGATCTCTCCCCGGACATCGAATCTGCTGTCACCCTGATTGTGGACTTCCCAGTCTCCAGAACTTTGAGAAATAAGTGTGTTGTTTAAGCCACTCAGCCTATGGTATTGTGGAGCCTATGGTATTGAACTTGAAGGAGTTCAAATAGACTAAGAAAAAGTTTTTTTATGCACGTGTTCATTTCTTTAACTGTGGGATGAAAAAATCAACAGGAATGAACTGTAACCATAATCAAAAATAACACTTCAGGGTCTTCCCTTTAAAAAATAAAAAAGGCACACCCTTCTCTTAGCTGTATCCTATTGCTGAAACGCAGACATGGTGTGGGAACTAAAATAGAAGCACACGTTGGAGATCAGTCTGGGCTGTCCATGCACATCACACAAGCAAGAGGAAGAAGCATGTATCCTGTGAAGCCAGTTGTCTGACTCTGTAGCAGCCAGCTAGATTGCAAGCTGATGCAGCATCTGTAAAGGTGATGATCACGGCTCCCTTTTGTTGAGCACCCATTCCAAGCTGCACGCTGTGGGCTCATTTTACAGTGACCCCTCAAGGTGGGTACATCTTTCAGCTCAGAAAGCAGGCTGGATGTGGTGAATAAGCTTGACTGTGGTCCCACACCCTGGAGGTGCCCCTGAAGCCTGGGTTTCATCCGGGTCCGCCTGACGGACTTGAATTTGTATCGTCTTAGAAATTTAAGTAACTGTGTGGGTAACGGCCCGTCTGCTGGGTAGTGGGGCTGTTCTTCATCCCAGTTGTTGGGGGCAGGTTTATTCTCTGTCCCCCCAGGCCCTGCTGTCCACTGTTTCCCATCCTGCTTTGTGTCCTGTGTTCCAGAGCCTGATTCTTGTTTAATCACAGGCCTTCTGGCTTTCTGTAGGGGTTGCCCAGTGACTGCCCTGGCAGCAGGGCAGAGGCTGGGTCGAGAGGTTGACCTGTCTCTTGCCCGCTTTCTCCTTCTGCTCCTGTGGACTCTGCTGTTGGCTGAGTGCATCCGTGAAAGCCCACCGTCCTGCCTGCAGCGTCAGCCTCCATCCCTCTGGATTCCTGCCGCTGCCTTCTCCTTTTTGCCGTCAAGCCAGTGGGGTGACAGTTTCCCCGGCTGTTACCCGCTCCGTGCTTTGCATCCTGGGTCGGTCTCCCTGAACCCCGTGCGTATCTTTGTAAATAGCTCCATCACAGAACTTCCCTTCTGGCCCTCAGAGGACCATGTCGATAGTTTCCAATTTCTATAGTCAGCGTACACAGGAAGTAGAAAAGTGCTCCTTGTAGATCTGTTGTAGCTTTTATGATACCAGCAAACCCTGCCTGCGTTTGGGCAGTTTCCACACGCCTTGCCTGCTTCTCCTGAGTGATCCCTTTCCGGCTCATGTCAGCTGGCTGTGTCCTCATGCTGAGTGCTCCCTGCTTCAGCAAAGCTAGAGGGAGCTTCCCCAGCAGGCCTTTAAAATACTGATGCTTTTTCTCTCTGAAGAGATTGTAATCATGAAACCCTAACCCCGCACACACTAACCCTTAGCCCCCTGCCCCCAAAAGACAATCTCTCAGAGGGCAGTATTGCTCGCTCCCCGCTCCTGTGGAATCACCACCAGCTTTATTTACTGCTGTGTTTTGCATGTTATGTATCCTTCACATGTCGGTGAACTTGACGGATTAACTTCAGCCCCCAGTGTTCCTGCTCAGTTGAAGACATGTTCCTCAGCTGAAGTAATAGCCACAAAGCAGATGGATGTTCAGAGACCCATTTGCTCTGTCTCCTGGTTAGCAAGATGCTTTTTCAGCGAGAGGCACTTAACGAGGAAGAAGCTGGCCCAGAGGGTAGAAGTGAACTCACTTCATTTATATGAAATGTACGTGTAACATGGCTGTTCTTGAGTGCTGCTTCTAGACATCCAGAGATTAGCTTTTATTTTCACCTTCAGAAGAAAATCACGTATTTTCCTGTTGTCTACATAGTGACGTGATACCCAGATATTTCCACAGGATTGAGGCGTTTGCCATTGGACTATAGAATGTGAGCATTTCCACATAAATTAGTGCTTACAGCAATATAGTACAACCTTCATTTTCGAATGTTCATATTAGATTGCTTAACAATTATCTAGAACTTACTTGGAAGGGGATAAAAATGCCTGTGGATTTCTTTCTCTCCTATGATTACCTGGCTTATTGATTGTGTTCTGCCTCTCCCATAGAGGGTCTTACCACCATCCCCCAATAATCATGGGCTCCATGTCAGTACATTTTATCCTCCTTTGGAGATCCACCCAGTCCATTCTAAAGGAGATCAATCCTGGGTGTTCACTGGAAGGACTGATGCTAAAGCTGAAACTGCAATACTTTGGCCACCTCATGCGACGAGTTGACTCACTGGAAAAGACTCTGATGCTAGGAAAGGTTGGGGGCGGGAGGAGAAGGGGACGACAGAGAATGAGATGGCTGGATGGCATCACCGACTCTGTGGACTTGAGTTTGAGTGAACTCCGGGAGTTGGTGATGGACAGGGAGGCCTGGTGTGCTGTGATTCATGGGGTCGCGGAGAGTCGGACACGACTGAGCGACTGAACTGAACTGAACACCATGCCTGGTGCCAGTCATATGGAAACTGCTCAGTAAATCTTTCAAGTCATTCGTTCATTTTCTAAACCTAAGAGCCTTGAACTTGGAACCATTCTCTAGGCTCATTCTGTTGTGTACTTTTTACTGTATGTGACTTGATTTAATCACACCCCAGCAGGAAATAGCAATCCACTCCAGTATTCTTGCCTGGAGAATCCCAGGGACAGAGGAGCCTGGTGGGCTGCCATCTGTGGGGTCGCACAGAGTCAGACACGACTGAAGTGACTTTGCAACGGCAGCAGCGGCTTGCCTTTGGGCTCCTGCATTCTGCCTGCCAGCTCTTCCTCCCCTCGCCTGGCTAACTGCAAGCTGTGCTTTGGTACTGAGCTCGACTGTTACCCTCCTCTTGAACCTGCTATTGCATTATGACCCTCCCCCCACCCCCCGCCATACATTCCCAGATCTTCTACATCACACAGTTATCACATTTTGTAACTTACATGTTTGGGGGACTAATTACCTCCACCCCACTAGACTGTTACACAGTGAGGAAGGAACCTGTCTATTCTGGCCATTTTCTGCCACAGTGGCTGGCATTGAGGAAGCTATCAATATTTAGGGAATGAATAGAGTTGACTGTCATTGTTTGCCAACCACATATTTGCAACTTTACCTGCTCAGTAGCATTTATCTGTAACCCTAAAATCAGTATGTGTGTGGGACTTCTGTGGTCATTTAGATACCTGAAGAATAGTGAAAAATCTGAGTGTCCTGATGTGTGTTTTCAGCTGAGGTTGAACAGGTGATGCTGTGCCTCCTCCCTGCACCACTCATACTATAAGCAAGAGTCCTTTTATTGTGATGTGTGTAGGGTCAAATGTTTAAGTTTTGTGGGGTGTTTTTTTTTTTTGGTGACTTTACTGTTTTAAAATGTCCCTAAACGTCATAAAGAAGTGCGATCTAGTATCCCTAAGCGTGAAAAGGCTGGGATGTGCCTTTCAGAGACAATATGTCGTTCGATGAGCTTCGCTCAGGCGTGCGTCATACTGCTGTTGGTTATGACGCCAGTGTTACTGAACTGATGTTTATTTAATGTCTTCGAACGGAAACACACATAAACAAGGTTATGTGTTGGTCAGTTGATAAACAGGCTGTTGCCAGAAGCTTTCAGGAACCTCAACCTCCTCTAGGAGCCATGGTCCAGTGTTTGTGAATTTCATGTTTGTTGCAATTACAGTGGTGACAGCTATGCTAAGTCACTTCAGTCGTGTCCGACTCTGTGTGACCCCATAGACGGCAGCCGACCAGGCTCCACCGCCCCTGGGATTCTCCAGGCAAGAACACTGGAGTGGGTTGCCATTTCCTTCTCCAATGTGTGAAAGTGAAAAGTGAAAGTGAAGTCGCTCAGTCGTGTCCGACTAGTAGCGACCCCATGGACTGCAGCCCACCAGGCTTCTCTGTCCATGGGATTTTCTAGGCAAGAGTACTGGAGTGGCTTGCCATTGCCTTCTCCATGTGACAGCTATAGTAAAACATAATTACTGTGAATAATGAGGATCAGTTGTACAGGATCCATTTCTTGAACTGTGGAAACTAAAGCTCCAGGAACTTCAGTATCTCGTACCAAGGCAGACAGCTAGTGAGCACGAGACTTGAAGCTTTCATTCATTCAACAAATATTTGTTGGGGCCCTACTCTGAGTCAGACTGTGTGTACATTTGACCCTCATATCCTTAACCCCCAAAAGAAATGGATGTGAATGCAGAGTCCTGACTTCTTCAGTAAATTATTGTAAACAAGGTCAGTCACAATGGACATGAGTTTTAGCTAACTCCAGGAGTTGGTGATGGACAGGGAAGCCTGGTGTGCTGCAGTCCATGGGGTCGCAAAGAGTTGGACACGACTTAGCAACTGAACAACAATAAGCTCAATCACACACATCACCCAACTCCTTTTGAGCTAGACCAAAAATATTTACTTTGTGTTTTTTTTTTTTTTTTGGTCTCCAGTCTGTAGGTCCGTAGAGATACCCGTTAGATGGCCGAGATGTTTTTTTAAGTTGCAAAATTTTCCAGCTGAATTCCACAATGGGAGTATGTTAGCAGTATATTGTTGGAACATCTCCAGGGAAAATAGCTTCAGTCAGGGGGAGAAAATACACATTAAAAAAGAAATTACCACTACATGATCATCAAGTAGTCATAGGAGGAAATAGTTTACAAAGATGTATTTATTTATACATTTCCCCTCAGTCCCAGAGTCTGCCAGGTACTGGGATGTCAGGGCAAAAAAAGGGCATTTGTAAATCTGTGGTTGATTGACATTTTGGCTGTGGAATTACGGAGTTATTCCAATGAGAGAATAGTTTCAGCTGATTACTTCCGTGAATCTAATTTTTTGAGCCTCTCAGGAGTAATTTGGGGATGACTTTATATCTTTGCAAAACAAATTGGGCTGGGTTTTCATTTATTGTAGAGACAGAAAACGGGCACGTCTTCAACTTAGGTGGACATGACTTTTATAAACTCCCTACGGCAGACGCGGTAAAGAACACAGAGTCGTCAGAGTTGAGCTTGAGCAGTGTTCATATAGTGTGATTCCAATCGTTTATATTCACCAAGTGCTTAATTGCAGGCTCAAAAAGGCTCTGTCCTCTGCATAAACATACCCAGAATATCACAAGGGGAATATTCTGAAAAGAGCAACTGAAATTGATGTTTAGGGATCAGAGTGCAGTTGCTGACAATGAAATATTAAACTATGTTCCTTAGTACACGAGACTGTGAAAACGTAAGGACTTGGGCGCTCTCTAAGAAGTCAGTTTCTCTTTCAAGGACATTTGCATTTCTTTACTCATCGTAAATAATTCCATGGGAATGTTGGTTGGTTCTGTGGGCAGAAGCCATTCTGAGTGGTTCCATGGATTCTACCATATTTCTCATCACCTCCGTGACCCCTGAGGCTGGGCTAACCATGCAGGGGAGGGAGGGGGGCTCTGGGAGATGACTCCCCAACTAAGTAACCGGGGCTCTCAGCCCCTCCCAAACTGGTACCAAAACGAGTGGAAAAGCCGGCCAAGCCCCCTCCCGCCTCTCCCCCGTACCCCTCAGAGCAGCCTTGTCGCAGCTCCTTCCTTCTCTGGGGGCTCTGTTCTCTGAGCTCCTTGGCAGTGGCCTTGGCTTAGCGACTCTTGGAGCTCCCACACCTGGACTGGAGTTCCCCAATGCACGCGGCCCTGGCGTGCTGTTTCCTTCTGTGAGAGAGGAATAGAGCCGTGTCTGCTTCACTAAAATCCAGCCGCAGCTGAGGTGTCTGAAAGGACACGTGCTTTAGACTCAGCGAGCTGTGATCGAGTGCAGAGCTGCCCCTGGGCAGTCACAGGGCAGTGGGGCCCTCCCCTTGACCCTCAGAGGCCCAGTTGCCCCATCAGGGAAATGACTCTTTGAGGATGAAATCAGCTACTGCATGTGTTAGGTCCATGGTCATTTACTACTGAGTTTTGTGCTTTTGTGAGAAGGTTCATGTTTCCAGGAAGGACTGCAGCTAGGAGGTAAGATGCTTCTGTTGGAATTGAGATAAGGCATCCCTCCCTCTGGACTGATACACAGCGGAGTGCAGGCTGGATTTCAGCTCCCAGTGGCTCTCCGAACTGGATGCCCATGTTCAGGGCGAAGCTGGACAACCTTGTAGAAGTCCTGAGTCCTGGAGGGGCTACTGAAGTAGACGTCTGGAGACTTATGCATGGGATCCATAAACTCGGGCGTCGCGTATCATCTGGCTTAGGAACACTTCTAAAGAGAGAAGAGGAAAATGCTCTGAAGGAGGTGCTAGGGTAAAGGGACTCCGTGTCACAGACACAGAACTGGGAGGGACCTCTGAGCTCTGTTATGTCTGTACCTCCATCTCGCTGCTGCTGAGTCGCTCGGTCATGTCCGACTCTTTGCGACCCCATGGACTGCAGCCCACCAGGCTCCTCTGTCCATGGGATTTCTCAGGAAAGAATACTGAAGTGGGTTGTCATGCCCTTCTCCAGGGGATATTCCTGACTCCGGGATCAAACCTGCGTCTCCTGCATTGCGGGAAGATTCTTAACCGCTGAGCCACCAGGGAAGCCCCATCTCATTGTACAGATGAGCAGATTGTGGTCCAAGAAGCGTTGGTCCATGTGTTTGATCGCACAGCTCTCTGCTGACAGTGGGGAAAGTTTCTACTTTTCCACACTCAGAACAGACTCTCTGCTTGCTCTGCATACATCAGGATCCCGTGGCTCAGCCCAGCCGTGTTTCCTGGGACCCTGGCTCTTTAGAAACCCTGATGATGTGGTTGGGCACATCCAGAGCCTGGTTAACCTTTCTGGCTACACTCTGGATGAGACTCGATGGGTTTTTGTTCCATGTCACGTTTTTCCTCTCATTTTGGCATGCAGTGAATGCTAATTGCTAAAAGAGCAGCCAAATCACTTGTAAACTCTTTTTTTTTATTTTTTTAATTTTATTTGTGGCTGCTGGGGTCTTCATTGCTGTGCACGGGCCTTCTTAGTTGCGGAGAGCAGTCTGCTCTTCCCTGAGGTGCCTGGCTTCCCCCTGCAGGGGCTTCTCTGTTGTGCAACACCAACTCTAGGGCGCTTGGGCTTCAGTAGTTGTGGTATCCGGGCTTGGTTGCCCTGCTGCGTGTGGAATCTTCCCGGACCAGGGATCGAACCTGTGTTCCCTGCACTGGCGGGCTGATTCTTAACCCCTGGACCACCAGGGAGGTCCCTGTGAACTCTTAATAGAAATGCTGAGAGAGTTTCTGCCTGTTCACCTCCCGCTTTTTGGTGCCTGGGAGAAAGTCGAAAGCAGGCCTTTCATGACTTGGTTAGTCAAAAGCCGTGTAAGCAGTCTGTATTGGATTTAATGGTGTCTGCACTGGCTTCTCCTATTCAAAATTGGCTCCTGTTTAAAAAGAAAAAAAGATCATGTCAGTTCTTTTAATTCAGCGTCTCAACAAGCATTTATGGAATGTGTAGGCAGCTCCATTTCTTTATAAAGTTTCTTTAACACAGTCCTCAATATTTACATGCAACTCCTCTCCAAGGAGATCAGAGTACTTACAGTCATTATTTCTTGGCCCTGACAGCTCTGAGATGTGTGTGGAAGGCGGGCGCAGGAACATGTGACAAGAACAGGCCCGAGTTGCTTTCCATTTCCAGTTTTAAACATTATTACTCGGGGGGCTGTAATAACGGTGCTGATGGAAACATAACTGGTTGAGCCTTTTTGTTCATATAGCCCTGAGCACCCCGACTCATGGAACACATTCACTTACAGTAAAGGGTCAGTGAGATCCAGTAACGCTTATTGAGTGCTTACTACTCTGTGCCAGGTACCACTGTACGCGCTCTGTATGTCTTAATTCATTGAATCCCACAGTAGCCAGAGGAGGTAAGCAGCATTGCTCTCTGTATTTTACAGATGAGTAAACCGTGACACAGAAGTTAGGTACCCTGGCCGAGGTCACACAGCTCATACGCTTGGCTCAGCAGTAAAGAATCCGCCTGCAGTGCAGGAGACACAGGTTCAGTCCTTAGGGCTGGGAAGGTTCCGCGGAGAAAGAAATGGCAACCCCCTCCAGTATTCTTGCCTGCAAAATGCCATGGACAGAGGAACCTGGCGGGCCACCGTTCATGCGGTCGCGAAGAGTTGCCTACAACTTAGTGACTAAACAACGTTTCAAAATTGGACCGTCTGCCTTCACGGCCTGCGGCTGGCTTCTCTTCTGATATCCTGCCTCTGAAAGCAGGACATTGTAGTGTGCCCTCCTTACAGCCAAGTTGTGTGGGGCTTTAAGTATCTATTATTTCTTCATTAGACTGTTTTTTTTTAAATTGTGGGACTCCTCCTGGTGGTCTTGGAGAAAGTAATGGCAACCCACTCCAGTGTTGTTGCCTGGAGAATTCCGTGGACAGAGGAGCCTGCTGGGCTACAGTCCATGAGGTCACAAAGAGTCAGGCACGACTGAGCTAGTGGTTAAGACTGTGCTCCCACTGCAGGGGGCACAGGTCTATCCATGGGTCAGGGGATTCGGATCCTGTATGCGGCACAGCCAAAAAGAAATTTCTGATCATACAAGAGACTGTGTTCTTAAGCCTAAGTATTGGTGTTGTCAACAATCTTGGTACTCAGGTAACCCCAGGAATCAATGAAAGCAGTCTTGGTTAAGGAGGATTCTGAGAGTTGGGTGCACTTTGGGAATGTAGACGGCGGCTGGCTGTGTCGTGAGTGCCCTGCCCGATCAGATAGGAGGCGCGTGGAGTGGACATTTGTCTTGGGGTCTCTGGTCTCCCCTCTCCCATCCCCCCTTTCAGAGCTGCTCAGTTCAGCCACCTTCTTGGGGTTCCCTGGCTCTGCAGCATCCCTCCCTATAGATCGGCCTCAAAGCTTCAGCTCTTGCCCTTCTGTTCACACACAGACCTAGGCGAGGCCTTGTCCTCTGGGTGCTTTGCTGGGCAGCTTGGCTAAATCTAAACTGCTTTCTGCTGCAGCACAGGCGTGTGACTGGTAGGTTTGGAAAGGAGCTATGTTTCTGTACTGGACTGCTAGAAATCATAGGACCGTGGAAATGGAAAGCCCAAGGTGGACTCTCAGGCTGTGGGGGACAAGGAATAGGAATATTCCGGGAACTCGGGCCTGCCCTTCCATCGTCCCAGACAATGATCTATGAAGCTGGTAAACTGCATAAGACCTTAGATTCATTTTCCCAGTTGTAATTCTTTCTTGCCCTTTAGGATCTCTGGGCTTAGTTATTGGCAGATTACAGCGTTGGCCTCTGGGTGCTTCCACAACCAGACATAGATACTTTCGGGCCTCCCTTCCCTCTGACCAAAAGTTACCATTACTTGAGTAGAAAGTAACACTAACCAGCAGAAGTTCCTGTAGTAGAGGAGGGAGCCTGTGGAATTGGCGTTTGGTATGTAAGAACCTTTGTTCTTGAGGCGAATAATAAGCCTTGTGTTTACAACTCCATCACTTAAAAAAAAAAACGCTGACCTCTTAAAATATATTAGTTAACCAAACAGTTGCCCTCTAGACACACATGTGAGTGATTAGGCCCAGATGCTGTTCCTGGCCATCAGGAACTAAGAACTAATGACCTGGAATTCATGTCCTCAGAGCGGGGGTCCTTAAAAATTCTTCCCTTGTGAAGACCAATTGAAAGCAGTGGCTCTCTGGAAGGCAAATTAACTTAACCTCCACCCTCCTTCCCTCTATTGCAAACTGGCAATTAGCGAACATCCAAGAAGTCTTAGCATTCAGGTAGCTAGTTGCTCTCCTAAGATTCTATATAACTCAAAATGCTCCTTCAAATGTTCTGCAGTCACAGGTGCCACAACCATGAATGCTTTGTAGGGTTTTAAATTTTTTTTCCCTGCTGTTTAAAAACAGTATGAAACAATCGGCTTCCTTTTCTCATTAGGTATGAGAATTCCTGTTGACTGTTGTGTCGCGTCCCCCAAACTCTACGCCAGCCTCTTGATCCCTCTTCTTTCCGACTCACTTGAAATGGACCTGCACGTTGAAAATCTAATTGTAAAATTACAGTGTGCAGGTTCCGATCCTTGGGAGCGGTCCCCAGTCTTTTGGAAAGAGTCCAGAGTAGAGATTATATTTTAGAGTACCTCATTGGCCCTGCCCTGCCCTCCTACCTCCCCTGCACATTTTCTAATTGTGGCTGCCACATTCAAGGCAGAGTCAACATTCAAGCTAAACGGCCAGACTGGAATGCTTTCAGGTTTGTGAAAACATCCCAGCTTGTTATCAGGCTTCATAAGGTGAGTGTGGTCTCCTCCTTGCTTTCCCAGTGGTGTGTTTATTTCAGGTGGGGCTTTGCCATCTGATGGAAGAGTGGCAGTCATGAGGAGCCAGGTGCGGGGTCCTCATGTGGAGAACCAAGGCACAGCTGAGTGGTTGCAGCAGCCTGTGTGGTCCATGAAGCCTAAAAAAGTTTACTATCTGTTCATTTTCTGAAAAAATGGCCAAGAGATGCCATGTCCGGCTTGCTTTTTAAACACATCTTTGAATCCTGTCTCATCACGGCCCTCGCCCTTCTGCTCAGTGGCTTGGCCTTCATCTGCTTGATTTTCATCACGTTGCTCCCAAAAGGTGACCAGTCTCTGGGAGCTGTGCTTGGGGACTGAGGCTACTAACCCATGTTTGCTGACATTGTCCTGGGATTTCTGTGTTGAATGACGCTCATCAGTATTGGTCACAAAAAAAAAAAAGAAAGGGAAGTCACTCAGTCGTGTCTGACTCATTGTGGCCCCATGGAGGAGGCCCCACCAGGCTCCTCTGTCCATGGGATTCTCCAGGCAAGAGGACTGGAGTGGGTTTCCATTTCCTTCTCCAGGGGCTCTTCCGACCTAGGGATCAAACCCGGGTCTCCTGTACTGCAGGCAGACTCTTTACCATCTGTGCCACCAGGGAAGCCTAGTATTCAGTTTATTTCAGTTCAGTCGCTCAGTCATTCCAACTCTTTGCGACCCCATGAATCACAGCACGCCAGGCCTCCCTGTCCATCACCAACTCCCGGAGTTTACCCAAACTCATGTCCATCGAGCTGGTGATGCCATCCAGCCATCTCATTCTCTGTCGTCCCCGTCTCCTCCCACCCCCAATCCCTCCCATCATCAAAGTCTTTTCCAGTGAGTCAACTCGTCGCATGAGGTGGCCAAAGTATTGCAGTTTCAGCTTCAGCATCAGTCCTTCCAATGAACACCCAGGATTGATCTCCTTTAAAATGGACTGGTTGGATCTCCTTGCAGTCCAAGGGACTCTCAAGAGTCTTCTCCAGCACCACAGTTCAAAAGCATCAATTCTTCGGCGATCAGCTTTCTTCACAGTCCAACTCTCACATCCATACATGACCACGGGAAAAACCATAGCCTTGACTAGACGGACCTTGGTTGGCAAAGTAATGTCTCTGCTTTTTAATATGCTATCTAGGCTGGTCATAACTTTCCTTCCAAGGAGTAAGCATCTTTTAATTTCCTGGCTGCAATCAGCATCTGCAGTGATTTTGGAGCCTAAAAAAATAAAGTCTGACACTGCTTCCACTGTTTCCCCATCTATTTCCCATGAAGTGATGGGACCAGATGCCATGATCTTCGTTTTCTGAATGTTGAGCTTCAAGCCAACCTTTTCACTCTCCTCTTTCACTTTCATCAAGAGGCTTTTGAGTTCCTCTTCACTTTCTGCCATAAGGGTGGTGTCATCTCCATATCTGAGGTTATTGATATTTCTCCCGGCAATCTTGATTCCAGCTTGTGCTTCTTCCAGCCCAGCGTTCCTCATGATGTACTCTGCATATAAGTTAAATAAGCAGGGTGACAATATACAGCCTTGATGTCCTCCTTTTCCTATTTGGAACCAGTCTGTTGTTCCATGTCCAGTTCTAACTGTTGCTTCCTGTCCTGCATACAGGTTTCTCAAGAGGCAGGTCAGGTGGTCTGGTATTCCCATCTCTTTCAGAATTTTCCACAGTTTACTGTGATCCACACAGTCAAAAGCTTTGGCATAGTCAATGAAGCAGAAATATATGTTTTTTCTGGAACTCTCTTGGGTTATCTAAAAGTATGAAATTGAATTTAAGAGGGAAAAGAGACCAGCACCCCTGTCTGTTTAGATGACGATGTTGAGACTCTTGGGGACTGAGGGACTGAGCCACAAGTGCAGGTAGTGGCCATCAGGGTCTACTCTGGGATTCCTGGCTCTTGTTCTGATTCTTTCCGCAGACACCACGTGGCTGCCACAGACATGCACTTGCCAAGACAACACATGCTGTGTAAACCTTTGTTTCGTGTGATCATTTTTTTCCTTCATTCCTACTATATATGACCTGTTACCAGGTTGGCCAGAGGAGTGAGGTGTGCTCAGAAGGAAAAGCAGAAATCCTGTTAGAGCCAAGTGTGCATCACGTTGTCCTTTTTCACTGTTTGCTCAGTCAGTACTCAGCCATCAGACAGAATTAAGCCTGCTTTTACCTCTTCTTGTCAGTAATTCTAACACTAACCATTTCCCCCAGCCTAGTTTGAAACTACTGAATTATGCCTCTTTCTCTTTAATTTGCTATTTTAGCAATGCTAACACCACCTGGCTACTTGTATAACCTTCTAGAATCAGCAGTTTTATTATTAATGTTCCCTGCCAAGCTGACATTTTCACTTCCGATGTGTCTGTTTACATTTTGTAAATAGCACAGCGAAAGTGAAAGTGTTACTCAGTTGTGTTGGACTCTTTGCCACCCCCATGGGCTGTAACCTGCCAGACGCCTCTGTCCATGGCATTCTCCAGGCAAGAATACTGGAATGGGTTGCCATTTCCTTCTCCAGAGGATCTTTCCGACCCAGGGATTGAACCAGAGTCTTGTGCATTGTAGGTGGATTCTTTACCATCTGAGCCAACCAGGGAAGCCCAGAAATAACACGGTGGTCATCAAGTGTAATCCACTTCTGATATGACTTTCTATTTCCTGCTCCTCAGTGGGCTCAATGTTAAATTGGATAGTAATTAATATTTGATTTTGACTTACAATAAAAGATTATAAGTGGAAACAGTACTGTACCTGCTCACCAGTTTTGTTTCTTCCCCCGTCTTTATTGTCAGCCTGGGATTTCTTACTCTGTTGAGAACACAGAGCAGCTTCACGTTGAAAGTGAATCTGGGTGCTTATTGGGTGACTTTGAGGAATCTTTTTTAACGTCTCTGAGCTTTAGGTTGCTCATCTATAAAGTAGAGCTAATGGTACTACTCTCATAAAATTATTGCAAGCAGAAAGCTGGTAGAATGAGTGAAAAGCATGTAGAGGTCTGTCTTTAGCATGCTGTGAAGTCTCCAGATGGAGAAGGAAATGGCAGCCCACTCCAGTGTTCTTGCCTGGAGAATCCCAGGAATGGCGGAGCCTGGTGGGCTGCCGTCTATGGGGTCGCACAGAGTCGGACACGACTGAAGCGACCTAGCAGCAGCAGCAGCAGCAAAGTCTCCAGATAGAGGCCTCTAAGCTATGTGATTTTTTTTTTATTACTTCATTAATTAAAAAATTTCTTTTGGAGTATGGTTGATTTACAGGGTTTTAGTTTCTACTGTACAGTTATGTATACACATGCCAACTCTTTTTAGATTCTGTTCCCGTATAGGTCTTTACAGAGTGCTGAATAGAGTTCCATGGGCCATTCAGTACGTTTTCATTAGTTATCTATTCTGAATATAGTAGTATGTATGTGATTTGTTAAACAATTTTCAACTTAAAACAGGCTTCCCTGGTGACTCAGACAGTAAAGAATCCACCTGCAATGTAGGAGACCCAGGTTCAATTCCCAGGTCAGGAGGATCCCCTGGAGAGGGAATGGCTCCCCACTCCAGTATTCTTACTTGGAGACTCTCATGGACAGAAGAACGTGGAGGGCTTCAGTCGGTGGGGTTGCAAAGACTCAGATATGAATGAGTGACTAACACTTTCATTTTTACTTTCCTACTGAAAGTGATGAGCCCTCAAGCAGGTGGACTTAAAAAAATGACCAGGTTAACTTTGCCCTTAATTGTGTGTGAAGAGTTTTGAGATTTTGCACCATTCTTGAAGGAATGACCCTTAGTTGAGTTCAGGGTGTCTATCAAAGGTGTAGTCCAGTCTCCCCAGGCCCCTGGGGAGCAGGAGGGATGTTTGTCGGCTCTGTGTGGCTGGGACAAGAAGAGCATGAATCTTTGCGAGAGCTGGAGGGGAGGGTGTAACATCACAGGGGACGTTTCATCCAGGCTGATGCTGCATCTGTGTGATTCTTTTTTTCGAACGTGGCAAGAGGGGGTTCTGGAAAGTGAAATGGTTAGAACAGTCTGATTCTGCTGCCTTTGCAAAATTTTATATAAAAGCACCTTCACAGTGGGGCAGACATCAGACTTCACTGGCACTGGAATTCCCTTTTGCCCAGCTGGAGAAATGTTTTTCTCAGTTCTGAGTCCAGCTGGGATGACAGTGGAAGCTTCTCTTCCTCTTTTCCCTGTTGTCACCAAATATTATTCTTGTAGACTCAGGCTTTGTCAGAGGGCTACAGCATGGATTCCACATTTTAGAGAAAGTCAAGTGGGTGTCAGTGTGTCGTGTTACCTTTACTGACCTAGAAACCAAGGGGATAGAAAGAGCTTAACTGTCCCAGTGTCTTCTGGACTCAGTCTTGACTTCTGCCTACCAAGGAGGAGTCGTGGCCGATGATGAGAAGCAAAGATACTCAGCGGGCCCTTGTACCTGACTTCCCGTCTGTGATGGAAGTGATCAGTGCTCAGTCGGTCCAACTCTTTGCGACCCTGTGGACAGCCCGCCAGGCTGCCCTTTCCGTGGGGTTCTCCAGGCAAGAATACCTGAGTGGGTTGCCGTTTCCTACTCCAGGGGGTCTTCCTGACGCGGGGACTGGACCTGGGTCTCTTGTGTCTCCCGCGTTGGCAGGTGGGTTCTTTACCGCTGTTGCTGAGTCGCTCGGTTGTGTCCAGCTCCCTGTGATTCCATGGACGCAGCACTCCAGGCTTCCCTGTCCTTCACCATCTCAAACTCACGTCCATTGAGTCAGTGCTGCCATCCAACCATCTCGTCCTCTGTCGTCCCCTTCTCCACTGGCGCCCCCTGGAAAGCCCTCAGTGATGGGAGAGAGCTGACTTTTCCTTGTCTTTGATTCCAAGGCTGAAGCTCCTGGGAAAGGTATTTCATATGAATGATGGCATCCCTCTTCACCTTGTTTCCCCACAGCTGAAACTTAGACGCTATGGCCGCTAGTTCTGAAGGCACAAGGTGATGTCACTAGGCTATAACCTGTAAATTGTGCACTCACTAAACCCTCTCTCCGGGCGTCTTGGTTTGAAAAATGCTGTACTTGGAGACTGGATTAATCTTCTGCAGTTCTGTCGATTGCTCTCCATCTCAGAAAAGATCTTTCCTATGGGTATACTGACCCCAGCGAACACATTCTTTGATTCTTAGAAAAAAAAATCAGCAGTACAGAGAAATCTTGATTTAGTTCTGTGGATGACTGTCAGTCAAATTACTTAAAAAACCTGATAAAAGTCAATCTAAAGGGAAGAACCAGCATTTTGCAGGCACTCGTGGCAAAGCCTGTCCTGAAAAGGTGGTGGTGGTTTTTTCCTTAGCAAAGGCTGGTTTTGTTTCCTAGCAAGGCAGGCTGTGTCCTTCCTTTCAGGGACCCGCGGCAGCTTCCAGGGCCTGCCCAGGTCCGCTTCATTGTCTAGAGGAAAAGCCATCTAAGATGCCTGAATATTTTCCCCGGAACATACTGGAGCTCGTGGGATCCCAGGACTTTTTCCTCCTGTATCTTGGGCTCTGCTGCTTCTGTTCACGCCTTTGGTGAAAGGGAAGCAGGTGAGACGTCCTCACCGTCTGAGGGGAGGTTAAGAAATCCCACCCAATGCAGATTTGTTAGCTGGCCATGACCCAGAAACAATCCGTTCTTAACAAACTCTTGGAACATTCATTTTAACCCCTTCATGGTATAGTTTTTCAAGCTACACTCGAGTTTCTTTCTCAGGTTCTGTGGCTGCTCCTCATGCACAAAAGAGAATCTGTTTCCTTCTAATTTTTCATCACCTGCTGTTGCTTGACCACCCCCGCCCCCTGCACCATGGTTAACCCTGTTGCCAATTTGAGTTGCCTTCCCAGGTGTGGTTTGGCTGCGGAAAATGGGTGTAGTTTCAGGTGAGACTGCAAGGCACTCCGAGTGGAGGAACTGAAAATGAAGATGCTCAGCAGCTGAAAGGGGGAAAGCGGCTGTAAGATCAAGCAGAGAGTGGTTACAGGGAGAGGGGTGGGCCTGGCACATCTGGGGAGCTCTCCTGGGATGTTAGAGATGCGTGAACATCCAGATGCCCGCTGGGATAAACCCTTCAGAGGAAAGTGCCTTAGGGTGAGCCTAGGCTGCAGTCCGTGGGGTCCTACGGGTCGGACACGACTGAGCCACTTCACTTTCACACATTGGAGAAGGAAATGGCACCCCACTCCAGTGTTCTTGCCTGGAGAATCCCAGGGACGGGGGAGCCTGGTGGGCTTCCGTCTACAGGGTCACACAGAGTCGGATACGACTGAAGTGACTTAGCAGCAGCAGCAGCAGTGCTGAGGTTTGCTCTGAAACCATCGTCTCTCACACTGAAAGGATTAGGTGCCTTTTTTGCTTGTTCTTTTTGACCATTTCAGCCACTTTTATTTTGTAATTAATTTTAAACTGAAGTATAGTTGATTTATGATATTAATTTCTTCTCTGCAGCAAAGTGATTCAGTTACACATGTATAACATTCGTTTTTAGTCTTTTTCCATTGTGGTTTATCATAGCATACTGAATACAGATCTCTGTGCTATACACTGGGACCTTGTTTATTCATTCCGTATAGATTAATAATAGCTTACATCTAGTAACCCCAGCCTCCACTGCAAGCGTCCCCTCAGCCCTCCCCTTGACAACCACGTCTGTCCTCTGTGTGTCTGAGACTTCCTGAGCTCAATCGCGTGAGGAGGTTTCCCGGGGGTGATGGCAGCTGATGAGAGCAGTGGTTGCATGTCATTCGCATGTAGGCCTCTGGGGACGCAGGGGACACTTGGGAGAGGGTTGGAGCCGAAGTGAAGTGGCTTCTGGTCTGCGGGCAACTCGGCTTGGTCCCTCCCCATCCCAGTTAACGTGTTATCCAGGCCAAGGTGGATCAAGGGAACCAGCCTCGACCGTTCTGTGTTTGTTCTTTTTTTAAAAAAAAACAGGTCTCCTTGCATCCATGGGGTTTTGTTGTTGTTCTGTGGGCAGAAGCCATGCTGAATAGTTCCATGGACCCTGCCGTATCTCACATCACCTCTGTGGCTCTGAAGCTGGACTAACCACGCAGAGGAGGAATAAGGGGGTCCCCAGGGTAACCCTGGCTCTCACCCCCTCCCACACTGGCACCAAAACAGGCACCCTGCCCCCTTCCCAGGTGCCCCTCCAAGCAGCCCTTTCCTGGTTCCTTCCTTCTGCTGGGGACTCTGTGCTCTGCACCCCTAGACAGTGGCCTCAGCTCAGTCACTCCTGGAGCTCCCACACCTGGACTGGAGTTGCCCAGCGCCCCCTTGCATGGCCCCTCCCCACAGGCCACGTGGAAGGATGTTTGCTCCATTAAAATCCCACAGTAGCTGAGCTGGGAGCTGGCTGAAAGAGCACGTGGTTTAGACTCGGGGAGCTGTGGACTGAATGCAGGTCTGCCGCTAGGCAGTCATGGGGGCAGCAGGGCCCTTTCCTTGACCTCTCAGAGGCCCAGTTTCCCCACCTGTGACTTGACTCCTCAGAGGGCGAAATAAGCTCATGCATGTAACATGCCTGTCACGTGTTAGTCAGGCGCTCTGTCGGGAGGCAGCATTGGAGGCAGGTGGTCAAGGGTTACGGACTTGAGTCTGAAGACAAGTGCGTGCTATGGATGTCACGTGCAGTGTGGTGACTGCAGTTCCCTGCTGTGTGACACATCAGAAATCGGTTAAGAGTGGATCGTCCATTCTCATCCCGAGGAGAAGTTGTTATTGAAGCTGTGTGAGATGACGGACGTTAGGCAGACCTGTTGTGATCTTTTCACAACGCATCAATCCAACCGTCGCGCTGAATGCCTTAAACTTTTACAGTGACGTATGCCGGTGATTTCTCAGTAAGCTGGTTTAAAGTGCTCTAGTAAGAGGAGCCACCCTTTTGCATAAAGCCTTGAACTTAAAAAGGACTTTTTCAACTTGATGAATGAGGAGAGCTGGGTGTGGCTTTGTCTTGCTTTTCAGTGTGGAATGTTGACCGCCCCTCGGGCTGCCGAACACATGGAGGGGATTTTCCGGGCTTATAGAGTTGGCTGAGGAAGTCCCAGTGGGGGATCAGGAGGCTGAGCCCAGAGGCAGGACCACCAGGGTCAAAGGGGGCCCCACACTGGTCTCCTGGCAGCCATTCTGCGCTGGAAGGTAAGGGCAGGGAGAGAAGTTTTTTGTATTTCAGTAACTAAACCATAACTGTGTGTCCTGCGTCACAGGCTGCTTCTGGTTCAAGCTTAGAAAGACACACTGGACGTGGGGCATCGTGGGTTTCACGGTCCTGTCTGCGTTCCTCCCGTTTGGCCTTTATTTTCCTTTGTTCTGTCCATTCGTACTTGTCAGTTTAGTGTTGATGTAGTTATTTGCTTAGACCTAGGTTTGATCCCTGCGTGGGGAAGATCCCCGGAGAAAGGAAAGGCTACCCTCTCCAGTATTCTGGCCTGGAGAATTCCATGGACTCTATAGTCCATGGGGTCGCAGAGAGTTGGACACGACTGAGCAACTTTCATACATACATAGACGCTCTGAGATGGTCTGGAGGCAACAGTCTGTGCAAAAATCTAAATTGTGTCTCAACCTTTAGGAAAAAGCCAGTAAATTCTTTAATTTTCATTCATTATTTCTCTCCTTCTGTCCCTGTCACACACACACAGAATGCACACTTTAAAGAAATTTTTACTCAGAACTCCTTAAGGTTTTAAATGCCTTGTTTTCTTTTTTATTCAGAATCAAATTTATGTTCAGTTTGTTTCATTAAAACAATGGAAATGTGCACCAAGGAACAGAACACTGAAAATTCAGACTTTCTTCGTAAGTACACAGTTGAAAGTTGCCTCTTTTAATCAATTGGAGGCCATCATTCACAGGTGGAGGGACAGGCCTGTGACATGCGTGCATTCTTTTTTTTTTTTTTTTGGACTCTGGACTCAATTATGCAAAGTGACCAGAACCTTCTAAAGAGAAGAAAGGAACAGACACGGGAATATGCTGCCAATTCAGTTGTTGGGAGTAAGCTGACAGAGTAGGCTGGGTCATGACAAAATCTGATTGCAAAAGAACGTGTTCATGGTCAAAACCTACAAAAGTATGAAAAGATGTCAACCACGAGTTGCATTATCAGTGTTTTAACGATTATCCTTACAGTCTTAGTGTGTATGTGTGAGTTACAGTTCTCATTATTCTCATCTGTACATGTTTTGAATCGTATTTTTCCATGCGTGCTCAGTTGTAGCCAACTCTTTGTGACCCCATGGACTGTAGCCCACCAGACTCCTCTATGAGATTCTCCAGGCAAGAATACTGGAGTGGGTTGCCATTTCCTCCTCCAGAAGATCTTCCTGACCCAGGGATCAAACTCGCATTTCCTGTGTCTCCTGCTTATCAGGCGGGTTCTTTACCACTGAGCCACCTGGGAAGCCTATTGAACTGTACCCCCAAGTTAATCCAATTCGTGTAGAAGTGTAGGGGCTTCCCTGGTGGCTCAGATGGTAAAGGCTCTGCCCGCAATGCGGGAGACGTGGGTTCGATCCCTGGGTTGGGAAGATCCCCTGGAGAAGGAAATGGCAACCCACTCCTGTATTCTTGCCTGGAGAATCCCATGGATGGAAGGGTCAGGCAGTCTACAGCCCACGGGGTCACAAAGAGTCAGACACAACTGAGCGACTTCACTACAGGGTGACTATTCTCACATCACTAATTATAGAATCATTAGAATAATATGGACTAATTATATTGGGGGATGACTTAATAGACTTCATTGCAAACATTTCAAGGCTGTAATTTTTTGTTACTGAATACACGGTGGCTATTTCTAGGTAGAAATGAAACCACATGTAAATAGGGATTAAAGACGAGAGTCTGGGAAACTGTTACCAGGGTTTTTTTTTTTTTTTCTCCCCTTTTTCTTTCCTTTGAAGAGTCTAGCCTCAGCATCAGCTTGTTGTTCTAGCCACTATTTCTATTATTGGATAAAATCAACTCAGCAAATTTCTTTAGAGTTTATGTTCCCATCCATAGACCACAGGACGATCAGAGTCTGTCACATTGTTGGTTTTTTTTTTTGGAGACTGGTGGTCCCTAGTGTGCGTTTGGGGGTTGACGTGGGCTCAGGGACTTTTTCAAGGAATGCTGCGGGGCTCTGGTCATCGACTTGGGTTCTCCGTGTTCTTGCGGGCCTGGTGGTTCCATTCACAGCGTGGCTGATGTTTAAAGCAGACGGTTCAGCACCTCGTAAGGAAGCAGTTTTGAAATCATTGCTACATAAGACCCATCAAAAACCTCTGCTGAGGACTTTGAGAAGGGGTGGTTATGTCTTTAGGGCAGCTGTTCTTAAACACATTAGGTCATAGAGCCATTGAAGGGTGGATACGCTGCCATATATCATGCAGTTCCATGTTCATTCCCAGGGTTGCAGTCCCCTAGAGCCCGAGCTCGCTGTCTTGCCTCAGAAGCTCTGAGCTCTCTCCCTGTATTACACCCCCACCCCCGTCGGCATCCTCTGAGAACTGCCCACTGCTCCTCTGGGCGACGGGCTGAGCACGTCCTCACCCACCCGCTGGGCTGGGACCATCTCTTCAGGCAGGTGGTCCTCCAGGGCAAGGTCCTTCTCAGGACGTCCCAGTCCTGAGCCTTTCCCTTGGTTCAGATCTCTCCCTCAGGAAACTCACACTTCCTTGGCCCCAGTAAATTCTGAGAACGATCATCCATCCTGGTAGCCTTTTATGTTGCTATTCCATCACAAGTTACTGTGCCTTACAGACTCCAGTGAACACAGGTTGTACCTTAAGTTGTTCCCTGGAAGCCCTCTCCCTTGGTTTGAGGCAAGAGGAGGGAAGGTGTTCTCCACTTGTTCTCCAGAGAAATATTCTCTACCTCTCTTACACTACTGTCCTTTAAAATGTTTTGTTTATTTTTGGCTATGCTGGGCCTTTGTTGCTGCGAGGGCTTTTTCTATAGTGTTCGGGCTTCTCACTGTGGAGCACGGGCTGCTAGGGTTCACAGGGACATCCTGAGAAGGCCCTTGCCCTGGAGGACCACCTGCCCGAATAGATGCTTCCAGCCCAGTGGGTGGGTGCGGAGGTGCTAAGCCCAGGAGCAGAGGCTTCAGTGGTTCTGGTGGTGCATGGGCTGAGTTGCTTTGCAGCACATGGGATCCTCCTGGACCAGGGATGGAGTCCGTGTCTCCTGTGTTGACAGGTAAATTCTTTACCACTGAGCCACCAGGGAAACCCCCTTCCCTGCTGTCTTCAGTTCAGTCTCTCAGTCGTGTCCGACTCTTTGCGACCCCGTGAACCACAGCACGCCAGGCCTTCCTGTCCATCACCAACTCCAGAGTTCACTCAAACCCATGTCCATCGAGTCAGTGATGCCATCCAGCCATCTCCCAGCATCAGAGTCTTTTCCAGTGAGTCAACTCTTCATATGAGGTGGCCAAAGTATTGCAGTTTCAGCTTTAGCATCAGTCCTTCCAATGAACACCCAGGATTGATCTCCTTTAGAATGGACTGGTTGGATCTCCTTGCAGTCCAAGGGACTCTCAGGTGGTAGGCAAAGTCCAATTGAAATGATTTCAAAACCACTTAGGTCTTGGATACAGTGTCTACAGCTTCCTTTGAATAAGGGATGGGGGAGTCTTTGCCCAGATTATTTTGTCTAGTTTATGGACAATCTTGAGACAGAGTGTTTGATTCTAACATCTTAAGCTAAATTGCTCTTTCCATGGCTAAGCATGGGGGACCTTAGTGGGATGGGTCTAGGAGCAGGGGATGGCTTTGGACTGGGAAGAAGCACTTTAGTTACACTAAGGGCTTCTGAGGGGTGATGATTAGCTGTGAACACTTGCTTTGCTTGTCGCTTGCTGGGAAGCTGGAGGACTTGGTCCAACATTAGCGTGGTATTTTCCATAACCATATACCACGTGTGTCAAATAGTCAGATGTAAAATCCTGGTTCTCAGAAGTCCTTTGTGGATCTGTGACGTTCCAAGGATTTCTAAACCAACTGACACTGGGAACAAAAGTAGTATTTTGATAGAATTCCATTTTTTTCCTACTAAAGTATAGTTGATTTACCCTCTTGTATTAATCTTAGGTATACAGCATAGTGATTCAGGATTTTTACAGATTATACTCCATTAAAAGTTCTTACAAGATAATGGCTATGATAAACCTGTACTATATAATATATTCCTGTTGCTTATCATTATTTTTATATCTATAGAAAAAACAGACTTGAGAGCAAGAATTGGAAATAATATCTGTCTTTTCATTGATATCTTGTGGGAGAAGCAGGAAAAGCCTCTTCTCTGGACTTTAAGCCATGTGTAAATGATATTCTTATCTCTCCTTGCTATTCTTTGGAACTCTGCATTCAAATGCTTATATCTTTCCTTTTCTCCTTTGCTTTTCGCTTCTCTTCTTTTCACAGCTATTTGTAAGGCCTCCTCAGACAGCCATTTTGCTTTTTTGCATTTCTTTTCCATGGGGATGGTCTTGGTCCCTGTCTCCTGTACAATGTCACGAACCTCCGTCCAGAGTTCATCAGGCACTCTATCTATCAGATCTAGACCCTTAAATCTATTTCTCGCTTCCACTGCATAATCATAAGGGATTTGATTTAGGTCATATCTGAATGGTCTAGTGGTTTTCCCTACTTTCTTCAATTTAAGTCTGAATTTGGCAATAAGGAGTTCATGATCTGAGCCACAGTCAGCTCCTCGTCTTGTTTTTGCTAACTGTATAGAGCTACTCCATCTTTGGCTGCAAAGAATATAATCAATCTGATTTCGGTGTTGACCATCTGGTGATGTTCATGTGTAGAGTCTTCTCTTGTGTTGTTGGAAGAGGATGTTTACTATGACCAGTGCGTTCTCTTGGCAAAACTCTATTAGCCTTTGCCCTGCTTCATTTCATGTTCTAAGGCCAAATCTGCCTGTTACTCCAGGTGTTTCTTGACTTCCTACTTTTGCATTCCAGTCCCCTATAATGAAAACGACATCTTTTTTGGGTGTTAGTTCTAAAAGGTCTTGTAGGTCTTCAAAGAACTGTTCAACTTTGGCTTCTTCAGCATTACTGGTTGGGGCATAGACTTGGATTACTGTAATATTGAATGGTTTGCCTTGGAAATGAACAGAAATCATTCTGTTGTTTTTAAGATTGCATCCAAGTACTGCATTTCGGACTCTTTTGTTGACCATGATAGCAAGGAGAGATTAGAAAGCCTTCCTCAGCAATCAATGCAAAGAAATAGAGGAAAACAACAAAATAGGAAAAACAAGATATCTTTTCAAGAAAATTAGAGATACCAAGGGAACATTTCATGCAAAGATGGGCTCGATAAAGGACAGAAATGGTATGGACCTAACAGAAGCAGAAGATATTAAGAAGAGGTGGCAAGAATACACAGAAAAACTACAAAAAGATCTTCACAATGAAGATAATCACGATGATGTGATCACTCACCTGGAACCAGACATCTTGCAATGTGAAGTCAAGTTGGCCTTAGAGAGCATCACGACGAACAAAGCTAGTGGAGGTGATGGAATTCCAATTGAGCTATTTCAAATCCTGAAAGATGATGCTGTGAAAGTGCTGCACTCAATATGTCAGCAAATTTGGAAAACTCAGCAGTGGCCACAGGACTGGAAAAGGTCAGTCTTCATTCCAATCTCAAAGAAAGGGAATGCCAAAGAATGCTCAAACTACCGCACAATTGCACTCATCTCACACGCTAGTAAAGTCATGCTCAAAATTCTCCAAGCTAGGCTTCAGCAATATGTGAACCGTGAACTCCCAGATTTTCAAGCAGGTTTTAGAAAAGGCAGAGGCACCAGAGATCAAATTGCCAACATCCACTGGATCATGGAGAAAGCAAGAGAGTTCCAGAAAAACATCTATTTCTGCTTCATTGACTATGCCAAAGCCTTTGACTGTGTGGATCACAATAAACTGTGGAAAATTCTGAAAGAGATGGGAATACCAGACCACCTGACCTGCCTCTTGAGAAATCTGTATGCAGGTCAGGAAGCAACAGTTAGAACTGGACATGGAACAATAGACTGGTTCCAAATAGGAAAAGGAGTACGTCAAGGTTGTATATTGTCACCCTGCTTATTTAACTTATATGCAGAGTACATCATGAGGAACGCTGGGCTGGAAGAAGCACAAGCTGGAATCAAGATTGCTGGGAGAAATATCAAATAACCTCAGATATGCAGATGCACCACGCTTATGGCAGAAAGTGAAGAGGAACTCAAAAGCCTCTTGATGAAAGTGAAAGAGGAGAGTGAAAAGGTTGGCTTGAAGCTCAACATTCAGAAAACAAAGATCATGGCATCTGGTCCCATCACTTCATGGGAAATAGAAGGGGAAACAGTGGAAACAGTGTCAGACTTTATTTTGGGGGGCTCCAAAATCACTGCAGATGCTGATTGCAGCCATGAAATTAAAAGACGCTTACTCCTTAGAAGGAAAGTTATGACCAGCCTAGATAGCATATTAAAAAGCAGAGACATTACTTTGCCAACCAAGGTCCGTCTAGTCAAGGCTATGGTTTTTCCCGTGGTCATGTATGGATGTGAGAGTTGGACTGTGAAGAAAGCTGATCGCCGAAGAATTGATGCTTTTGAACTGTGGTATTGCAGAAGACTCTTGAGAGTCCCTTGGACAGCAGGGAGATCAAACAATTCGATCCTAAAGGAAATCAGTCCTGGGTGTTCATTGGAAGGACTGATGCTAAAGCTGAAACTCCAATACTTTGGCCACCTCATGCGACGAGTTGACTCACTGGAAAAGAGTCTGATGCTGGGAAAGGTTGGGGGCGGGAGGAGATGGGGACAACAGAGAATGAGATGGCTGGATGGCATCACCAACTTGATGGACATGAGTTTGAGTGAACTCCAGGAGTTGGTGATGGACAGGGAGGCCTGGCGTGCTGTGGTTCATGGGGTCGCAAAGAGTCGGACACGACTGAGTGACTGAACTGAAATGATATTCTAACTTAGTGACTGGTAATGAGGGGTGGGTGGAAAGTCTCTTCCACCCTCCCCCTCCCCCAGCTTGGAGTCAATGGTAACATGCAGGGAGGGGTAAGAGGTACTAGGGACACATCTGTCCAAACCCTTCCCCACACACTGTACCAGTTAGAGACTCACTTGTGTTTAGTAAGTTCATTGTAATGCAAATGGTCCTTGAAAGGATTAACCACATGGTCATTTGACTACATAATCAAATTGGTCTTTTCCTGGTGGGGTGGTTCTAAAAGAAACAACATGACTGGGGAAAATAGTGATTTGGGAGTATTACATTCTTCACTTGAAAAAGAAAGAAGGTGAAGTTGCTCAGCCATGTCCGACTCTGAGACCCCATGGACTGTATGTAGCCTCCCAGGCTACTCCATCCATGGGATTTTCCAGGCAATAGTACTGAAGTGGGTTGCCATTTCATCCTCCAGGGGATCTTCCTGACCCAGGGATCAAACCCGGGTCCTCCACATTGTGGACAGACGCTTTACCGTCTGAGCCACTGGGGAAGTACAGACTTAAATGGCTCACTGGGATGATGGGACCTGGGAGGGGTCCTTTCTGGAGCCAGAGTACAGGAACAGCAGACTTCATGCATTCAGTCAACAGACTCCTTAGGTGGTCTAGATCAGTGTCTCAGTTATGTTCAACAGAAGACTAATCCCGTGGGATGTTTCACAGCGGGAGAGGAAGGGTCTGTGGTCAGATCTGTTTGTAAAGTATTCCTTGTATCCCTCAGTCAGGTAGTATATTTGTTGTTCGGTTGGTAAATTGTGTCCAATTCTTTGCAACCTCATGGACTGTAGCACACCAGGCTTCCCTGTCCTTCACTATTTCCTGGAGCTTGCTCAAGCTCATGTCCTTCAAGTCAGTGATGCCATCCAACCATCTCATCCTCTGTCGTCCCCTTCTCCTCCTACTTTCAATTTTTCCCGGCATCAGAATTTTATTCAATGAGTCAGCTGTTCACATCAGGTGGCCAAAGTATTAGCATATTAAGGGTTCTGAGAAGACTTGCTTGCATTAAAGAAGTGGTTCCCTAAGTTACTTGACCAAGGAACACTCACTGGGAATACCGAGTATCCCCCTCTTGGGAATGTTCTAAGCTTCCAGAGCAGCTGCTGTGACTCAAGATGCTTTTCAGGCTCTGGTTAAATTGCTTTGAAACCAACAGAAAATTTGCTCCAGTTGGCCTCTGGTGTTTTGTTTTCTTTACCTCAAGGGTCAGTTTGAAATTAGAATCACATATTTAAGTTAAGACCTGATGAAAAGATAAACAGATTAAATAACATGAGAGAGGGATGATACCATGAAATGACTGGATATGTAAAATGCACACCGATAATTATTTGTGTGCACACATGCACAGAGGCTTTGAATGCATTCTTTAGAGAGTCAGGACTTTGTTAATGACTCCATGAAAATAAATAACTCCATTAAAATTAAAAATCTAAATCTTCTATTTTTAATACCTCCAGTTATTTTATAACATCCAACCAGTCCATCCTAAAGGAGATCAGTCCTAAATTTTCATTGGAAGGACTGATACTGAAGCTGAAACTCCAATACTTTGGCCACTTGATGCAAAGAACTGACTCACTGGAAAAGACCCTGATGCTGGGAAAGATTGAAGGCAGGAGAAGGGGATGACAGTGGATGAGATGGTTGGATGGCATCACTGACTCAATGGACATGAGTTTGAGCAAGCTCCGGGAGTTGGTGATGGACAGGGAGTCCTGGTGTGCTGCAGTCCACGGGGTTGCAAAGAGTCGGACACGACTGAGCGACTGAACTGAACTGATGCTTTAAAGTAACACACCTCAGTCAAAAGCCATAGCTGGTCCTTGGTTTGAATGTAACTGACTTTTCTGAGAGGTATATTGGTGTTTAATAGCAAATCAAAGACATCTGGGAGGAGACAAAGGAAAGCGATTGATGGTAAATTATCTGACTGCCCTGGTGTCGCCCAAACATCTCTTCATGAGCTCATTAATTTTTAACAGGAGAGTCTCTTTCCTAAATTTAAGCGTTCCCCCTGTGACTGACTTTATCCTTCAACGTTGTGTTTTAAAGAATCATTGTTTCCCCTGTGTAGTTGGCTCACTATCCCTGAGGCATCATCTCCCATCGTATGAGAACATCACGGTTGACTCTACAGTTGATACTGGTGGTTTGTCCCGAGGTTTCTGCTTTTACAGTTCTGATGCCATGGACATGCTTGGGAGTGTCTTCCAGTGTACATGGTAAGTTTTTCTCGAGGCTGTCTCCGAGAATGGGCCTGCAGAGCCTTGGGGAAGGGCTGTTGAGCTTGGCTAGAGAGTGCTTGTTTTCTTCAGCAACGGTGGATGAGGATTCTCATTGATTCACACACAGAGGCTTTGTCGACTTTGAAGTTTTTATCATATGGGTGTGAAACGGTGCTTCTGATTTTATCCTAGGGTGGTTTAATTGGCATTTCTGATTCCTAATGAGCTTGGGCATCTCTCCATGACTTGTTGAGTCATCTGTGTTTCCTCAGTGAAATGCCCCGACCCATTTTTCTGCCAGGCAGTTTTTTCCTTCACTAATTGATTCTTCATGGATTTATTATTTTATTATTATTACTGCTTTGCCCATTTATGTGCTACAGAAACTGTGGATGAGAAGACACTTGTAACTTTAATATAACTGAATTTATCTTTTGATATGTACTTTTAGTTATAATATCCACCTGTGTTGTTTCTTAAGGTTTTACAGTTTTTCCTTCTCAAACCTAACTGGAATTGATTTCATGTACTGTGTAAGATGGGCTTCCCAGGTGGCGTTAGTGGTAAAGAACCCTCCTGCCAGTACAGGAGACAAAAGAGATGCTGGTTCCATCCCTGGGTCAGGAAAGTCCCCTGGAGGAGGTCATGGAACCCGCTCCAGTATTCTTGCCTGCAGGATCGCATGGACAGAGAAGCCTGGCGGGCTATAGTCCATAGCGTTGCAAAGAGTCAGACACGATGGAAGCAACTTCGTACCCACACACAGTGTAAGATGTGAATCCAAGTTGTTTCTTCCCCTAATGGAGAATCAGTTGTGCAAGCCTCCCTTATTTAATACTCCATCTGACCTTCCACGTCATCAGCTATAAATCAGTTTTCCATAGGCACGTGTATCTGATGTTTGACATGTACATGAATTGTGCATGTATCAATTTTTGTTCCATTTACCTGTTGTTTTATTCACCAGTATTGAACTATTCTGATTACTGTAGATTTATGTATCTTGATGTTTAGTAGAAAATTATCCCTACTTTGTTTCTCAGAAATACTTTGGCTCTTCTTGACTACCTGCATTTCCTTTAAATTTCTTTTTTAGAACCAGCTTACGTTTCACCAGAAATAATTAAATGTAAAAATCAAAAGTTTAAAAATTATTCCCCAAGAGTCTTCATACCCATGAACATAGCATATTTATCTACTCTTATAAATTCCTTAATACATTTTAATAAAAATGTCTAATTTTTTCCATAAAAGCTTCCGTTCCGTTCCGTTCTGTCGCTCAGTCGTGTCCGACTCTTTGCGACCCCGTGGACTGTAGCCTACCAGGCTTCTCCATCCATGGGATTCTCCAGGCAAGAATACTGGAGTGGGTTACCATTTCCTTCTCCAGGGGATCTTCCCGACCCAGGGATCGAACCCAGGTCTCCCGCATTGGAGGCAGACGCTTTAACCTCTGAGCCACCAGGGAAGCCCCCATAAAAGCTTATAGGCCTTTTATTATAAGTATTCTAAAATTTTTCAATATTATAAGTGGAATCCTTTTCAAATCACATTTTGTTTCTTAATATTTGAGATTTATATTTTTGCATCCTGCAGCAGCAACTTAGCAGCAGCAACTTAGCATCAGCAACAATAATCATAAATTTTTATATATTTATATATTTTACCTTACTAGTTTACTTAAAATCTCTAGTGGTTCTCAAACTTAACCATGCATCAGAATTCCTTGGACTTCTTAAAACACACATTTCTGGGCCCCACTGTCAAGAGTTAGATTCAGCGGGTTTAGGCTGAGTCTAGAGAATGTTTCTCTCGAACAAGATCTCCGGAGATATTGATGCTGGTCTAGGACTCTACTTCAGGAACCATTGCTCTGGACTCTGGCGGTATGGTGGGTGAGAATCCACCTGCCTGTGCAGAGGACACAGGTTCGGCCCCTGGTTTGGAAGATTACCCATGCTGTAGGCAGTTAAAGCCAGCGTGCCCAAGCTTAGACTCCACACCCTCTAGGGCCCTCGAGCCACAGCCGGTGAGGCCCTGGGCAGCAGCTACTGATGCTTGTGTGCCCAGAGCCTGCGCTCCGGGAGAGGACCCCCCGCAACGAGAAGCCGGGGAGCACCGCACTGAAAAATAGCGCTCCCCATCACTGCAACCAGAGAAAGCCTGTGTGCAGCAATGAAAACCCAGTGCAACCAAAGTAGGTAAAAAGTAGCATTTTAAAAAATTACTCTAGTACAAAAGTGCAGTATAATTGGAAGTCGATCCCCTATCCTTGTTTAGACGTTTAGAGGAAAGCGTTAGACATTTCACCATAAGGTATGTTCTTTGCAAGGAATGTGTGTGTTCTCTGTCAGTTGAAGTATAATTCTATTTCTTCTTTGCTAAGAGTGTGTTTTGAAATTATGAACTATGTCGAATTTCACCATCATCATCTTTTTGAGATTTTTTGTCTCCTATAATTTATGGTTGTGAGATAATTGACTTTCTCGTTTTGCTTAAAACCCCGTTATTCCTAAGATAAACCCATCCTGTTCGTGATGCCTTATGTTTGTGGCACATTGCTAGATTCAGGTGGTTAATATTTTTTCATTATGCTCATGAGTAAGATTTCCCTTTAATTTGCTTTTCTCTCAGTGTCCTTGTTTGGGTTCATTATCCAGGTTATGTTAATCTTGTAATGTTGGCTGGAAATTATTGCCTCTTTCCCTGTTATCTGAAAGAGTTTGTGTAGATTAGAATTATCTGCTCCTTGCGTGTTTAGTCGAAGTTGCCTGGGAAACCATCTGGACCTTGTTTTTATTTTCTGGAGCTTTTCAAATTGGAGTTAATTTATGGAATAGTTATAGAAATATTCATGTATTCTGTTTTGTCTTGAATCACTTTTATTAAGTTGTATTTCTCTAGAAATTTATCTCTTTCCATGAGTTTGTCATTTTTAAAATTTATAGGCATGAGCTTTATTATATTATTTTTAAAATCACTGCTGCATCTGAATTTATGCACTGTTTTTCATTCCCAGTGTTTATCTTCTTGATTTGTTTGCTCATTGATCTCTCCAGAGTTTGACTACTTTCTTGCTAAAAACTTTGCTTAAATCTTCTCTCTTTGATTTGTGTTTTATTTTAATTTTGATTTAATATCCAAAGTTTAATTTTGTTTTTTTTTTCTTGTCCTGCTGGTTCTTGTTTTCCTTTTTCACTTTCTTTTGGACTGACTTGGACTAACGCAGCTCTCTCAATAACTGACAAATTACCTTTTTCCTCCTCCTGTTAGTTCTGTGTTTTGTTTTTAGTGAAACATCTGCTAATTTTAATTTTGATGGATTATAAAAACCATGCACTCATCGAACATTAAAGTGTTAGATCAATAGTGAAAGAAGACATAGCACCAAAGTAGCAACCCTAATGGAGAAGGAAATGGCAACCCACTCCAGTGTTCTTGCCTGGAGAATCCCAGAGACGGCGGAGCCTGGTGGGCTACCGTCTATGGGGTCGCACAGAGTTGGACACGACTGAAGTGACTTAGCAGCAGCAGCAACCCTAAACATGAGCTGCTGCTACTGCTGCTGCTGCTGCTAAGTCACTTCAGTCGTGTCCGACTCTGTGTGACCCCATAGATGGCAGCCCACCAGGCTCCGCCGTCCCTGGGATTCTCCAGGCAAGAACACTGGAGTGGGTTGCCATTTCCTTCTCCAATGTGTGAAAGTGAAAAGTGAAAGTGAAGTCGCTCAGTCCTGTCCGACTAGTAGCGACCCCATGGACTGCAGCCCACCAGGCTCCTCTGTCCATGGGATTTTCCAGGCAGGAGTACTGGAGTGGCTTGCCATTGCCTTGTCCGTAAACATGAGCAGTTAAGATTAATTCATATTGTTCGTGTAAGACACACTTGATTTGCACTTGCATGTGTAAGTTCCAGATATACTGGTGGGCTTTAACTGTGAGTTTTATAAGCAGATTACTCTCTTCACATACCTCCATTCTTGATCATTTGAGAGCATTATGCATAATTAATAGTTCCAGCATTTATTGAAAGTTTTTTCGAAAGATTCTGCACTGTACAATTTTACCCCAAGAAATACGCACAAAAACATTTGATCCTTGGGAGACTTCACACCAAGGATTATTGATATTTCTTTGCACAGTTAAGACAGTAGGTACAAAATCCTATTTTGCTTTGTTTCTTGAATGGCAGTACAGCGATACACACGGTTCCAGATCGACAGTTATCTCCGCACAGCACTTAGAAGTTCTTCCGCTGTCATCTGGCTCCCAGTCATAGCTGCTGCAGCCTGCTGTCAGGTTGTCACTGCTTTGAAGCAGTCTGTCTCTTCTGTCTTCCTGTAAACTGCCTCTGCTTTCTATGTTTTTCTTTTGTATCCAGCTCCCTCCCTCCCTCCTTCCTTCCTTCCTTCACTGATTAGAATTGATCGTGCTTCCACAGTCCGAGCATTTTGTCTTTCATCAATTCTAGGACATTCTTCTCTCTCCAAATGCTGACTGTCTTTCTGTTCTTTCGTTTGGATTCCTGATTAGACGTGTGTTGGACCTTCTTACCCTCACAGCCCTCCTGTCACTTAAGGCCTCTTTTAAATTGGTTTTAATCATTTGAAGGGTCATATTGATGTCTTTGGGTTTTCTAAATCTTTATTTTGATTTCACTTTTGGTTTTGGGTTTTTTTCTTTTCTGACTCTAGTTCAGGGAGTTTTGTTTCTGAAGTGTTTTGTGATTTTTTGTTGCAAACTCATATGTAGCTGCCATGATCTGCACGGCTGAGTACAGAGTCACTAGGTTGTGTCTGACTCTTTTGCGACCCCATGGACTGTGGTCCACCAGGCTCCCCTGTCCATGGAGATTCTCCAGACAAGAATACTGGAGTGGGTAGCTGTTCCTCCTCCAGGGGCTCTTCCTGACCCGGGGATCGAACCCACGTCTCCTGTGGCTCCTGGACTGCATTTGGACTCTTTACTGCTGAGCCCCGGGGGAAGCCTGCAAAGGCATCCTAAAATGCCTGGCTTTTTAGAAGGCTTGCTCCTCCAGTGAGACTTGGGTTGACTTCTGCCCTAATACCCTGAATTACCTTTGTATAGGAACCACTTCAGTTAATTTTCAGCTTGGGGGATCCTGGGTCATGCAGTTAGGATAAATGCAAACCCTGAAACTGTGTGAACATAGATCTGTGGTTACAGATTCATGGGGGAGACCTTTTCTTTTCTACCTGAGCTGAGGCCCAAACAAACGAGTTTCCCTGTTGCTTTCCCTTGCTGGTCAGCAGGTTCTCCCGGCACATCCTTTCACTGAGTGGAACGTTGAGAGTCCTGTTACCACTGTGAAACATGACAGTACAGCTGATCCTTGAACATCAGGGTGTGTGTGTGTGTTTATGAGGCATTACAACTTATAGTCAGCCCTCTGGATCCATGGTTCCCCTGCATCTAGGGATTCAACCAGCCATGTTTTTTGTAAATTACTATAATATTTATTATTGAAAACCATTTGTGTATAAGTGGACCCAACACAGTTCAAACTCACATTGTTCATGGGTCAACTCTCTTTGACTTCAGTTTGAACTTTAGCCTATAAAGTTCCAGGTTTTACTTCCCATGTTAGGTTCATGTCCCAGTATTTTCAGGCTGTTGAAATCCAAATTACCAGGAAGTCCTTCATTTCTTGGTTGTGCATTGACTACAACTCCTACAATTTCGTAGGCACATCTTCCAGGCCTGTTTTATTTCCCGCATTGACTGTGTCTCCCTTAAAGTCAGGGATATTCATCCACAGCTTGATTAATGTTTTCTGATGGCTTAAGTCAAGATATGACCCCAAGTTTTAGTGTTTGTGCAACTGAAAAATTTATCATTTCTGTTTGGGCCCCGTGTCAAGTGGAAGGAATGTTGACACCATAAAATAAATTAATATTTTGCTATAAAATTTATGCTAAAGTATTCTTTGCTTAAAAAAATTCTGAGTTACATAAGAGTGTGTGTAATACAGGAAGAAGTGGCTTGTCTTTGGGTAGGTTGGCTGCCCGGCATCCTCCTGGCTGCTTAACCCCTTAACAATTCAGACAATGCTCTCAATGTTCTGCCTCAAGGGCTCTTGCTGACCGAGTGTCCTTCAATAACTCTATGGTGGATCCAGAGGAGCCTGGAAATCCAGTTTAATGAAATGTGCAGATGATGCTGAGGGAGAGAAGTGTTTCATTCTCAGTGGGGACAGGAGCTCAATAGCGGGAGGAAAAACTAATGCTAAGCAATAAATAACAAGAGGGGAGAATACGCCTGCGCTTGAACTAGAGAAAATTAATGTACCTTCGGAAAAACGATCTGCGGTGAATCTCCGAGCAGCGATCTCAGAGGGAAAATTGGATTCAGAGCAGAAATGTGAGAGCAGATGGTGGGAAGTTACGCTGCAGTTATTTCCAGTTAATCGGTCATTAGCCCAGCGACAGGGGGCTGAGGAAGGTTTAGCCTTTTTAACAACAGCAAAAAAAAAATTGCTGTTATTCTTGCATAACAATATATAAATACTTGCTGCAGAGTGCCTTACCGCTTTGAACCCGCTGACATCCATCACCGGGGGTTATTTGTCATTTACTGGGGTTTACAAGGCATTGTCCCTGTGAGCTCCCCAAGCATGAATTAGAGGTGCGCTTAGGGAAGAAGGAAGCTGTTTTCAATCATCCTGTTACTGATTAAGTTATTTGAGCACAGAATGCTTAAGGCCAATTTCAAAAATAAAATGGCCAAGCCTCGAGAGTGGGCGTCCGACTTTGACCTCACAATCCTCTTCCTTAGTTCATGCCGTTCCCTTCTTGGTAAAATCACTCCCCGTCGTGAAGGCGCAGCCTGGAACCTCTGCCCGCCGGGGCTCTTCCCTGACTCCCAGCCCTGAATTATGTCTCTTGTGACCTTGAGCTGCTCTTGCAGTCTTTGGGGGCCTGTGTGGCTCTCTGCGAGGTGCTTGGACTGGCTCTTCTAACATGGTCTTTGGAGAGTCTGCTGCTCCTCTATCCTGGGGCACAAAATTCAGTGTGGGGTTATTCCTTCTCTTTTACTGAACCTTAAAAAGATTTTGGGGTTTCCCAGGTAGCTTAGTGGTAAAGAATTCGCTTGCCAATGTAGGAGATGTGGATTCGATTCCTGGGTCGGGAAGATCCCCTGGAGGAGGAGATGGCAACCCACTCCAGTGTTCTTGCCTGGGAAATCCCATGGACAGAGGAGCCTGGTGGGCTACAGTCCATGGGTCACAAAGAGTTGGATACCACTTAGCGACTAGACAGCAACAACAGCAAAGAGATTTCTAAGTTCTTATGAATGTCCATGTTCAATTCTGTTTGAATCCAAAGGACAAAAAGTGGCGATCTAGAGCTGACTACAGAGGAAGGTACTAAATAAGTAGTGACTGGGATTTTCCTGGTGGCCTAGTGGTTAAGGATCCACCTTGCAGTACAGGGGATTTGGGTGTGATCCCTGGTCAGGGAACTAATAAGATGCCTGGTCAAAGTTAGTCATGTCCGACTCTTTGTGACGCCTTGGACTGTAGCCTCCCAGGCTCCTCTGTCCATGGGATTCTCCAGGCCAGAATACTGGAGTGGGTTGCCATTCCCTTCTCCAGGGGATCTTCCCAACCCAGGGATTGAACGCGGGTCTTCCGCATTGCAGGCGGATCCTTTACCATCTGAGGCACCAGCGAAGCCAAGATGCCTCTGCCAGAAAGCAGCTAAGCTGATCACCGCAACTAAGACCCAGACCCTATGCAGCTAAATAAATAAATATTTCTTTAAAAAGTAGTGGGCTCACCCAGATTTTTGCTGTCACACGTTTCCTATTATCCCCTCACTCTAAGATGCCCAAGCAAACCACCAATACTTCATTTGAAGGGTCTTGTCTGTCTCCATTGGAGCCTTCCAGGTGGCTCAAGTGGTAAAAAACCCGCCTGCCAATGATCCCTGGGTGGGGAAGATCCCCCGGAGGAGGAAGCGGCAGTCGGGTCCGGTATTCTTGCCTGGAGAATCCCGTGGACAGAGGAGGCTGGCAGACCGCAGTCCATGGGGTGGCAGAGAGTTGGACGGGACTGAGCGGTTGAGCTCAGGACCGGCTGTTTCCGTGGGAAACCCCAGCTTTCTGCCGCTCTGGTGCGGGGGCGCCACCTAGTGGGGACGGATGGCAACTGTAGGCGTCTTGGTGCCTCCCCGTTTCTCCAGGATCTTTAATTTAGGGAGCCAAAAAGGAGACACTCTGGGGTGAGCTGCCGCAGTGGGACCAGAGCCACGACTCGCTGACACAAGGAACAGTAGCCTGAAGTCTGCACGGTGTGGTCTGAGGGTCGCTGATCTAGACGCTACCGCTCAGAGGTCCTTATTCTAGGCCTCTCATGAATGCCAGGTGGCCGGGTCTTGTGCCCATCCCAGTTGCATGAACTGCAAGGGGGAAGCAGATCATTCCCCACGGGGAAATGGAAGTATGATTCCAAAAGGGAAGAGGACAGACGCTGGG
Organism: Moschus berezovskii; assembly: GCF_049115385.1. Taxonomy (NCBI): domain Eukaryota; kingdom Metazoa; phylum Chordata; class Mammalia; order Artiodactyla; family Moschidae; genus Moschus; species Moschus berezovskii. The sequence continues at coordinate 27,084,188 of NC_142487.1, read as the reverse complement.
CTGGCAGAGAACAGATGTCCATGACCTTGGTCCTAGCACCCGCGAGCCCGTTACAGGCAGCACATCATTTGCGTTGACGGCTGCCAGCGTGTGGGCATTGCTGGATATCCAGTACGTGCTTCATAACTCCTGGCTGATGAGGAGTAGATGGGCAGGGAGGGACTGTGAGCACCACAAGGCCACAGGATCCCCGGGGAAAGGGTAGAAAATCAAGGTCATGTTGTGTAGGTAAATTCAGAAACAGCCGTGTGTTGGTTTCAAAGCTTAGCCTCAAATTCTTCAAAATTCTTTTAGCTGAGAAGTGATGTATCCATCAGTGGTGTATAGCAGAAGCTGCGCTATGAGACTTCCAAGGCAAGGTGACATCAGACCCAGCCTTGTTCACCAGAACACAGGATCCTGGATCCTGCATCCATCACGTAACTTCCTAATGAGACAGCTGGCTGGAGAGGCCACGTGTAGGTGCTCTGGTCAAAGGCCTCAGCTGACCCCGCCTTCGAGTGGTCCAGGCTCAAATATCAAACATGAGAGTGAGCCTGGCCCGTGGCACAGCCCATCCCCTGGCTGAGTGACTGCAGACGCTGATGCTGCGTGCAGCAGAAGAGCCACCCAGCTGAGCCCTGCCTGGGTTTCTGACGTAGCCAAGTGTCAGATGATAAAACAGTGGCTGCTTGAAGCCACCACATGTTGGGATAGCCCGTTCCCCAGTGAAGCAAAACGGGCACACACTGCTGTCTCTTCAGCCTGAACAGGGACGTCAGGACCGGACACACTTCACGTTACGCTGACCGTGATCTCAGGTGACATGTGCTATAAAAAGAGCTGTTTATGAAGAAAAAGATTAAATGACTTTTTCCCCCCCAAAGGCTTTTAAATAATACGTTTGAATAACTACATGTCTTCCTCCAGCCTGCAGCTTGCTGGCAGGCTGCCTCTCTTGTGTCGGGAGCTCCATGCAGCAGGACGAGAGGCAGAGGCACACGTCTCACTGGCTGTCACAGCTTTGCCTCACGTGGCCCCTGGGGACCCGGAGGACGTCTGTTTCCCCGCGCACATGGATCTTGGCAGACACAAGGAGCAAATTCCACTGGTGCTCTTGCAAAATAGGAAGGAGTCTTCCTTTCTGGAATTTTGGTTGATTTTTTTTTTTCCCTCTCCCCTCTTTCTTCCCCCTGAAGACATATAGCCTGTCCTTCGTCCCAGAGCCTTGTTAATGCCTGGGCAGAGGGAGGGCCAGGGTGACTTCTTTGCTGGGAGCTATGGCAAATAGATTGGGAAACAGTGGCTGACTTTATTTTGGGGGGTTCAAAAATCACTGCAGGTGGTGATTGCAGCCATGAAATTAAAAGACACTTACTCCTTGGAAAGAAAGTTATGACCAACCTAGATAGCATATTAAAAAGCAGAGACATTACTTTGCCAACAAAGGTCCGTCTAGTCAAGGCTATGGTTTTTCCTGTAGTCATGTATGGATGTGAGAGCTGGATTATAAAGAAAGCTGAGCACCAAAGAATTGATGCTTTTGAACTGTGGTGTTGGAGAAGACTCTTGAGAGTCCCTTGGACTGCAAGGAGGTCCAACGCTCTCTGGTGCAGGGTCTGGGCTTCCTGACTGTGGGTTGACTGACTGGGGAGGACAGAAGAGGAGGGCTGTCCTGGCCCCTTCAGTTCAGTTCGGTTCAGTCGCTCAGTCGTGTCTGACTCTCCGCGACCCCATGAACTGCAGCACGCCAGGCCTCCCTGTCCATCACCAACTCCCAGAGCCTGCTCAAACTCATGTCCATTGAGTCGGTGATGCCATCCAGCCATACCATCCTCTGTCGCCCCCTTCTCTTCCTGCCCTCAATCTTTGCTAGCATCAGGGTCTTTTCCAATGAGTCACTCTTTGCAGCAGGAGGCCAAAGTATTGGAGTTTCAGCTTCAGCATCAGTCCTTCCAATGAACACCCAGGACTGATCTCCTCTAGGATGGACTGGTTGGACCTGCTATTCCTTTCCCACATTAAGGGGTTTGAGTGCCAGGATCACAGTAGAAGCTCAGTAAGTAAATGGTTCCCCATCCTGTCCTCAGAAGTAGTGTCTGAGCCCTCTATGAGTCAGCCAGGCCCTGAAAACAATGCCTTCCTAGGGACGTTTTACATTGTGAAAAGCTTGAACTTTCTAAACAGATGCACTGAGAAGTGACTAACTTATCCCAGAACATACTGTGGGATTCTGTCAATAAACCACTTAAACCACTTGAAGATGGAACTTTATTTACTCTCTCAATAGGCCTTTTTTTTGTTCAGGAACTTATTGCAGAAAGTGGAGTTGATACTGAGATTAGGTAAACATCCTGTTCCTTTGTCCACTGCACGTTCATCCGAGGCAGTGTCCACTTCTGTGCTTTGGCACTTCCACTCAAAATGTTAGGCTCTCATATTTTCTTACTAACTTCACCGAAGTGATCATGACTGATTTAAGAGCTCCAGAATGTCAGCGTTGAATGTTGCCTTAGAAATTCCTAAATCACTCCGGCTGCTGGTTCTGCACTTAAGAATGTGGCCTTAGATGGTGCGAAGGTGGCTCTCTTTCTAGAACTTACTCGGTCTGCTTTGCTCACACAGAGGCTGCTATCTCCACAGCTCCCTGTGGACCTTAGTCCCTGGCTGCGGTTTGATGCTCTTATGTGGGTCTGACTTTCTACTTAACTCAGGGCGCCTCAGATTCCATTTGTGACACTAGTGTCCAGCCTGGGACGGGGGTGGGGTTAAAAACCCTGGGTGCCTTGGCTTCCTGGAGACTGAGCTGTGTGTGATATGTTAAACCCTGCAATTGATGCATAGCCATGGTTGAGAACCGTCAGTTATCATGAGGCTCTGTTGCTACTGAGTTCAAACTTGTACTGCTCACTGCAGGACAGGCCAGTAAGTCAAAACACAAGTTGTTGGGATAAGAAATAGACTTTCTTTAAAAGGTCAACAGACCCAGAAGATGGTGGACTATTGTCCCAAAGAACCATCTTAACCTGAGTTAGAATTCATGCTTTTTTTAATATTAAAGGGTGTGGTGGTATAATTGAGTGATGCAGAAGCCTTTGTTCTTGCAGCTGTCCACATAGGTCTGTGTTCCTGTAACTCTCCAACAAGACATGCTGTTCTCTGCAATGTTTTATCCCCATATGAATGGAAAAATGTTATACCTTTAAAGGTCAGAGCCTTGAGAATGGGCCACCCTGTATGTTTTAGACAATAGGCAACAATTCTTGTAGCAAAAGCAACAGAATACAGAGTTGAAGAAACAGATCCAATATGGAGTCAGATTTGTTCTTCCCTTTTACACTGTTTCCCTGATCCATGAGCATGTTGCCTTCTTAAGGTCAGTGAATAATACAAGCCCAAGGCTTCTCTGTTGACTTAGTTGGTAAAGAATCTGCCTCAATATGGAAAACCTGGGTTCAGTCCCTGGGTCGGGAAGACCCCCTGGAGAAGAGAATGGCGACTCACTGCAGTAATCTTGCCCGGAAAATCGCACGGACAGAGGAGCCTGGCCAGCTGCAGTTCATGGGGCTGCAAAGAGTCGGACGCAACTGAGCTGCTAAGCACAATCAGAGCCTGGTGATTAGTTTACTGATAAGAGCCTGAGGAGTGACCGAGGACTGGTGAACAGAGATGAGCCCCGGAGAAGCAACCTGGCCAACAGGGGCACGCCTACCTGCGAGCTTGTCGGAGGCTCGTTTCTTTCTTTTTTTTTGCCGTGTCTGAGAAACCTGCATGCAGGTCAGGAAGCAACAGTTAGAACTGGACATGGAACAACAGACTGGTTCCAAATAGGAAAAGGAGTGCGTCAAGGTTGTATACTGTCACCCTGCTAATTTAACTTATATGCAGAGTACATCATGAGGAACGCTGGGCTGGAAGAAGCACAAGCTGGAATCAAGATTGCCGGGAGAAATCTCAACAACCTCAGATATGCAGATGACACCACCCTTATGGCAGAAAGTGAAGAGGAACTCAAAAGCATCTTGATGAAAGTGAAAGAGGAGAGTGAAAAGGTTGGCTTGAAGCTCAACATTCAGAAAACAAAGATCATGGCATCTGGTCCCATCACTTCATGGGAAATAGATGGGGAAACAGTGGAAACAGTGTCAGACTTTATTTTTTGGGCTCCAAAATCACTTCCGGTGCTGATTGCAGCCATGAAATTAAAAGACGCTTACTCCTTGGAAGGAAAGTTATGACCAATCTACATAGCATATTAAAAAGCAGAGACATTACTTTGCCAACCAAGGTCCGTCTAGTCAAGGCTATGGTTTTTCCCGTGGTCATGTATGGATTTGAGAGTTGGACTGTGAAGAAAGCTGATCGCCGAAGAACTGTGGTTCTGGAGAAGACTCTTGAGAGTCCCTTGGACTGCAAGGAGATCCAACCAGTCCATTCTAAAGGAGATCAATGCTGGGTGTTCATTGGAAGGACTGATGCTAAAGCTGAAACTCCAATACTTTGGCCACCTCATGCGAAGAGTTGACTCACTGGAAAAGACTCTGATGCTGGGAGGGATTGGGGGCGGGAGGAGATGGGGACGACAGAGAATGAGATGGCTGGATGGCATCACCGACTCGATGGACATGAGTTTGAGTGAACTCTGGGAGTTGGTGATGGACAGGGAGGCCTGGCGTGCTGTGATTCATGGGGTCGCAAAGAGTCGGACACAACTGAGCAACTGAACTGAAGAGCCTCTTAGGCTTGCAGCAGCTGCGGTTCTGTGCTTGTACTAAGAGGAAGCTGAGGACCTCTTGGTCCTTGGTCGGCCTGTTCTGTGGCCACCGCCTCTATAACAGAACTGAAAAACTCAATTGTGCCTTCTGTTTAAGCATCAGGAAGCCTAACTCTGTTTTTTGTTCTCAGTCCCTGGAGTGTACTGAGGTTGGAAAGTTATGTTTGCTAGATGTTGGTATGCCAACAATCACAAATTTTTAGAAACGGAGGAAGCAGTTGAAATCGCCTGCATGTTTCAGGAGTGATTCCTGCATCCCTCCTCCCCTGCTCCCTCCTCCCACCCTTGCACGTCCCCTCATTTCAACTCGAGATGCTCTTGTGTCTGCAGCTGGGTCCCAAATGTTCTGTCATGGCCTTGGAATGGTTCTGTCACAGGCCAACGGGAATTTGAGGCTGAAATGTTAAGGTCTGGCCAATGAAAAGGAAATGTCAGTAATGTCCTCTGCCAGCCTGGCAGTGGGGAGAGGGGGGGCAGCTAGCGCTGAGAAGAACTTCTTGACCAGAAGCTCCGAGAAGCAGGCAGGCAGCTGCACAGCTTAAATTGCCTTTCTTGTGACCTCGGTTGTGCCATGGCCAGACCACCCTCCTTTTTATGCAGAAAGGTAATTGTGTGACTCCGTTCAGTTTATCACACACACACACACACACACACACACACACACACACACACACACACCCCTCCATCATTTGGAACGAGTTATTCCTAGTGGCCTTGTGGTTTGGGTCTTTATGCGCTGGGGAACATGTTTAATAAAAACCACACGATTCATTCTGACAGCCTTGGACCATCTCCCCCAGAGTGAGGGGCCGCTCGTGACTGGCTTTCTTCTGTCTTCAGCCTATGTGCTTTTGATTGCACAACCAGGCATTCCTTTGAATTCATGTGTGTCCTTAAAAACAAACCAGCCGTGCTTTCAGTAACGCAGACTCTCCCCGCCTCTGTGGTTGCTGGTGGATGTCTCTATCCTTCCGAGTGGAGAGAAGGCTGAATCAGAGATTAGTAAACAAAAAGTGCCCCCTCCCGGCTCGGGAGTGCTTCTCTGTGCCCCTGAGCCCTGAGCAGGCACAGGGTGAGACTTGGGAGAGGGTTGAGCCTGAGTCCCCTCGGTGTTCTGAGGGTGTGATCCTTCAGAGTCAGAACCCAGGAGGACCCCTGTCCTCAAGCAGACTGTGCTCAGGAAGAGGCAGGGTGCCGCCCGGCTGGTGGGGACAGGAGGCAGCTGGGCTTGGGTTCTTGCTCCGCCATCACTACGTTCTGTGTCCTGGACGTGTGCCCTGACCGTGCACCATATCTCTTCCCTTTTGTGTTGTGGGAGACAGTGATGGTTCCCAGCTGACTGAAGAGTAGGCAGACTTTTCACAGGACTCAGCGTGGGCACTCACAAATGGCAGCAGCTAGCCAGCAGTGAGGAAAGCTGAGCGCCGAAGAATTGATGCTTTTGAACTGTGGTGCTGGAGAAGACTCTTGAGAGTCCCTTGGACTGCAAGGAGATCCAACCAGTCCATTCTAAAGGAGATCAATCCTGGGTGTTCATTGGAAGGACTGATGCTAAAGCTGAAACTCCAATATTTTGGCCACCCATGTGAAGAGTTGACTCACTGGAAAAGACTGATGCTGGGAGGGATTGGGGGCAGGAGGAGATGGGGACGACAGAGAATGAGATGGCTGGATGGCATCACCGACTCGATGGACGTGAGTTTGAGTGAACTCCGGGAGTTGGTGATGGACAGGGAGGCCTGGTGTGCTGTGATTCATGGGGTCGCAAAGAGTCGGACACGACTGAGCGACTGAACTGAACCAGCAGTGGACACGGTAGTCAGAGCAATCAGCGAGCCCTTCACATCTGGTCATTTGCGCTGCCTTTGAAATCCCGAACAGTGTTAGGTTTTCCTGTTGTGTTTCTGTCAGATCTGGCCCTGCAGAACTTCTGACTTGTACCAAAACCCTCCACCAATCTGGAAGAGCTGCTGCTTGTGAGAATATATAAGAGAATGTGTTGCAGACTGTGCAGGTCGCTTCAGTACATGAGGTCCCACAAAGGTCCGAGCAGGATTTTTGACATCTGCATCTGTTTGGAATGGCCACTTTGAGGTCAGACGATCATTTGGGCCAGACCATGTCTGTTGATTCATCCATGCAGGACTTAAGATGGGTGGCCTTGTGGTGGCCCCGTCATTGAAGGGTCTCCTGAGCACTTAGGCAATGGGCAGGATGCACCCTTGGGGCGTGTCGTGAAAGAGAAAACAGCAAGGGGACATCAGACCTGGCAGCAAGCTGACCTGCTGACAAGCTGGAGCAGCGCTGAGAGAGGCAGGCTCTGACTCGTTCAGGGGCAGGCTGGGGTGCGAAAGGGCCCCTGCAGATGGGTTTCTTGGTGTAGGGGTTGTGTGAGTATCTTGTAGGCTGGAGTCTCCTATGGATGAAGTGTGAGTGTGAGTCCATGGCCTGACTCTAACCATGGCAACATCTGGGCTCTTGAGGGTCCCCACGTGGAGTCAAGCTCCTGCGTCTGATATTAAGGCAACGAATAAAGAGCCAGTGGCCGTGTTTCTCCCCACCCCCAACACAGGCTCTCTCCTTCTCTCTTCTGGGGGCTGGGGCCGTGCAGATGACAGGAGGGAGATAGGCTTTGGAGTCAGGAGAGCTGAGTCCAGCTGGCAGCGGGAACGGCAGGTTTCCCACCTCTCAGCCTCTTTTTGCTCATCTGTAAAATGGGAATGGTCCTGTATTTTTTTGGAGGACTGGTTTGGGATTTGGTTACAACTTCGGTAATGGGAGGCATGCAGTAGTTGCTTAAAATTGTAGCACTTGTTATTTAGGGTTATTTATCAATGTATCTGAACATAAGAGATGGGGGTTCAATCCCTGGGTCGGGAAGATTCCCTGGAGGAGGGCATGGCAACCCACTCCAGTGTCCTTGTCTGGAGAATCTCATGGACAGAGGAGCCTGGCAGGCTACAGTCCATGGGGTTGAGAAGAGTTGAACACGACTGAAGCGACTTAGCTCTCACGCATCCATGCCTCTGAGCTCTCTGTATTAAAGGGCGGGAGGCACAGCAGTGCCCGTCCATGAGCAGGAGGAGCCCTGACCCAGGGTTCCAGCACAGGTGGTCAGATACTCAGAAGACTGATTGGTCCAGTTTCAAGTCCAACACGAATGAGGGGCTGATTCAACTCATCCTGTCTCTGGACTGTCCATCTCTGCACCTTCAGACCAAGGATAGGCTTCAGGCCTTTCCCTCTTAAATCTGCTTGACTGAGCGTGTGTGGGCTTTGTTTCCCAGCAGCCCCTGGATTCCCAGCCCTTGCTGTGTTGTTCCAGGGTCCTGGAAGCCTTTCCAGGATACCCCTGGCCTCCTGGATGGTTCTAACCGTCTTGTTACATCTTCCCAGCTTCTGGGTAGCGCTGCACTGGACTGCATCTCTTCCTTCAAATACCTGCTCTGCCCACAATGGTCGCCCCCTCCCTGCCCCATGCATCGAAGTTTACTTGCTCTGACAGGCCTGTCCAGTGCAGGAACGTTATTCTGGAAACCCTTCCCGTTTGCAACCAAGCTGAGATCCTGCCAAATACAATACGAGGACTTATACTGACTCAGGTGAAAACAAGCAAACAAAGTCATTTGAAAGTCACAAGGAAATCAAATACCTTCAATGTATAAATGCTATTAAGTTTTTAAAGGACTCTGGAGTATAAGTAAGTTTGTTTAAAGAAATTTAGTCTGTTCAACTTGAAAAAAAATAAATAAAATTGGATTATTTGATTTAAAAAAACAAAAAAAAAAGAAAGTCACAAGGGGCTGGCTTTTTCTCTGGAGGCTCTCCCTACACTGCCGGGGGAGATACGGAGTCCTGCAGGTGGTCTCTTCCAGCTCGGAACATGCTCAGGAAGCCCGAGGAGAAGTGGGTTTCTTCTCCTCATCCAGGGATTCCTCCAGGACCCTGGGAGAAAGAAGGAAGCAGCACAGAGGCCCGAGGTGACACGCAGACAGGCAGGCCAGCGAGGAGGCCGGCGCGGGGGTCTCACGCTGCGGGGAGGCCGGGCGCGGGGGTCTCACGCTGCGGGGAGGCCGGGCGCGGGGGTCTCACGCTGCGGGGAGGCCGGGCGCGGGGGTCTCACGCTGCGGGGAGGCCGGGCGCGGGGGTCTCACGCTGCGGGGGGACAGGCGCGGGGGTCTCACGCTGCGGGGGGCATGTGCGTGTCTGTCTTCTGCCCCTATGCGTCCTCCTCCACCGGTCCCCCTGCGCCCGCCTCCCTGTTCCCCCAGCTCGGCTTACACGGATGAAGGCTGGAAGCTGTAGAGACAAGAAATGGGACAGTGAGCCCGCGCCCTCTCTGGCCACCTCTCTGCCGTCAGCTTCCCGCCGTGGCTGACTGGTGTTCGAAGGATCCGGTCTCACTTCTTCATCAGTGGTGTGTAGACGCCTGGGAGTTTGTGGAAACTGTTGCGGTGGTCCAGTGGTTGAGACCCACACTTCAGGGGCTGCGGGTTTGACCCCTGGTCAGGAACTAAGATCCCGCATGCCATGCAACCAAAAACAAACAAAAAAAACCTAAAGTTAGGTATGAATGTAGCCGAAATAGTTTGACTCTTTCCCTTCATCAAAATAAGGGGAGGTTTTATGTTTGTGGGTTTAAAAACATATATAAAATGTGTTTGGAGCAATAAAGCAATGAGATTATGATGGGAAACTTCAATCAAGGAGAATGTTGAGATGTGGCCAGTCTGATCAAATAATAATAAATGTAAAGATGAACTCATTTAAGTGTGTGTCGTATCCACCCAAATGTTCAATGGAATAAATCATAAAAAGAACCATAACATCTGAGACTTTATAATCAAGCAGATACTACAAACCAATGAGAAGGAAGAATTAATATATAGTTTTAGAACAACAGGCTTGGAATTTGGAAAAAACAGTATGATCGCTCATGTGATAATCTAACTAGACATTGAGGAAAAATAAAATATTTTGAAGTTTCATTTTAGGATCCAGACAAATAGTAAATGCATAATGCATGATGGTATCATGATTTCCAATGTGATTACTTAAATCACTTATGCTTTTAATGTAAACAGGTACCTGGGGAGTAATACATATTAAGATTTTCCAAGTGATTTTCTTAATATATTTATTAGAGAATTTCTAAGTGCTAAAAATATGAAATGCTTGTAATTTGTAATTATGTGTGTGCTAAGTCAATTGAGTCTTGTCCAACTGTTTGCCCCCAAGGACCATAGCCTGCCAGACTCCTCTGTCCGTGGGCAAGAACCCTGGAGTAGGTTGCCATGTGATTATGAATGTTCAGCAGCCTTCATAGAACTTTGAAATCAGGTAACTATTTTACCCAGGACCTGAGGTAGCACAGGTTCATTCTATCTCTCCATCAACCTCTCCATAAAGGATTGAATAAAATAGTTCCGTAAAGTTTCTTGGTCTCAAATCAAGTAGTTACAGTATCAGTTATAAAAATCCAGGTAGTTTACAAGCGCATCATAAATCAGAGCACTTTCTTTCATTCTGAGTAGAGGCAGATACCTTTTAACTGCTCTCAAGATTTAGTTCCGAAGGAAAACTTTTCTTAGGAAGACATCTTGAATATAGATTTCTGAAGGTCATACTGTTAGACTTCACTGAGTTACACTGAGGGCTTCCCTGGAGGCTCAGACAGTAAAGAATCCAGCTGTAATGCAGGAGGCCTGGGTTCGATCCCTGGGTCGGGGAGATCCCCTGGAGAAGGGAAAGGCGACCCACCCAGTCTTCTTGCCTAGAGCAGGTGTCTATTCCCTTTTCATCACAAAACTAATATAAAAATTAGATATGGGAAAACATTAAATTTTATATGTGTGTGTGTGCTATGTCACTTCACCCATGTCTGACTCTCTGTGACCCAATGGACTGTAGCCCACCAGACTCCTCTGTCCATGGGGATTCTCCAGGCGAGAATACTGGAGTGGGTTGCCAGTACACAAGTACCATTAGTTCAAATTGGCTGTCTTATATTTCTCAGATTTTCACTAAACTCTTAAAGATAGACTCCATCTATCACGGACCTTACGTCTACCACTCCGCAACTTCGTTTGCGGTGAGTGGTATGATCCACCAGTTCATTTATCCAGCATCTGATTCATCCTGCACAACACGCTGTCTTGATTAGATCAGGCACTGTGCCTTGTTCTTTTCAGTGGGGGTGGGGGTAATAGATCAAATAGGAGCTTTTTCAGACATGGAGACCCCGAGGTCAGCACAGCTCAGGTCGAACCTTAGTAATTCCCAAGTCGGAGAAGTACGGTCTTGAAAAATATTTCTATTAGCATGATTCCTTACAAGCTTAAAAGTGAACAACCTGCTGGTACGATTCTCCAGGGAAAAGTGTGGATCTGAGAGCCATCCACGGCGACGGGGGCATTGCTTCCAACCCACTGGGAAAAGTCTGAAAAGTACCTGAGGGGTGTCAGCCCCCTGTTTTCACCCCACGTCTTGTCCTGTGACCTGCTCTTGCCGAGATGGGCAGTCACCCCCTTGATGGAAAATCGCATTTCTTTCCATTTTAAATAAAATCCCTGTTCTCATGGTTCTTGTTCGTTTTCTCGGCAGCTGACCTTTGGGCTGAGGAGCAACCTTTCGGGTGAGGCCTTGACTGTAGCCTAGACTTGTGGTAACGCAGGTGCTGTCTTTAAAGTTGGTTTCACTAAACAAAGAATCTCAGACCCAAATCTGTATGCATTTCAAAATTCCCTTAGACTTTAAAAAAAGTACCTGAGTGCCGAAAGTGTGCAGGGAAAGATGGGAAACACAAGAGAAACATCTGGTTCCGTTTCTGAGGAGATTGCAGAGCAATTTTTTCAACTCCCCCCCGCATCCGCCCCCCATCACATGTAGCCACAATCTAGTGATTATGGCTAGATAATCTAGTGATTACATTGAGCATCATTTCTGCTATCATTGTATTAAATTCCTATGGTGCAGTGGTTCTCAACTTTAGTTGTTGACTAGAATCCCTGTGAAGCTTTTAGAATCCCTGATGCTTGGGTTTTGCTCCCAAAGATCCTGATACAACTGGTCAGGGGAGAAGCCTGGACTCCTGGATTTGCACGGCCACGGTTGAGAATCAGTGGCTCCCATTACCCTGGGAAGCAGAGAAGACAGCTTTATTCTCACTTAGCCTAAGTGATGAACCGTCTTACCCAGCGTTACCCAATTAGTCAGTGGCAGCGTTAGGATGAAAAACAAAGGCTTCCGTCCGAGGGGACTTTGAAATTAAATTTGGCGATCTGTCCATCACACCATGGGCGTCGTGTGAGCTTCCTTGGTTGTTGCACTGAGACTCAGTTTCTGGGAAACCTCGTGCACTGGGTTTGACCCTGGAATCGCCTCAGTCTTCCTCTTCTCTCGCCCGTGCCCCAAGCTTCTGGTGTGGGTGGGAGTCAGGAGGTGATGGGGCCCTTAGCGGAGCCAGGACTGAAGGGAGGGACTTGGCACCAAGTCTCTGAGGACTCCCCAGGGGGCGGGCTCCAGCCAGGATGCACGGCCCCCTGAGCCCAGGGCGTGTGTTCCTCCTCGGGGGAGTCGGCATCCCAGAGGAGCCGGGAAAGGGGCGGCTCCTTCGTCAATTATGTTCTAAAACGGATCCAGCCTTCCAAATGTTTGAGATAGTGCCACTTAACCTGGCATTTCTTGCCGCAGAGTTTGTGTTACCCATGTTTGGGGTCCCCCATCCGTCTTTTCACCGTCATTCGCAGGGCCTCCTCTGGCTCACCTCTCATGGTTTCCTGTCCCATGTTGGCCAACCTTTCTTTTAAAGCACGCGTTCCCCGTGTCTGCCGTCTTCAGATCTCTCTCCCTCCCTCTCTCCGCCCGATACCGCCCCTCCCAGCACAGACGCCCAAACACAGCCTGGTTTGGCAAGGCTGCCCGCACCCCACCGTTCTGGAGGGTCCTCAGAAGCTCGTACCCCACTGACCCTGGGTCAGGAGTGGGCGCTGGGTGCCTGCTAGGTGCGAGGAAGCCAGGCCGCCCATGCGTGTGCCCTGGACCTCGTTACATAGCAGGGCCTGGTTGCCCTGCTTCTGTGACTCCATCAGAATTTCTCTTGACCTCACTATGGCTGTAGTAAAATAACCTTTTCTATTTTTCTTTCTTTAATTTTTGTTGGAATATGCTTGGCTTGCAATGTTGTATTGGTTTCCAGTAAAAACAACAACAAAAAAAGCAAAAACACTTTTCTGTCCTAATAATAGTCCCTTTGGAAAGCGTACTTTTTCTTCTAAAGGAACTTGGCTTGTCTGCTTTCCCCTTTCTTGTTCTTCTCTTCTTCAAATATTGAGTGCCTGCTGTATGCAGTGATCTAGCTGTGTCAGTGAGTGAAGCGGTCTCGTGGGCCCTGCCTTCTTAGGCGCTGTCGGTGTGGAGCAAGGGAGGACATTTACTTAGCACCTACTTTGTGCCAAGAATAACCTCATACTTTACGGAGCAAGGTGGCAAGTCAGATAAATAATATGCCAAGTACTGTGTTGATAAAAAGAGTAAAACAGGTCCTGGCCCTCTGTTCCCAGCCTATTTAGGAAATAAATAGAGTTAACTATGGCTTAGTCCAGTCGAGATGTATACTGTGCAGTGGAAGCACACGTGATCACCTGTTCTTTTTCCTAGCAGATCAGGAAAGGGCCAACCCATGCAGGGGGCATTGGGAATGACCTTGGCATCTGAGCGGACAGGAAAGGCAGCTGTGTTCGGGGGGAACTGGGAGGGCCAGAGAGTAGAACACGGGTGATGAGTGTGGTGTTGGGGTATGGCCAGGAGCAAGGGCGTCCATCAGGGAACGAAGTCGGCAGCAAAGCTTTGAAGAGCCTTATAAATCCATAGGGATGGCCCTGTAGACAACAGGAAACTATTCCAGGTTTCACAGAACGGTGTGTCCAGAGCTCACCTCGGCGGAGCGAGGGAGATGTACAGGGCAGAGTGGTTAGGATACCGGGCTCGGGTGTCTTCTGTTCAAGCTGCGGTGAAGGCTCTGGTCTCCACTGTAGGGCCATAGAGTGGAGGAAAGTAAAGGAAGCCGGGCCCGTGGTTGTCCAGCGTCTGTGCCTGGATGTGCTAAGCAAGAGGCAAGCAAGGAGTCGGAGGAGACCAGGTTTCTGGCTTGGGCGTCTGGTGGCGCCATCAGCTGAGAACACGGACACGCCAGGGCTTGGAGTGGAAGTGGTCCGGGGTTAATGGCTTGTGATGGGGACATGTTTCTTTCTCACATCTTAACGTTTGTCCCGAGGTCAATCCTGAGACGTAAGTAGCTGGAATAGCCTCACCCCATTTGATACCAAATGAATGAAAGTCAGGACACCTGAATCACCAGCTGGAGCTGTGACCACCGGGGTCAGTGAAGCCTGGAGGCAGGTGGGTTAAACTCCAGCTCGGTTCCAAGGTTAGCTGCAATCCCAGTATTCAGGCTCATCAGGATTGAGAAGTTGGTAACCTGTACTTAAGTCTTAGGGCTTCTCAGGTGACACGGTGGTAAAGAATCCACCTGCCAGTGCTGGAGACACCAGAGATTTGGGTTCGATCCCTACTTAAGTGTTAGGGACTGAGACCATTTTCTTTCTGGACTGCATTGATATAACAAGTTCAAAACAGGGTGTTGAAAAATTTGCCTTGGCTGTCTTTGTTCTGTATCTGGTCAATGTGCAAACACAGCCAGCTCAGAAAAAATCCCCTAAAATTAGTTTAGGAAGGCAACTTGGCAGTTATCTGGGAAAGCTTGATTGTTTCTTTAGTGGATTAAGTGTGTTTTAAATTTAAGTGAAAACTGAGTTAAGAAAAATGATAAAGTAAATTAAGCACTTATATTTATGATTAAAGACCAATCTGTGTACATCTGTTATTTTAAATATTACTGATATTTAGAATTAATAAAAGTGTTCTCTATGAAAGAAAACATCCTTTTGCATAAACTTAAAATAGGTGATTGAGGGACTTCCCCGGTGGTCCAGGGGTTGAAATCCCATGCTTTCAATGCAGGGGACGTGGGTTCAATCCCTGGTCAGGGAATTAGGATCTCGCCTGCTACATGTTACAGCCAAAAAAAAAAAAAAGAATGATAATTGAGTAAGAGGTTTGGACTTCTGTTTACAAGTATAGGAACATGAGAGACTTTAATTTTACTACTTAATCACAGTAAAAGAAATTGAAGATGATTCAAAGAAATAGAAAACTAGCCCATGCTCTTTGATTGGAAGAGTTTATGTTGTTAAAATGACCATACTGGCCAAAACAAGCTACAGATGTAATGCAAGCCCTCTCTAAGTACCCATGACATTTTTCACAGAGCTAGAACAAATAATCTTGAAATTCTATGTAGAACCATAAAAGACCCAGAATTGTCAAAGCAGTTCTGAGGAGAGAGAACAAAACTGAAGGCATAACCCTCCCAGACCTCTGACAATACTGCAAAGCTACAGTAACCAAAACAATGTGATCTCGGCACAAAACAGACAAATGGATCAGTGGAACAAAATGGAGAGCCCAGAAATAAAGCCGCACACCTTTATGTGGTGTCAATTCACCTTTGACAAAGCAAGAATATACAAAGGAGAAAAGACAGTCTCTTCAGCAAGCAGTGTTGGGAAAACTGGACAGCCAGCCGCATGCAAATCAAGTTAAAACACATCTTCACACCACACACAAAAATAAACTCAAAAAGACTTAAAGACGTAAATGCAAGATGACACCACAAAACTCCTAGAAGAGAGCACAGGTAAAACATTCTCTGACATAAATCATAGCAATATTTTCTTAAGTCTCCCAAGGCAATAGAAATAAAAGCAAAAATAAACAAATGGGACCTAATCAAACCTTAGAAGCTTTTACTCAGTAAAAGAAACCATAAACAAAGTGAAAAGGCAGCCTACAGACTGTGAGGAAACATTTGCAAACAATATAACCGACAAGGGGGTAATTCCTAAAATATACAAACAGCTCATGCAACTCAGTAACAAAGAAACCCAAACAATTCAATCAAAAAATGGGCAGAAGACCTAAGTAGACGTAACCCAGAAGACAAGAAAATGGCCAACAGGCTCATGAAAAGAGGCTTAACCCTGCTGATTATTAAAGAAATGCAAATCAAAACTACAGGGAGGTACCACCCCACACTGGTCAGATGGCCATCACTGAAAAGTCTACAGGTAACAATTTTGGAGGCAGTGTGGGGAAAAGAGAACCTCCTACAGTTCTGGTGTGAATGTAAGCTGGCACACCCACTATGCAAAACGGTATGGAAGTTCCTCAAAAAATTACAAATAGAGTTTCCACACAATCCAGCAGTCCCACTCCTGGGCATATGTTTGGAGACAACTCGAATTCCAAAAGATTTGCACCCCAGTGGTCATAGCAGCACCATTTACAATAGCCAAGACATGGAAGCAACCTACATTCCCATTGACAGATGGACAGGATACAGAAAACGTGGCACAGACATACATACCATTGAATATTACTCAGCCATAAAGAGAATGAAATAATGCCATCTGCAGCAACACGGGTGGCCCTCGAGATTAGATTACTAAGTGAAATGAGGCAGAGAGAGACAAATACTATATGACATCATTTACATGTGGAATCTAAAATAGGACATTAGTTTGAAAAACAATGAAAATAAATGAACTTATTTACAGAACAGAAACACGGTCAGACATAGCAAACAAACACAAGGTTACCAAAGGAAAATGAGGTTGTGGGGGGAATAAATTGAAGAGTTTGTGATTAGCAGATGAAAACTACTGTATATAAATAAGGATCTACTGCACAGCACAGGGAACTGCACTCCGTCTCCTGTAAGAAACCATAATGGGGCTTGAGTCCGTTATACTCTGCAGAACCGAGTCGCTTTGCTGCACCAGGAGCTAACAGCACTGAGAACCAGCTGTACTGCAGTTTTATGAAAAGCTAGTCATTGTGCTGTTTTAAAACTAAAATTCTGGGACTTCCCTGGAGGTCCAGTGGCTAAGACTCCACGCTGCCAATGCGGGGGGCCCAGGTTCAAACCCTGGTTAGGGAACTAGATCCCACATACTCTAAAAAGAATGGATCACTGAAAATGTCCAAGTGCAGTTTAAAAATTGAGTGTAATTGGAAGTCCCCCTGAAAAATAATTGCAGAAGTGTGCTCATATAGATTTGTATGTGGAGCTTCCTTAAGGCATTTGGATTTATAAATTTTAATATGTTGAATGTTTTTCAAACTAATGAAAACTCAAAAGTAATTGAATGAGTTTCTGTTTACAGAAACCACTCTCAAGAGGACAAAACACCCACTGACATAAACTGTAGTTTAGGGTTTTGACACTGCTCACGTGGTGATGAATGATCCTTGTGCCTTGCCGGCCACTATGTGGCTGAGTAGTTACCCTCATGCAGGTGTACACACGTGCACGCATGCACACATGCCTCCTGGCCCCTGAAGTGCAGTTCTTTGCCCTTCCCCACTCCATCCCCAGCTTCAAGCCCTGGATCACGGGCTTCCTTAAGATCTGTCTTCTCTCAACTCCGTTAGAGTTGCAAGTCCACACCGTGCAATTAAGCCGTTTTGTCATCACGTCTCATTCTTTTTGTGTGTAGATCTTAGTTCCTGCCCTGGTTGGGAAGATCATCTCTCTATTTCTCACATCTTCGTTCCAGCCAGTCATCTCCCAGATGTGCTCAAAAGAATGAGAAAAGGAAAAGCTGCCCCGTGTGGGAGCTGCCTGTCAGGCGGTACCATGGCACGGCACGAACTTAGCTTCAGAACACCGTGGGTCCCAACTCGGCCGCGTTACTTTCTTAGCTGTGTGCACTTGGCAGATTTATTTAGGCTGTTCAAGCCTCAGTTTACTCAGCTTTTTAGCCCAGTGCCTGGCATATTAATAAAGCCCCATAAATGCTTGTTGTTTCGGTAAGCCAGCTGCCTGGAAAGCTTCCACCTTCCGGGGAAGAAGGGACGTGGCACCAGCTTCAGCTGAAGATGCTTCTCTCATCCGAGCAGCCCACGGGGAGGACGGGGCAGCTGCAGAGGTACCCGGGCCCTCTGTGACAGCCCCGGGGTTCTGCTGTCCCGGAGAAGGTCAGAGGTTGGGGTCCTCTGCAGAGCACGTCCTTCCGAGCTGCCATTGCCTCGCTGGCTAGAGAGAGGGTTAGGCCACATGGAAAGGTGGTACTTCTGCCAAAAGATGAAGATCTTATTTGACACTTGGGGTTTGTCTCACTCACTCTTAACCCATGCAGAGGGGAGCAAGGATTGTTGATAAGAAGCCATCCTTCTAGCCTGCCCTGTAGACTTGCTGCTTCCACTCGGAATTCCACAACCTCTTAGCAGGGGTGTCTGATGACTCCAGAGTGGGAATAATCTTGTAAAGTCCCTGCAGTCTCGCATCCAAGCAGGACTCCGGAGTGCGCAGACTGAATAGGTTTCATCTAGCAAACCAGGCAGGAGAAGGCAATGGCAAGCCACCCCAGTGCTCTTGCCTAGAAAATCCCATGGATGGAGGAGCCTGGTGGGCTGCAGTCCGTGCGGTCGCTGGGGGTCGGACATGACTGAGCAACTTCACTTTCACTTTTCACTTTCATGCATTGGAGAAGGAAATGGCAGCCCACTCCAGTGTTCTTGCCTGGAGAATCCCAGGGACGGGGGAGCCTGGTGGACTGCTGTCTACGGGGTCACACAGAGTCAGACACGACTGAAGTGACTTAGCAGCAGCAGCAGACCAGGCAGACCTCGTCCTGCTCCTGAGACCTTTGAGGTGTCTGTTTCCTCAGTGGTGATAAACCTCAATCAGTGGATTCTTCAACCTGAACTCGGCGTTGAAACCTTTAGTTCAGGGTTAGAAATAATGCCCTTTTTTCTACAGTCAGTGAGCAGAGAAATGCTTTTTGACAAACCCTCTGCCTTGCCCAAGTGTGTGTACATGTTCAGTTGTTCAACTGTGTCCAGCCCTTTGCGACCCCATGGACTGTATAGCCCACCAGGCTCCTCTGTCCTTGGAATTTTCCAGGCAGGAATCCTGGAGCAAGTTGCCATTTCCTCCCCCAGGGGATCTTCCCGACCCAGGAATCAAACTTGTGTCGCACTGGCAGGCAGTTTCCCACCGCACCACCTGGGAAGCCCTCCCGCCAAGCGCAGTCTTCTCCTAAAAGAATTTTCAATTGTGATCTTTCTGTTTTCTGAAAAATCTTCGTTGCTGTGTTTCCGTTATGAGCTGTGCTCAGAGGGTCGGAAAGAAAGGCTACACATGAACAGGGGCCCTTTCCTTTCGTTACCACCCTCTAATCCTGCTGACACACTTGCCTGCCCTCAGCTGGAAGCAGGTGTAGACGACACCCTACTTGGTGAGACCTAAGAAATGACACAGGACGCGCGCTGTTTTCCCGTGACGTCTGAACCTGGCTCAAGGCCCCACTGCTCTCCCGCTGAGAGTCCGCGCCAGCTGGGAGACCTGCCAGGCACGCTGACCTCCCAGTCCTTAGGAAAAGTGCGGTCCTGCAGACAGTTTCTGTCTTCATTGTCTTGGTGTGAAGGCCTGAGACCTGCACAGTGAAAGCCATTCGGAGAGCCGCATGAGCCTGCTGCAAAGGGCGTTGGCTTGCAGGGGCCCTCGTAAAATTAATTTTTCATAAAGGGGCCTTGGAGCTGTGCTTGCCAGCCTCCTGTTGGCAGCGCATGGATCCCAGGGCTTTGGTAGGGAAGGGAGGGGCTGTGTGTGAGGGGCACCCTGCCTGCTGGCCGTTTGGGGGACGCACCTGTTGCCTTCGGTCTCTGTCTGGGGCTCCGCTCGGATCAGGTGTCCTCCTGGCGGGATGGGGGTGCCAGATCGTTGGCCAGATCATTGTCTGGGGGCACTTTGCAGCCCTCTCAGGAAATGGCTACAGGTGCCTGTGTTTCTTTCCCGTTTCAAAGACAGGTCAGACAGTGCCGTTACGTGCAGAGCATCACGCTACCACCCCCTGAAAAGGAACGCTCCAGCAGTCCCCTCGAAGCACCTTTACGCCAGCACTGTGGGGTTCCAGAGACTTCTATCGTTCTGTGGTTTCTTTTATCAAATGCTGCTCGAGGGTAAGGTTTCCTTTGGCTGGAGTCTAGCCATGCTTTCTGTTCTGGTGGCTAGTGTTGGTCTGTAACGTGATGACAGGGTGGCTTTGGGGGAGGAACGGGTAGGGAGGGGGGAACTTGGAACAACATGAGATAGTCTTTGCGTCAAATGTCTTACCTTGGGAATTACTTGTAAACAAGTTGTTCACTGGTGCTTAACGTGTCCGAGAAGTATAAGCATGCAGTAAGTGGCACTGAATCCTACGCCCTTTATCGGACATGTCGGTGCAGTTAACACACTCCTTGGTCTGTCTTGCTGACATCAGACCCCTCTGTGCCAAGCAGGTTCAGCCACTGTTTTAAAGCTGGTGTTTATCGTTTCAGCACCCTTCCTTCCACCTTCATCGCTTTTTCCTGTGTGTCCCCTACGCGGTGCGTTTTTCCTGCTCTGAGCCTCACGCGAGTGACCTGCTCTCCTTATCCCTATGTGAGCTTCCCTTGCTCAGTGTCGGGCGCCTGAGTGTGCTCCTGTGGGCCCAGGGAGGTCTGGGTGATCCATCTCCACTTTTCTGTGACATCCCATGGCATGAATACACCGAATGCCAGAGCATTGGCTGGCGCAGAAATGCTGTCTTATTAGTGAATGGAGTCTCTTTCTTCTCCAATTGTGTTGAAATAACTGTCTCCCATAACTGGATTGTTTTCTGCTGTGAGTAGGTTTACTAGTGTAGCTTTTCATTTGGGAAACTTTATGCTTTGGTAATGTTTGTTATTAGAAGAGGAATAAACCCTCACAGAAGGGCT